>NW_019525085.1:143784-174011 GCF_002814215.2 Seriola lalandi dorsalis
CAATCCAACTCATCCATCCAGTTATACACATCACATTATCAAGACATTCACACACATTTCTCTCTCTGACTTCCTTTTTGTCTTTTTTCCTCAGCGGCCGCCCTCCGTCCCGACCGGCGAGGCGTTTCGATGGTTCTTCTAGCCGTCCCTCCACCAACAAGAGTTGTAGCCAGAAGCCAAACAGGAAGTCACTGTCACACATGGACAACAAATCTTAAGTCAACAAAGGACTAAAACTTCTTGAGATGAACCAAATGCTTTGCAACAGGATTACAATTTCACACTGTGTGGACCACAAGTTGGGACTACAGATCCCACCTCACCCGGAACAGGGAAGCAGCTAGGCGGACAGAGGACGAGGGGACAGTTTGGTCACAGGCGAGAGGAATCAGCCGATCAGCTCGATGGTTTTTCCTGAACTTGTTTTAAGGTAAATTTTAAAACAGCTCTTGAATAGAAACACACAGGTTGTTCAGATGCTAGCAAGCTACAGCTAACTCACTAGAAATGCTACCATTCTATCTTTAACCATATTAGCATCACAGAAGGCTACAGCTAGCAGGTTATTACAGTATTACAGTTATTCATTTTGACTATTCCATTATTTATTTGTTAATATTAAATTATTCAAATAGGTCTGTGGTGAGAGAAACAACTGACCAATCAGAAGTTTGTATTAAGAATAAAGACCTAGCAACAGACTGGGAGCCAGTGCCAAATCTTTACTTATACTCTATACTCTACTGTGTTTCGTCCAGCATGAGCTAGTGTTGTAACCCCGCTACAAGAACCGGGATCTTCAGCAGGAGCATTTCACTTGTACTCTGTAGCACCAGTGAATGTTAAACACCTTTTATCAGTTTCACATTCTCCAGGTAAACTTTCATTCATATAAGATCAGGTAAGATAAGGTTTTGAACCAAGAAAAGTAGCTTAAGGTGTCGTATCTGCAGCATTTCGATGTGTCAGATACAAATTTAATCAACATTTAAGTAAATATACGTATTTCACGAGACTCAGTACCGGCAGCTACTCAATACTTGATCAGGATGCCTCTACTAATTACCAGTTTCTGACTTGTAGACAACATTCACGTCAAAACCAGAGTCATAATTGTGACCGAGGAGCTAATTTTCCGAAAAACAGAGATGAACTTCAGCAAAAGTCCGTCAATAAAGGTGATAAAACCCAGATTTAATGGATAAAGTGTTAAAATGTCAATACACAGTATGATTCAGGAACATCTTGAGTTGCCGAAGGTGTGATGACTTGCGGGTCCTCAGCACGTTCTCTCCGACAACCTTCATCACGTGTGATCAAACTGTCCCCTCCTTCCTCCTCTTCCTCCTCCACCTCCTCTTAGCAAACCACTCCCCCATCGTAGCCAAACCAGGAAGATTCAGGCCTAAACCACAGAATCGATTTCAGTTTGACCAAAACCGGATGACGAGTTAACCTCAAAGGACAAACTTCACCGCAGAGGGAGTACGAACTGACCTCAGCAGGAAGTGATCCAGGACTGTTATTAAGGACTACAAGTTCACCGTAGTAGGACTACAATTACCACATCACTGTTATCTGTCTCTTCTGTCTACCTCCTCCTCAAGAACTTTAAAGGCACCTTGATTGATTTTTACTGGGCTGTGTTCATGCTGGTACGACACAATCTGTTTCTTAACTCTCGAGATGGTCCACAGCTGATCTGCTCCTCATATAATCTGGTGTTTAGATTTTCTTTTTTTTTATTTACTAGTTTACTTCACTGCCTAAAGGAGAAGTTAAACATCTGGATTTATTTTACCTGTCTGGATTTCACTGGAACGTTCTCAGGGCGCAGTCACACTTCCATTTGGTTTTTTATGAACTAAAGCAGACTGAAAAACACACTTTGTTGTATTTTTGTATTTGCATAAAAAGCGGCAGTGGAAGGTTTATCATTTCAGGGGGCAG
This sequence comes from Seriola lalandi dorsalis, assembly GCF_002814215.2. Taxonomy (NCBI): domain Eukaryota; kingdom Metazoa; phylum Chordata; class Actinopteri; order Carangiformes; family Carangidae; genus Seriola; species Seriola lalandi. Next base: position 145,735 of record NW_019525085.1, read on the forward strand.
TTTAACCTTGAACATTGGATCTCTATTGGCTCCTCCAGTCCCAAACATTCAGATTTGTAAAGTCTGTGTCTGTGAATTCCTCACCAAGACCTTGAAGAGAGTTCAGAACCAGTTTCTCTGTTCTTGTATCAGTGCAGGTTGTACCACATGACGACCAACATGAAACAACAGGAGAATCCACTTGCAGGTTTACAGCAGCGCGGGAACTCACCTGTGGAAACCTGTGGATTATCTGGGACGCTCTAAGGTTCTGAGCTGAACCCTGGGACTAAAGGGAATCAAACTGAACTGAAAGAGATCAGATCTTAATATTCCACACAAACAATACATGTCATTTCCAACAGGTCTGTGTGTCTGATTTTAAAATGACATACCAACATGTGTTTCCTTTTCAACATGTACAAAGACATTTTGTATAAATTTGTGCAGCGAATGCACAACTTTCTTGAGACGTCCTCGTAAAATGATTTTAAATATTAACGTGATGAATTTTGAGGAATCTGCCCAGACTCGATCTTTGTGGTCGGGCGTAACCGAACTGACAGCTGATCAAATGAGCAGCTGTAGATTTTAAATTCAGACTATTTTGTTAAGGCATTCTCCAGATTCTCATTCCTGGTGGACGTTGGCCACAGTGAGTCTATGGCTCGTGTTAGCTTTGCACTCTTTACACACTTTTGCAACAAGGACTTGAACCCTTTACTATACGTTCAGACCGAAAGTGGCAAGAATGTCAAACTGACCAGAAGTCAGAAATTCATTTTCTATGTGAGCCAGCGAGCAGCGGCGTGACTGTTGGCGGCACGTCTTGTGCGGTGTGGGCATTAGAAAAATTTGAAGTCCAGGCAACTGTATGGTAATGAGCTATGACATTGTTCAGCAGCAACCAATCAAAATGTAGAAGCGCTCTGCTCTAGAGAAACAGGAGGGAAGGAATTCCATGCTAAGTAGCATCATAGCATGCAAAACCGTGTTGATCTGAATCAGTTGTTAACGTTAACAACGCTAATTTAAGATTTTCATCTTGCAAACTTAGACCATACTAGTTGTCAGTTGGTAATAATATACTGACAAACTGCTGCAAGCTGCTATAACCAGGAAGTAGATGGTCTCCTCTGCAGTAAATCCTCTGAAGGAGGAGCAGCAAAGACAGTTGTAGCATTAAAATAGAGAATGTAAGTGAACAACAGCTGCTAGCAGAGACAACAAGGTCAGTAACACTGTCATTCATTATCATGTTGTATTCACCACTGGTGCCAATCAGGAGAGGCCGTGGGTGTGACCTCATCGTTTCCAAACGTCTCGGTTTCTGTCCGTCCAGACTACAACACAACCCAAGAGTTTTCAACCTAGAACGAGTCCAGCAGAGTTTCTAAAAGTCTGTTTTAGGCCCTTGAAAACTCCAGAGTCGTGTGGACAGCAGGAGTAAACGTAGCTAAAGAGACGTTTCTAAACTAAAGTGTAGTAGCGTAGACGTAGCCTCAGTTTGAAGGACAAAGCATTCCAAACAAACTTGCTAGAGGTGTATTTTATCTACGTTATCGACCTCAGAGCGCCCACGAACTTCAACAGCATCCTACGAGGGAAAAGCAGAGCGAATTCTCTTGCTCTCACTGCTTTCGGTCTGAACGTTCGGGTCCAGCTTCTCAAATATTGATGATTTTTTACATTCATCATTTAAATACTTCCCTCTGAGTCGGAACAAAAGTAAACACAGGAAGTAGCCATGTTTGCTAGCTGCATCGGGATTTAGATCCAGCGCAAGTTGTCTGCTGATTTAATCACAAAGCCCCCATCCACAGACCTTGTTGTAATGAGTTTTTCCTCATTGGTCTGTGGCTGTTTGGCATAAACTGGACGTAGTTTCTGGAAAGTTGGACTTTGCTGATGAGTTTGTCAAATGTAATTCATCGCTGCTCAAAGCAACACGGTTTTTGTTTCAGAAGAAAATGTCTTGACTATTATATGTCAAATATATTCACACACAATGTTCCATTAAATCTGGTTCATTCATGAATGAATCCTGATGACGTCTTTGATCCACTGACGATTCATCGTGTCAAACTTTGCACTCACGGACATGTTGGAAATATCCTTTTTGTTTTACTTTTATTTCTATTTGTTTGTTTCAGTTTTTGAGTATCATGAGGAAAATGTTCCTAAAATCAAACGTCCCCTTTTTCAGAGGGTGGGGCGATGAGGGAGGAGGGGGACGTTGGTTTTGTGTGTCTGTCCTCCTCCTCATGTATTCTGTCTCTGTGACCTCCTCGTGCTGAATTATAATAAAGCATTTCAAAGATTAGCTGCGAGTGTGTGACAGACACACAGCGGAGGAATATGGATGTCAGGTGATTGCATCATACAATACTGTGTGTGTGTGTGTGTGTGTGTGTGTGTGTGTGTGTGTGTGTGAGTGTGTGTGTGTGTGTGTGTGGGCTTGTCATCTCAGTAATGGTGTTGCTATCAGAGAGAGAGAGGGAGAGAAAGACAGAGAGGCTGGTTGTCCCTGACGACGGTGCGCCGTGTTGCCTGGCAACAGCGCTAACAATGGCCCACCACCAGTGTTCTAGAATGTGGGCGTGGCCTGAGAGAAAGAGAGCGAAGGAGGGTTGGTGGTGGCGGGGGGGCACTTTTCTCTCAGCAGAGATTAATCGTGACACAAACCGCTGTGACGTAAATGATTGATGTTTATCGACTGTGTCAGAAATCTGCAAATAAAGCTTCAATTAAATCAACAAACAAACAAGGTTCAGAAACAGAAACACGGCAGAGAGGAGTTTTATTTTCATATTTTCCTAATAATTTCTTCCAAAATGTAATTTGGTACTAATTATACTAATTATTAGTAATATGAAGACTGTTGAATTGGTACACTTTGAATTAATTAATTCCCATTAAGGATGAGTGTAACAGTCTTTCAGTCAGGAAAGGACTTCTCTGCAGACTATTGAACATATATAAAGAATTAACTTTTGAATAATAAATCAATAGCAAATTAAAAATTAGGGGATCAGTTTATTATGGAAATTTATATTTTTCTTATAATTAGTGTCATACAAACTTCTGTCTCGGAAAATATTGAAAAGTATGAATAAACAGATAAAACATTATATCATCTTTTCAGTTTAGTCGAGGAGACGAACCAGTTCGGACTAAATGTCGTTCGACCACGTCTAAAGACTCGAGTGTTTCGGTCGGGTCTGAGTGTGTTTGTGATCTCGACACAATGAATCGTACACGTGGTTAACGTTGTACATTTTCCAAGAGCGTCTCCTCGAAGACGTCGCACTCACAACTCGACGAACTTGGTTTGAAGTCACTCTGAAGTCCTCATAATTCTGGTGACCTCTTGCAGTGCCACAAGATTTAAATCCTCAGCTATTGTATTTTTGATCAAGACTCCCAAGTTTCACTTAGCAACCATTTTATCAGGTAGATGTTTGACTTAAAGTGCAGGACCCCCCCTTGGCCTGGATCTTTTGGTGTCTTCAGATTAGTCAGCTGCACATTCATTCATGCCGACAGTCTCCTGTTCTAACATCCCAAAGGTGTTCAACTGGATCCGGGGCTGGAGACTGTTGACGGTCCAAGGATTCAGACTCTGACTCCACCATCTGCACAAATGAAACACAAACTGTCCAGCTTTGGTGAGACTCAGGTTTCTGGTCTTTGGTGACAGGAAGCAGAACCTTACGTGGTCTTCTGTTGTTGTAGGTCGGACGTGTTGTTCACACTGAAGCTTCTCTGCTCAGCACAGTTATAAAGAGTGGTTATCTGAGTGACTGCAGCTTGTCCATCCTCCTGACCTCTGGTCACCACAGAGCTGCTGCCCATTGGTATTTGTCTGACGTCTAATTTTTCAGGGTCAGTTTTTGCTTCTTTCCTTTTGTCGCCTTTTTCTAATTTTCTCCTCAATTATAATTTTTATACTTTTCTCTTTCCAACCTCCTGTCTCTGTCTCGTCCTCCACCCAGAGTCAGGACTTGGCGCTGATCCACCACAGACTGTGTGTGTTTAACAGCCATTTAATCGGACCCTGATAGTCTTAATTAGTGTGGGAAAGGCGCTCTGTTGCTCCCCCGAGACTCATTATCCCTCCTCGTTCTCTTCCTGCGTGGGCGAGAGGAGGAGGAGACAGACGCAGGAGGCGACACAGTGAAGGACGTGGAGTTGGAAAGAGGAAGAAGAGGGGAAGTGAGGAAGGAGTGAGGAGGAGGAGGAGTAGGAACGAAGTGAAGGTTCTTCTGGCTCCATCTGGTGGTGAGAAACATCAACTGCATTTCAAATCCTGAACTTCAAGTGTTTCCAATTAAAAACAGCTGATTCTCCACAGTTATGTTTAAATTGTTCATAAAAACAAGGTCTTGAAAAATCCTAAAAATACAGAATTCAGTTTCCTTAAATAAAAGCCTTAGGATGTCTTAAAGTCTTAAATTTCATTTAAACAGATCTTAAATATCTTCGGTGTTAAATGTTTTTATACTCAGTTGTGTGGTGTTGGGAGATGTTTTAATTTTAATAAAAACTTTAATGAATAACTCTTAATTGGTTAATTCATTTATTCAAGTTATGTCACTTATCTGAGCCAAGGTATCACTAATTCAATTAATCATGATAAATTACTTGTCCACGTTGCTCGTCCAGCAGACTTTGTCCCGTGTGATGGTGAAACAAGAATTCAATTTTATTCTATCTGGTATTAAAAAGTCTTAATGAATCTAATGAACTCTATAACAGATAACGTTGCTTTTTTTAATGTTGGATAACAGAGATATGGATCTTTAAATGTGATTGCAGATTGATTTGATACAGGAAATACGGAATATTTAAGGTATTCAATGCTTATACCAGTGTCTGAATCCATCAGTTTGGTGTTTTATTATTTTTATTAGCTCATAAATTCAGGTGTTAATCTTTCACACTTCATAATAAGCCATAAAGCCTAGAGTTTCAAACGTTAGTAAATGGTTAATAAACTGATTAAAGCTGCAACTGACGATTCTTTTCACGACCAGTTAATCGATTCATCGAGAACAAATGTTTTGTTTTGTCAGAAACATTCAGTTTAAGATGAATAAAACCAGCTGATATTCACATTTGAAGAGCAGGAACAAATGGATTTCTGGCTTTTATCAATATTTAACTGATAATGAAAATTCTTGCTCCTTTATTAATTAACTAATCGTTAAGCTCCAGGTCGATATTCTGTGGGGTGATGATAGTGTCGACCTAATGACCTCGAAACCAAAGAGTTAGAGAGCTACAGGAAGTTCTCACAACATGGCAACCAACACTTATTAAAGATGAATTATTGATTTACTATCCAATACTAAACCATTAGTAACAACTTATAAAGATTGGCTAATTAGAAAACGGCACCTTGTCGTTAGTTGTTTCGCGTGGCTTCGAGTTTCCAGAGATTCAAGGAACAAAAACAGCGTCTCACTCTGAGAAAACCTTTATTCAAGATTCTTCAACCCGTGAGGTTTTTCCTACAGAACATGTAAACACACATATTCACTCATTTATTACATGATGAGCAGACCGGGATGACGCTGCAGCCGTGTCTCATTATTGAAGGATTTTCTAAAAGTGACGTCCAAATGTTTCCATTATTTTTTTTTTTATGTTAGAAAATGTTGCTTTTTCACTTCATCCATAAATTCTTATATTTATTTCACTTTTACTTCGATTTCCATTTGATTTCAGACTACAGCTACTGTTTTATACAACATGTGACCCAGTTGTGATTAACAGACGGGGGCGGGGCTTAATGTTTCCCCAGAGACGGGTTAAAAAAATGGCAGGAGACTCCACCTTTAATGTTTGTCTGAAGGCGGGCTTAAACATTTTCATGTGACTTGTGCATCAGCGGGGGCTGGAACCAATCAATTATCAATAATCATCATAACCAGGATATCGACAAATTAACTCTAGTTTATAAATCAAGACTAAATCTTTACCTCTCCCCTCTATCGCAAACAAAAATGGTGGAAATGGTAATTAATATTGTAAATCATTATTATCATGACAATTTTTTTTAAATCAATATTTGTATCAAATATATTGATCCAAGTTTCTCAGTGTCCCAGCCCCAGGAAAACAAATCACATGTAAAAACAATTTGCTGTCAGTGGTTCAAACTTAACTTTTGGGATGAAACAGGCAGTAAGGGGTTAAATTTTAAATCAACACAATTTATCTTAAACAATTAAACAAAAAATAGCAACAGAGATAAAAATCGAGTGTTCGTCCTTTGAGTCTTCAACACTTAAATCTCTTTTCATGAGTGTGTCCTATGTGTGTGTGTGTGCGGCCCAAACTCCGCTCGCCGAACGTTCGTCAATGGGCGACCGCGAGTCTGAACGAGTGTCAGCGCCGGAGTTCCACTGGTTCTCAACGGACCCGGGGAAAGACGTGATGCGATTGTCTGCGTGGAGCTGGAAGTCTCTCCGAGAGCTTTTCGAGCGAGCGTCAATGGGGGCGTTATGTTTGGAGCGGGCATCAACGGGGAACTGTGAGTTGGAGCTGGGGTCAAAGTGGTTGTGATGTTTTGAGTCAGAGTGGCGAAGGTCTGAGCGGGAGTCAACAGTAGGTTCGGCTCGAGAACTGCACTTCCTGTGTGCAGTGTGGAAGGTGGAGGAGGGGGGTAAGGCTGTGTGGTTGGAGTGTCCATCAATCATAGTGGTGACAAAGCGAGAAGAATGCAGGTTAGCCGACTGCGGAGGACTTCTACGATGCAAATCAATAGGTGGCGGGTGACCACCGGGCGATCGATCCCCGTGATTGATTATTGATGATGGCGTGCCATCGGCCAGTCCTTCTGAAGCTGCACTGGAAGAGTGGAGATCAACAGTAGATTTGGGACTTCTAGGATGCAAGTCAACGGGTGTCAACCTGCCACTGGGAGCTGCTGTTGACACCGAGTTCAGTCTCAGCTTTTGTGACAGGTTCTCTCTTTTATTGGAAGAGTGCGAGTCAATGGGTGAGAAGGGATTCTGAGTCCTGGATTCGAGGGACGAACCCGAAACAGCAGGTGACGTGACGTTAGAAGTGACTCCTGAGAAAACACCACTACCTGCCGGCGTGCCTCCAGCACAAACACTGCTGGAAAGATGGAGGTCAACGGGTGCTACCTGACAGGAATTCATTAAAGTCTCATTCCTGCAACCTCCGGAGGTAGAGTCAGTGCGCGCTCGTTTCTCTTTGGACCAGCCGGTATCAGCTGAATGGAAATCAATGGCAGATAAAGAATTCACAGGATGTAAGTTAATGGGTGAAGATCCGACACCACAGGAAGGTGTTTCCTTTGTGCTTTCACGACAGGAATGTAACTTTGAAGAATGAAGAGAATTCAAGAAATCCAGATGTGGAGTGGTATTTTCAGACCCAGAAGATGAGTGGATATCAATGGGGGGTTTGTGACTTATGGAATGGATCTCAGTGGTTAATGCTCGGACTTTAGGAGAGTCAATAGGTGCTAAATGAAAGGAAGGATGCAGGTCAGTGCTAACGCTGCTAGCAGACGCCAAAGCGCTCTTTAAATGTTTCTTCAGCGTTGAAATGGGAGGGATGACCTGGTGATCTTTGGGCGGATCGGGAGACAAACGGGAGTCGACGGGATTTGAATTGAGGTCAACGGGATTATTTACACCAACTGGGTCAACGTCGATGGAGGCATGAGGTGAGTGGAGGCCAGCGGGCGACCGGTGTGGACTCCCAGCGTCTTTGTGTTTTAATGGTGGTGGCGTGTTTCTGTTGTGTGACCGGACAGGACTGGCCTTTTTTAGGAGTGGAGGGATGTCCACGCCCTCGTGTCTGACTCCGCCCTCCTTCAGCTGCTGAAGAGAAGGCGGCGGCGGGGGCGTGGAGGTACGACAGTCCGACCGCTGATTTTGTTCTCGCTCCACAGGCAAATCGGCATCGGGACGTCTCGTCTCAGCCAACCAGTCGCCCTGATTGGAACGAGCCTGAAGACATTTTCTTCTGGTGTCGGGGGAGGAACTAAAGTTCGAAGACGAGTCACGTTTAGGAACAGCAATTTCCTTCAGGTCATTTAGGATGGTTGCTAGCAGACAGCTGTCAGAGGTTGTAACGGCGGCAGAGTCTTTGTCTCCTGGCCGCCGAGCGTCCGCACTCGTTGCCTCTCTTGGATGATTATCAATGGTCGTCTTCGTGTCGTCCTTTCTGATTGATCCATGTAAGTTCGAGGACAGCCCTCTATCATCACTCCACACCAGCAGTGAATCACTCTCTTCGATATTTTCCACGTCCACGTCATCGCTGTTGTCGCTGTTATCGATCGCGATGGGACCCGATTGGCCCGCTGGCTCCGTCTCCGACCCGTCAGATCCCCGGTCTAGGATGTCAACGGGAAGCTCGCCAATTTCACCTTCCAAGGCCCCGCCTACGCCGGCAGAATGCACCAACGGGAGAGGAGGGAGGTCGGAGAAGTCGACGGTCTGCTGGCTGCTGAGCGGACTGCTGCTGCCGCTGCTGATGTTTTTGTTGTTGAGGTCGTCGTGGCTGCTGTCGCTGTCGAGGGTGATGATGACTGGAGAACTGAGAGGAAGAAAGAGAGTGTCAATAAAGTTTAATGACCTTGAATCTCAGACAGGAACAGAGTTATGCAGCCTCTTGATGAATAAACTCTAACTGTAAAAAAACCTCGTCCCTGCTGATAGTTTACTCTGAGTGGAGATTTATCTTTACAGATTTTTAAATCTAAACATTTCATTTCATTAAATAAATGAAATTCTTGGCAGCAACTAACCACAAAAGAAAAAAGACAATGATGAAAAAAACTGAATTGATTTATAACTGATTAATTTGACCATTTGTAACCACCAAATGTTTTATAATGGACTAAAACATTTTTTTATTACAGGGAATTACAGCCCTCAGACATTTTTAATCGGCCAATCAGAAGGAAGTATTAATAATAATAAACTATTTATAAAGCACTTTTCATACAAGAGATGTAGCTCAAAGTGCTTTACAATAAAAAAATAAAAAATAAAGTAGTGCAATAAAATAAGGACAATGAAAACAGACAGTAGATGATAAAATAAGTAAATGGGAATAAAAACAGAAACCATATTCAACAATAATAAAAACTGTAACAACTGAGTTATCAGTCATTTTTCACCAAATAATAATCTACTAAAAAATTGCCCTTTAATTAGTTCATTTGTTACAACAGCTGTTGTTCTTCTTGTTGATGGGACTAATGGTGACAGGCCGCCCCCTGTTGGCTGGTTTTACAACTGCAGGGAGTTTAAACTCAACAGGAAATCATGATATTTGTTTAAATGGTTGATTTTAATTCAGTAATTACAAGCTGTTCAATAGTTTCCACCACGTTCACGTTGTAATTAAATAAAAATACTTTTTAGCAGTTAATTCGACCACGTGGCTGCTACCTGTTGTGTGGCATCTTTCGGTGGCGTTTCCTGCGGCGTTTGCGGGCGGGAGGTTGTGCGGCGTCGGACATGATGGTGCCCTCGTAGATGATCTCCACGCTCGGACTCCGGTCTTCTCTGGACCTCCTGCCGCTGCTGGACCACAGACACACAGACAGACAGGAAATGAGGGTTAAAACGTGGATTTTAACCCGGGACAATTCCACGTTGATGAGATCTGACTTCTTTAAACAGCAATACAGTTCAACAGCATCACAACCTCCATCCTCCAAACTGATCCTTCAGCTCAAACAACAGTTTCAACACAAACTGAAACTAAACATCTGAGAAACAATGAATTCTGGGACGTGGGGATAATTGTATCTGAGGAGTCCCACGATGATAACAGTCTTCCTGTTTCCTGGAGAAACCGTGGAAATCGAAACGCAAACCACGACCATGTTTTCTGGGACTGTTGGAGACGGATGCACAAAGCATCTTTCAAATGTGAAATCTGTCTAAAATAAATAAGAGTTAGTAATTATAATATTTTGGATAAGAAAAGAGATAAATATTTACTGAACAACTACCGGTGGCTGGTAAAAAGACTCTTAGCAGGAAAACCCAACTGTAAATGTGTGGATGGAAAATACAGCAGACATTTATAAAATGTCAATCAAACTGGAACAACTGGATTAACTATGTCACACCCAATAACCCTGATTCTATTTTCACAAATCCATAATTTTATTCCAGAGAAAAGATCCCTCCCTTTGTGTTCAAGCTTCTTTTTCTTTGTTTCTTTTTCTTTCTTATAAACTTCATAAACATTTAGTAACACAAAGGAAACAAAAAACAAACAAAAAAACAAAATAACCCCCCAAAAAAGAAAAAAAACAATATATATATTAATAACAAACAAACAAACAAAATGAAAAAGAGAAACAAACAAAAACAGGAAGTGTCGCTCTCACCTCTCTCCACAGTAACTACTCTCCCTCCTGTGTCTCTCCCGTTTCCTCCCTCCCTCTCTCTCCCTCCTCCTCCTCCTCCTCTCCTTCTCCCCCCTCTCCCTCCTCTTCTCCTTGCGGTGGCTGCTGCTCGGCCTCCAGGTCGGGTCCTTGTCGTTGCTGTCCAGGTGGCGGCTCTTGTACTTCCTCTTCCCACCGGGTTTTTCTCTGTGGTGAGTGTCGCCGGGGGAGAGCGAGGGCGTCGGCGGCGTCTGCGGTGGTGGTGAGGTCGGCGGCTGTGGGGAGGAGCAGAGGGGTGAGGAGGAGGAAGAGCAGGAGCGCGAGGAGACAGAGGAGGTAAAGGGGGAGCAGTGGTACTCCCAGCTGGAGTCGGGCGGGCTGGGCGGCAGCGGTGAACCGGACTCAACGCTGGAGTAAAACGGCGAGGGAGAGTGGGAGCGGCGGTGCATCATGGCGGGATAGATGGATCGGTTTGGGTTGTACAAGGTACCACTCCTCTCCCGCCCTTTCCTCCTCTTCTTCCTCCTCCTCTTCTCCCTCACCACCTCACTACCACACTGCTTCCTGTCTCTCCAGCTCTCCGGCCGCTGCTCGCTCGGGCTGAGCGTGCACACGGACTCCCGGCTTCGTCCCGAGCTCACCGACCAGGAGCGTGCACGTGAGCGACGCCCACCCGCCTCGCCGTCTTTCTCCTTCGGCTTGTCGTTCTGCTCCTCTAGGTAGGCGCCAGATGTGGAGGGAGGGATTGTAGGTAGGTACGAAAGAGGAGGGGTGGTGGAGGGGAGGGGCGGAGCATCCTCAACCATCTTTTCCTCCTCTCTCTCCTTCTCCTCCTCCTCCTCGGTGTCGGAGGAGAGCTGCACCAGCTCCGGCGTCCGCTCTGCGATCGGCTTCTTGTATCCAACGATCAGACACTCCTCCTCCCCCTCCTCCTCCCGCTTCTCTCCCGCGTCCTTATTGGCTGGCTTGTGTGTGTCGGGGCTGAATGACAGTGAGGAAAGTGAACATGACGGCTCGGCAGTGGAGTAGGAGGGGCCCGGCGTTTCGTCGTCCCAGGCAGACAGGCTAAGGCTACTTCCTGTTTGAATGACATCATCGTAAGTGCTCCCCGCTCTCCCTTGCAGCCTCTCCTCTGACATTCCCCCCGCCCGGCTCTCCTCCTCCTCGCCCTCTGATATGGCGATGACGGAGCTGCTGTCAGACGGGCTGCTCGTCCCATCTAGCTCCATGGCCGTGGCGGGCGGCTCATACACCGCCTGCAGGTCATAGTTTTCCAGGCTGAGCGGCGAGCGGGCGAAGCTGACCAGCTCGTGCAGGAAGTGGTCGGTGCGAGCCAACAAGAACGGCCGCAGCTCTTCTTCTATGGTGGGCGTGTCCTCCAAGCCGTGGCGGGCCAGCCGTGCCATGATGATGCGTTGGACGATGTCGACCAGCGTACCGTGAGCACCATACAACACCGTGAGCTCCCGCCGTAGCCAGGGGCGGAGTCTGTTCAGGTGGGCTGGGTTGCGACGGAAGCTCTCTGCTGTGATGTCACGATGCTGCGCCTGGTTACCGCTGACCCCGGCAACACCGCGGACCCGTATGCCACAGCGGTAGAGCGCGCGGCGGAAGGCCACAGTCTCTCTCTCCCTCAACCGCCGCACAGTTCCACCTTCTCGCTGCAGCCGCTGCCTCGCCGCCAGACGGGTCATCAGCCGCCGTGACGCCCGGTCGTTGGGGGCGACTGACACTGCCCCCCCAAGGCCCGTCAGTCCCTCAAATATCACGCCGCGCTCCGCCAGATCTGCCCCTCCCCTCATCCTCTGCTGCTCCAGGTCTTCCCCCTCCCCACTGTCCTCAGCGACCATGGGAGACAAAGCGGGATGGTGAGGAAGAGGGGGGAGAGGAGGAGAGTCCAGGTACCATTCCCACACCCCCGTCCTCTCCCCCGTCCTCCTGCTCCCCCCTCCTCTCCCTCCCCTCTCCCTCCTCCGCCTCCTCGTCGTCGTTGTCTCTCCGCCGTCTGTTGCCCTGTGCCTCCTCAGCATCAACCGCATCTGGTGGTCGCTCCTCGCCGCCGACGCCATTGCGGCCACCATTGCCACAGTGGCGGCCACGCTGCTGTTGGCGGGCGCCGGCCGCAGCGTGTACTCCTTGAAGTCGTCCTCGGCACGGACCGAGTGCAGGATGGAGGCGAAGGGCTGCTTGCAGAGCGGACACTCTGCCTTGTTGTGCGACCACTCCTGGATGCAGGGGAAGCAGAAGCGGTGCAGGCAGCGGTCCAGGTACGCCAGGTTGTTGAAGCGGTCCAGACAGATGGGGCACTTGGAGTCAGGTGATGCCTCCTCTGCCGCCACCACCGTCCTCGCCGAGGCCGAGGACGTGGGCGGAGAGGAGGCGGTGGCAGCAGTGGTCGAGGTGTTACTGGTGTTTTTCCTCCGGCTGCTGCTGCGACCGCCGGTCTCTCGACTCCGCTCCTCCTCCTCAGCCGGCTGACCGCCTCCCGCTGCACCTGCACCATCACGACGGCGCACACGCAGTTTCATGCGTGTGGGCGCCATCACCTGAACACAGAGAACAGACAGTGAGATACTTTCAGGGTCATGTGATCACTCCTCAATTTCTGTGTGTTATTCTAACAGTCTAGTCACATTGGTGTCACATTGTGACTGTGTTTCTCCCAGACAGATCATATATAAGATGAACTAAAGAAACCAGAAGCAGCTGAAGGTCTTTAAATGTTGTTTGTATTTTTGTTTGTCTTCTTCTGTTGTGTTTGAACAACCTCAGACCTTCAGCTGTTCAATAAAAACTACACCTGGTGAAGGCAAAGCAGCTGTCTCAGGTTACTTTCATAGAATGATGCTTCAGTTTACATCATCAGTTAGTTTTTCAGTGGTAGAGCAACAACAAAAGCTAACACAGAGCTAAGCTACATTCACCCTTCTTCTTTCTACTTCACCATTACAAAAACACAATCCTCGGGAGAGAACGACGCTGCACATCTAACATTTTAGCTGCTACTAGCCTAGCATGCTAACGCCAGCGAGCAGAGCTGCAATAGCATTTATCGAGCCGGCAGTCTCAGATATCCTCCTCTCCGCTCGCTTCAGACACGTTTATCAGTCTTCTATCTAACGGCTTGGACCGGTGGCAACCGCCGGTAAACGCTCGTCACACTGCAGTAGAAAACGACAAACACAAAAACGTTCCTTCTAGCTTGTTAGCATGCTAACGAGGTTAGCTCTCCGTACCTGAGCAGAAGTAGACTCCCCGGGTCGCTCCGGGAGCTTCTCATCCGGGTTTTTTCTCCTCCTCCCGGCAGAATTCCGCAACGTGAGCGGCATCCGCCGTCGGCAAGGTTATCAGTCTCCCGGGCTCCGTTGCTCTGATCCGTTCAGACCTAAACTCCGGTTAGATACGGAGACATTTGTGTCGGTCGTTTTTGTCCGAAAGCACAGCTACTCACAACTGGAATGAGAAAGATGCCGCGGTGTATGATGGGAAATGGAACGTAATAATTTTTCTTGAACCAAAGATCGCAAATAAAGAAGATGACTCATTGAAACCACAACAGACGAACCGTGGGTCCACATTTTGTCTTAATAAATCATTATTTTGACTAAAACCACCATTTGTGTTTCTTGTTGCATTACTCTGGATTAGTCATAGTCACCTCTGGTTTATATATAAGTAGGCCCAGCGTGTTTTATTGGCGTAAGAAAGGCAGCGTGAGCCTGAATTTACTTGTTCTTTGCCAATTCCATTAAAACACAAGAAAATACATGTGGAGACTATGGGGTATTTAGATCTAGACCATCAGAAAATGGAAACAAATTAAGTACAAATACCTTAGGATTGTACTTGAGTACTTTGTTACTCTCCATTACTGCTCAACACTGACTCATAGCTCAGCCTATGCCCATGCCAATCCTATGTGTGAGTGCGTGTGGTTCCAGGAAAAGGAAGCAGAGTAAGACATTGTCTTTCTGATTTTTCGCTACGATCGTAACGGTTGTGTTTTCAGTGCTGCCTCCTAACGGTCCGAGTGCAGAACATCCATCTACCCCGAGAGAGCAGCCAGGTAAAACTGTCTGTTTTACGTCATGTTTTACACAAAGTTTTGTAAATTAACCAGGAGAGGAAACGTGTTAAAGAAGATCTTTGAAAGGCTGTAATCTATTATTTTAATATAAAGTCAGTCGTTTAAACTGCCGACAACACTCCGAAACACAAGATGGCGCTAATGTCCGTTAAACGGTGGCGAAGCAACAACCGCTAAACTCATAAAGAAGAGGATGAAGTACGCGGTGTAAACAAACAGAATCGGTGTTTCGGCGGGTAGAATCTGGATTAAATGAGAAGATGGAGACATTAAGTAGACGGGGACTGGACAGGATCTACTCTGTGGTACTTTAATTACACCCGGTTTCAGTCAAATGTTGCTCTAGGGGACTGGAAAGGCTGTGTTAAAGTAGCTGCTAACGGCTAGCTAGCAACCAGTTAGCAACTAGTTAGCAACCAGCTATAAAATGGAAAGCTTAAAATAAAGATTAGATGATGAATTAGTGATATTAGCTGGCGAAATGGTAATAAGATGCACATTGATTATGAAAATATAATAATGATGATAATAACAATAAAGGTAAACTTTATAGGATAAAGCCTCTAAATAAAAAGACAGCAAAAGTAATGTCATAATAAATAATGAAATAAATTGAGAATCTATTTGCAGACAATTATGTTGGTTCTGAAATGGGATATGATAAATTGAAATGAGATTTTAGTTAAATATGATGGTATTAAAGATGAATAACAACCACCAATTCTGGCACTTGTGTGTAGATCTGCAACAATGAATCGATTAGACGATCAAAAGGGAACTTATCAGCAGCTGTTTTGATAAGCAATTGAATGTTATGAGTCATTTTTCCAGCAAATGAGCCAAACATTTGTTGAGTCTAGATTCTTAAACAATAAACAAAACAAAAAACAAGTTTCTAAATAGAAAACATCTTTCTATTCAAGTAATATTTTATATAAATCTCTTAAACCTGAATTTAAGCTGAAAACAGTTTTCAGTTCTAGCTATTTTAAATACGGTTGTGTGGATGTGTTGGTGTGTTCATGTATGTTCACTGTAGTAGCAGCTGAAACACGTCTTTGTTTCTCGTCTTTCAGGTCTTCCTGGCGGTCGTGGTCTTGTCCTGGTCTTACGTGATCTACGCCAGCAGGATCGCAGCTCATTGGCTGCTGGAGAAGAGGACCACCGCCCTCCAGGAAGACTGACACCGGAGCGTCAGTTCACGTCAGTGTTTATGCACAAACTACACACAGTTGTGGGTTAGACGGGTTTAAACCTGTGTCACCTGAACGTCACTAGAGGTCACTGTGTCTGAGGTTGAACTGAAACCTGCTGCTCACCTGGTTTCAGAATAAGAGCTCACATCATCATTAATTCATCGTAAATGTCAGATTAATGTAAATAAAACAACATCAATCAAATGTGTTAGTTGATGAGTGTAAGGAGGACAATGTTCCACCAGTTGTTTTTCTCTTTATCACCATTTTCCAAGTGAAGGAACAGTTTTGTTTTTCAGACTGACTCGGCAGGTTCAGTCAGTTTATAGCAGAAAAACCAGCTCAAGTAAAAACAAAGGAAAACATTCAGCTTGTCAGTAGATCACAAAGTAAATGTGCTAAACATGACGTTACCTTACACATATGTTATTTATTTTATTAATTTGACAAATATTTATTTAGTGCCAGATTGACTGAACGAATATTCTGTTTTTTTGTTTTTAGATTTTTCAAAACTCTGTTTCCTGTCCGTCGTCCTGCTCTGGGATCAGCTGATGGACCAGTTAAACCCAACCTGCTACAGACCTGACCGACAGAGACCTACAGAGACCTACAGAGACCTACATAAACCTGTAGAGACCTGTAGAGACCTACAGAGACCTGTAGAGACCTACAGAGACCTGTAGAAACCTACATAGACCTGTAGAGACCTACAGAGACCTACAGAAACCTGTAGAGACCTACAGAGACCTACATAGACCTGTAGAGACCTGTTGAAACCTACATAGACCTGTAGAGACCTACAGAGACCTACATAGACCTACAGAGACCTACAGAGACCTACATAGACCTGTAGAGACCTACAGAGACCTACATAGACCTGTAGAGACCTGTAGAGACCTACATAGACCTGTAGAGACCTACAGAGACCTACATAGACCTGTAGAGACCTACAGAGACCTACATAGACCTGTAGAGACCTGTAGAAACCTACATAGACCTGTAGAGACCTACAGAGACCTACAGAGACCTACAGAAACCTGTAGAGACCTACAGAGACCTCCTCAGACCTCCTCAGCTCCTCACTGAGTCTTCTGTATGTGGAATAAAAGGGGCTCTGTGATATTTATTGAACCTGCTCAGACCTGCTGTAGTAATTCCTACAGCTAAATCCATTATATTGATAATAAATCACTTCTGTCATTTTCATTGATTTCAGCCTCTGATGTGAGTCTTTGCTGGTTTTCTGACTGAACGTAAACAGAACCTGTGAGGGACATTTTTCACTATTTATTTTCATTATTTTTTAATAATTAATGAATCAATCGAGAAAATAATCTGCAGATCATTTGACAATGAAAATAATCTTAAATTGCAGCTTTAAAATCCACATATTGTCAAATATGTTGCAGTAAAATAATAAACAAACAACCCGTATGTGAAATATTAATGTAGGTCCAGTGTCACTTGATGGTTTTTATTGTGACATCACAGTGTCTCAAAACACAAGAGAAAATAATTTAAAATATATAATAACAACATTCCTTATTCAAACAACATTAATTATGAATAATAAGTAACAATAATTATCATACAGATTTACTGAATTCAATTTAACTCATTTTCACTTTCTGATATATGTTATTACCATGGTTACCGAATGATCCTACATAAATATGTTGCTTAGCTTAGCTTAGCATAAAAACTGGAAACAGGGACAAGTTCACTGATTAACATGTTTTATCTCATTTATTTAATCTGTATAAAAACAAAAGACATGGAGGTTGTTGTTTGTCTTTTTACCTTTAAACAGACATGAGCTAGGCTAGCTGTTTCCAGTGTTAATGCTAAGCTAGGTATCATCTTTTTCTGTCCTTCATGAATCCAGAACTCTGTGTTTTCTGTTCCAGGATGTTGGAATAGAAGAGAAAAACTTAGTTTAGTTTTTCATTTGTGTTTAAATCTGAAGTTTGTCAGGATTTGTTTTTAACGTGGACATGAAAACGTTCAGTGAGACAGAAGAGACGAGAGTCTCCAGGTTTATGTCAGAGATTCAATTTAAACAAAACCATATGAATGGAAACGCACATCAGCTCATTGTAAGTGTGTGTGTGTGTGTTCGTCTGATGTATTCAGTAACTAAAGGCTCTGACACACACACACACACACAGTGTTATTTTATAATGATGTGTTTGATGTGTGTGTCCTCAGATATGTAAATGCTCTCAACAGAATGGGTGACTGAGAGAGGGCGAGCGAGCAAAAGATAGAATGAGAGAGAGAGGAGAGGCTCTTTAGGTGAGTACTCATTCTATTAACAAATCCACTTCAAACACACACACACACACACACACACACACGTGTTATCTCATCTGTAATTAAAAACCAGGCTGTTGTCCGTCCTTCTTCTTCTGTGTCCTCTCGCTGTGTTCGGGGCCCCGGGGGCCTCTTGTTTTCAGGGTGGGAGGGGTCTGCAGATAAAAACAATCCGGGCTGGTTCAGAAAATTGTGGGAGAAAGTTGAACAGAAACTTCTGATTTAACCTGAATGTTGTGGTTTGAGTCCTAATGAAATACAACATGTTTCCTGCTCGACGTCTGACTGGTGCTGAAAGTCCAAATAAAAATACACAATCGATCTGTTTGGATTTATTATTAAAGATTGTTTGTTTGTTTGTTTATGATGTTACCGTCTAATGTGTTTAAAAATGTTTTGGAGTTATAGAAATGGCGTCCAAACTGCAAACGATGAATGAAAATAAACGGAGATCGTTCTGTGTTGTTATTCTCAAGGCGGATGTTTTCACTCCGGCTTATATTGGGATTTTTTTCCTTTTAATAGATTAACTTTATTAACTTTAACTTTAATACCCCACTCATTCCTGGTTATTAATTTTATTCTGGTTTTATTTCTGGTTTTACTCTCTACTTCCAAACATCTCCTCTCTTTTAGCATTTTATTTTATTATTATTTAATCATTTTAGTTATTTATTTATTTCATCTTTACTATTCTGTCTCATTTTTACTAGATTTTTAATATCCTACGTTTTATTTCTAGTTTTACTCTTTAATTCATCTCCTCTGTTTCAGTATTTTATTTGCTTATTTACTCACTTCCTGTTATTATTTTCTTAGTTTTTATTGTTTTATTTATTACTTGGTCATTTATTATTCTGTGTGTAAATATGTGTGTGTTTGTGAAGCACTTTGTATTGCATTGTTTGGTTGAAACAAATAAAGTCTGAAATGTTGATTGATTGGTTGATTGGTTGATTGATTGGTTGATTATACAATATCGTACAAATGTTCAAATAGAAATGTTAAATTTTTAGCTTCATGAATCAGCTGATTAAATCTCAAACTACAGTTTCTACACACAGCTGAGCCCTGTGTGTGTGTGTGTGTGTTTGTGTGTGTGTGTGTGTGTGTGTGTGTGTGTGTGTGTGGTGAAGAGCTGCCTTTTGCAGCTGTGGAGCTCTCATGCAGATGAGACCATGTCAAACACACACACACACACACACACTCAGGCTGCAGTGTTCTCCTGTCTAAATATGTTGAGATAAAAAGTCTGATTTTAGAGAAACTACGGAAGCCCAGAGCGGCCATGTTTTTAGATTCATTATCTTGTTATTTAGTGAAGACGAAACGTTTCAATCTTTAAGCTGCTGAACACTAAAGTTTAAATCCCACAGAATTCACAGCAGGGAAATATTTTACTTTGAAAAGCCACAATCTGAATTCATGTGTTTTGAAATTGTAGCTTCTGGACTAAAAGCTGGAGGGAGGTTCTCAGCTGATGAACTTCAAATTCAGTCATTGATCATTGGTGATAGGTTTAACCATCTGGGCAATAAACACAATTTAGTAGATTATAAATTTCATAATCAGGTGTTCATTGTCTTTCCTTCCATATCTCAGTCTTTGAATGAGCAGGGAACAAAATAATGAATTTAAAATGTTTGTTTCATGTTTTTTCGAGCAAGTCTGAGAACTCATCTTCGTTTAGTAAGAAAACTCAGATCATCTAAGTTCCATGTCAACTCATGTCATCATCCTCGTCCTCCTCTCTCAGGTCTCCTCCTCTTCGTCTGTCTGTTGTCATGTCGGCCATCTTGGCTGCTAACAGGTAAACAAAGCCCCCCCCCCCCTCTCATCTCTGTCTCTTCAAGTCGTCCATCTGCTCAACACTGTCACATGAATATTTATACAGTGCGTCCATGCCAGCAGCAGAGATGCTAATGAGCTAACGAAACCAACCAGAACCATCAAACTGATGAACGGAGGCTGTTTTACAGTTTATTATATTTATTATTAATAATTCTGAAGTCATGTGTCCAAACCCCTCCAAAGTAAAACCCGTTGATTATTTAAAATCTTTTCACATTTGTTCTGTTTTCTTTAGTTTGTTAATTAGTATTTCAGACTTATTATAGACTTTTAGAAACAGATTCAGATGTAATGATATTAAAATAACTCACAGAGAAGCTTTAATGATCAGTTTTAATGATGTACAGACACGGACTGTGTTTACTCATCAGCTGTTTATTATTATAAATCCACACAAGAACAACAATATATGGTTTTACTCATTTGTTTTTGTGCAGTTTATAGTCTCTGGTCTCCAGTCTTTAGTCTTTAGTCTCTAATCTTTAGTTTTTAGTCTCTAATCTTTAGTCTTTAGTCTCTAATCTTTAGTTTTTAGTCTCTAATCTTTAGTCTCCAGTCTCTAGTCTTTAGTCTTTAGTCTCTAATCTTTAGTCTCCAGTCTCTAATCTTTAGTCTCAGTCTTTAGTCTCTAGTCTTTAGTTTTTAGTTTCCAGTCTTTAGTCCAGCAGAGATTTTTCGACCAGTTCTCTGGTGTTTTTTCATTAAGACCTGGTTCATCCCTTCGTTCACGTTTCCTCGTTCCTTTTAAGGAACCATCAGTGAAACTAACTACTTCCTGTGGATGTTTCACATTAAAACCCTACCATTAAAGTGATGGACTGTGATAGGCTTTTAATGTGAAACAACTGCGTAGAAACGGTTTCTTTCTTTAAACATTAGACTGAAAGTATCTTTGTCGATTATGATGATGTGTTGTTAAGATGACGTGTTCAGGAGTCTGTTGTTCAGTGGATTAATCACAGATAATAGACAGATACATGTAACAACATATAACAAAATACAACAACATATAACACATTATACAAACGTTTCAACATGTGAAGAAACACGGGTGACGACTGAAGAGAACTAATCAAATGATGAACTCAGAGTTTGGGGGTCAGGCCGGATCCAGGAGCAGATCGTCGTTCAGAAACCCCGGCATGGACGAATACAGCTCCCGCTCTTTCTCCATCTCTTTCTCCATCTCCATGGTGACGTGCTTGGTCGTCTTGGTGTCCGGGCTGACGTCCCTGGCGACCAGAGACACCTTCTTCCCCGCCAACCAGTAAGTCACCATGTCGCCTTTCCCCTGGTAGAGACAAGACAGAGGCAGAGTGTTACCGGGCAGCTCCCAGTGGTTGGACAGAGCTGATCCATGGTGGGAGCCTCACTTTGACCTGCAGCATTCCTCTGCACTCCAGCACGTATCCGCCGATCTCCTCCAGCAGGTAAAAAGCACTGGAGCTGCACTGGATCTTCAGGGCTGCAAAGACACCCACTTAGTTTTGGAAATGGCAGGTTTTTACATTTCTACCATTAGTTTCGGTTCATTTCTATGAAAAGATAAGGAGTAGAGTCTTGTTTGAAATAATTTATCTGTCATAGTAAACGTTAAGCCATGAGGAGAAAGAATAAAAGCACTTAAGGCGTCCTCCACAACCACTGGTCACCCAGTTACCCAGGCTGGTGGACTCCATCCTAGACGCTGTGTTAACGGTGTCTCCGAACAAACAGTAACGAGGCATCTTCGTCCCTACAACACCTGCAACCACCGGACCTAAGGACCGGGAGAGAGAGAGAGATTAATAAAGAAGCAAAATAGATTAAATAATATAATATTATTTAGATTTGTAAAAAGTTTCCGACAGCCTCTGCGAGTACCGGAGTGTATCCCGCCTCGTATCTGCAGCTGCATGTTGGGTTTGTGAGGGATCCTGAAGGTGCGACAGACGCCCACCAGGTCCAGAGCCATGCTGGCGATCTCTGAGGCGTGGAGGATCCCATTTTCCTGGGGAACGCCGGACACCACCATGTCTACACAACCACACGTACACAATGATACAACAACAAATCTGTTTTTGTTATAGAGAGGTGATTGTTTTAGTTTTTGGAGACTGTTGCTTGAGGTTTAATACTTGGTTTTTGGGTTTAGGTTAGACTTAGGTTAGGTTAAGGGGTTAGGGAATACACTGAGGGAACTCACAGGCATCTCCGATGGTTTCCACCTTGTAGACGTCATAGTTGTCGATGATGTCATCAAATGTTGTGTAGAGTTTGTTAAGGAAATCCACAACCTGGTAGGGAGTGCTGGTGCTGGACAGCTGGGTAAAGCCCACGATATCACTGCACACACGTGGAGTATTCAGAACCTTTATTGAAGTAAAAGTACCACCAACGTTCCTGGGACTATGTTTCTTCTTTGAAACTGGCAGATCACGACTACCACTAAACTTTTGATCTGTCAGTCGGACAGTTGTTAGTTCTCTCTGCCTCTACCTGAAGAAGACGGTGGCACTGACGTAACTCTGAGCCTGCAACGGTTTCCCCTGGCGCAGGTCATCAGCTACCTGCTTAGGAAGCATACCTGCAACACAAACATGCAAATATTTTTATTTTATCTTAGTTAACCTTCATTTAACCTGGAAATATCTTGAGATACACAATGTCTTTTACATGAGAGTTCTGGTCAAACGGCGATATATACAGTACCAGTCAAAAGTTGGCAACACTTTTCCCAGAATAGGAACCCCAAAAAAATTGCACAGAAACAGGTTTAAGGAAATGCTCTTAATGTGATACATTCATGGTTAATTTTAATTGGTGAAATCATAACTGCAGTTTGTGGAACACAGGTTGGAGATTGGTTAACAGTATAGATAACTGTATCATCTGCATACAGATGACTCTTGGATAAATCATTTTGTGTTGCCGGTTTTACTTCAGAGTTGGACAGAAATGAATCACATTAGTAACCAAACTATCATAATTGACAGGTGTGTGTGTCGTACTGTACAGCAGCCTGTCAGTTTTCTGTTTCTCATGCATCAGGTCTTGAGTCCGCTCGGCCACCAACACCTCCAGATGTTTACTGTACTTCTCCATCTGAAACGGAGAGTTGCACCTGCATGTTACAGTGAGCTGTGATTTTAACTACACATGACATAATAAGACACGATACAATGTGTGTCATGAACCCCATGTCCGCAGGTAATTACCAGGTTCATCATCATGTCCACCGGACTGACTTTGACCGGGTTGATTCGGTGAACAAACTTCCTGATTTGTTCAAAGGTGGGTCGGTGGGCGGGGTTATGAGAGCGGCATCTTCGAATCAGCTAAGGACACATACACAAGACAAAAGGCAGCAGAAAAGGTAAGGGCGAGATTTCTTTCTTATAAATTTGAGTTTCCCTTTGGACTAAATTAGATTTTGTTGTTTCAATAAGTTTTTATTTCTAAATAATGTTGTCTTAACACCATGACAAATACTTTAAGGAGAGGATGAAGGGTTTCAAAAATCTGATAATGTTTTCCAAGCAGAAACTATGTCATCTCACAACCAATCATGTTTTACACGTCACCCCCCACAAAAATGATTCATCATGCTAGCTAACAAATTAGCATACAAACAAATTATAGAAATATAATTTACACCATTGTATCATCCATCAATCAATCAGTCAGTCAAATATTATTTGTATGGCATCTTTCATGCAGATTAGTGCAATTCATTCTGTAAACATTAAAACATTGCACAAGCAGATTAGACAGTGTGTACACACCTCTACGTAGTCAGCAGGACATGGGCAGGTGTTGTCAGCTTTACTGGAGATCAGTTCAGGTAGAGGAGGACACCAGGCACACTCCAGATTAGACTCCTCTGCCTGAAAATTATTTATTTATTTATTCAAAAAACATGAACGCATCATCAGACTGACAGTGGTGGGACCAGCTAGTGAACCAATCAGATTGTGACTTACGGGGACGGGGTCGCTGCGAGTGGCTATCTCCAGCAGAATGATGGAATAACTGGGAAAACAAACAGAGGATGATGAGTGTATATTTGTATTACATCACATTGTGGACATAAAACCCACTGTACCCACAAGGTAAGGCATTACATTTTAGTGTATTTGAGATTTTAATACTTGGTTTTCGGTTTAGGTAAGGTTACATTAAAGGCTGGAGTTCGGCAGGTCATAGTCATGGTCAAGGTCGGAGGGAATTCATGTACTGTAAGTGAATGCATAGTCCTCCGAAGTGGCAAAAACAAGTTAACGTGTGATACCTAAACACGTCTCCAGCCAGCGTCGGCTCCATGTTGGAGTTATGAAACTCTGGCGGCATGTACACCTCCAAGAGTCTCTGCTGATAGGTGGAAAGAGGCTCCGCCCCGTCATCCCTGCGATACATCCACAGACCGTAATCTGACAGGACAGACCACATGTCAATCAAAACCAGAAAACAAAACTTTCAAATCATGACATGACATTGTAAACATAAGAGAGAACAGCCCTTAATGTCTGTGGAAATTTATGCAGTAGGTCAAACAATCTCAGAGGCGCTTGTCCTTTGTTTTTGTTTGTAGTTTTAATGGCGAGGTTAGCATTGTTTAGCTCAAATATACTGGAGTCAATGGGATCCAGTAGCAACCGCGCTCAAAAAGTGAGAAAAACATCTTAAAGCTGAAGGTTTACTGGTAATACATCTTATAAATAGTTTTTGATTGTTTTGTAATTTTCACCAAAAATACCAAGATTTAATAAAAAAAAATTGTGGCAGATCGGTTTGAACAAATCTACTGACTATGCACTGGAGATCCACAAATTAAGTAAAAACAAAGCAATACACTTTTTAACGACTTTGTCAACCATAAAAATAGTTCTTCTAAAATCCAATTTTATCTGGATTTTTATATTGTTTGTATTTTAGCCTAAAAATTAGGAGCCTTGTTATTACCTGTTATTTTACAAACCCAGCGGTCATCTAAGACACAGTTCAGAGACTTGAGTCGACCGTGACAGATCCTGTGTTGGTGGAGGTACGACATTCCTCTGGCGATGTCTGTGGCGAAGGAAAACCTGGCAGACAAACACAGAATGTCTTTAACTGGAGATTGTTTATTTTTATCACCCCAGTTAACTGGTGTGTTTCTATTTCAATTCTTTGTTTTTAGTCCAAATCCTCATCCTTCTGTTTGAGAGTTTACCTGAAGCCCCAGTTGAGAGGGATCTCGTCATTGAGAAGAACGTCGTTCAGGCTTCCTTTTGGGCAGTACTCTGTCACTATGGCAACGTTTGGAGCCTCAACACACCCACCTATAAACTTACAGAGGTTGGGGTGATCGAGTTCCCTGAAGTCAGAGCGAGACAAAATAGAGCCGAAATACCAGATGAGCAATATGACAGGGTTTTATTAAATGGAGAAGGATGATGAGCGTCTTACCTGACTTGTTTGACTTCCTGTCTGATGGTTTTGGACAGAGAGAAAGTCTTTGTATGAATCCTCTTGATGGCCACCGTCCTGCCGTCACTGAAGAGGAAAATTACTTTTAATATTTCCAAACATCCGCCAACCAGTCGTCTCCATCAACACTGTAGACTTTCCCTGCTGACCTGGAGGTATCGGTCCCTATCATTCCCCAGTTTGAGATCTTTGTTGCCTCTCTTTCCCCTCATACTCAAACACATATTTCTCTGCTGTTGAATCTCTAGTAAATACATAACATGCCCAAAACTATACATTTTATATTAAACATTATATAGACACATAGTGTTAAAAATAGAGTTTAAATGGACAGACAGGAAGTCAAACATACTATATCCCGGTGCAGGTGAACAGTATTTTTCGGTTTCCCGGTTGTCCCGTACATGAGCTGAGAGCAGTTATACAGCTGGTGTTACTGTCACTGTTTCCCACTGGTACACTCATTATACTGCCCATGGTCATCCGAGCTTCCTGATCTATAGAAAGCAATAAACAACAATTTTTTTTTTTAACAGCATTATGAATTCATTTGGAACAACCTGGCCAATGTCAAGAAGAAAACTAAAGCTTGAGTTTGATTCCTTCCCTCCATGAAACTTCATTCTTGACCTTTGGGATTGTAGTTTGACGAAATAACTTCAATTTAAGGTCTATTTACTTCCATCAACTCAAACGAAGATTCAACAAAATGAAACTTCAGACCAGTTTCAAAAGTCTCAGACCTCAATTCATCAGTTTTACCGATGTCCCTCACAAGTGACCGATTTAGATCTGACGAAACTAGTTCCAAGCAGTTCAAACCGGTTTGATCTGGATCGTTACAGTACCTTGTTTTATTGTAGAGAAGTCGATGATCCAACTCTCGTCCCACAACAGCTTCTGTTTCTGGTACCGCAGCCACTACACAGGACAGATTCTCTGATTATTTATTGATTGATATTGAGTATTTGGTGGGTTACTGCGAGTTGTGTCGAGTGAATCCTTACCACAGCAGTCAGTATGAAGCAGAGGCAGAGCAGGCTGAGCGGCAGGCCGATGGCCAGCTTGGTGGCCGGGGTCATAGGGCATTCACCACAGTCGGCTGGACAGGTGGAACAAAGCTCCGCCTCCTCACAGACACCATCACCACAAACTTACAGAGGAGAAAAGAGGACTAAGTAGTTACTTCTTTATCATTAATGTCAACACTATGTTTGAAGCAGAGACTCTGAAACAAAGTAATTAAGGAAATACAACCATCGGCGGTCACTGAAGTCTCTGTCACCGACGACCTTCACCACACCAACATACACAGGTATAACCTACCTACAGCGGGCAGCACGGTGCTCTTGGCCTCCAGAGCAACCTGCATGCGACCAACTCGTATGTGAGCGATGAGCGAGGTTAAACCAGCATGGAGCAAAACCACCTGCAAGATGGAGCAATGGGTTTAGCAGGTTCTCAATTACCAGGTCCTGAATTTACAAAAGTAACCAAAGCCATATGGGTGGAGTTGAATTTTAGAGTGTTTCCCTACAAAAGCTTAAGTTGAGCAATCTGTTGGAAGTTTAATCTGCAGACAAAATCTGCAGCGCAAAACCCCAATCGTATCAGTACTCTCCATATCACTGTCACTGTGGCTCCTTTTCAGGCAAACCATATCCTCCTTGCTCTCTGGCTGTCAGATTGAGCGGCAATAAACTCGTCCATACTAAGATACAGATAAAATGAATTTACCTTGGCAGTCCAGTTGGTCTGGGTCATCTTGCCGGACGTAGAGATGGTGTGTGTGAAGATTTTTCCATCGTCAGGAATCCAGGGGCCGCAGATGCTCTCCGATGTCTGAAAGTGAGTTTATATGAATACCTGCTAATTAAAATTAAATATCTATATTATCATATTTTGAAGGAGATTTTAAATAAATGAAAGTGAAAGTTTGTACCATGTATCCCAGTGGACAGGAGTGGATGTTAGCATGATGAATGCAGCAGTTTTCTCCGTCTGCATCTTTCCAGTTGGACGGACAGTCGTGATGTTCGCAGAACCTCCGAGCTGCTTCAGCGTTTACTATGGAGCTAAACACATAAACCCGCCAGACCAGTTCAGATCGGG
The DNA here is from genome assembly GCF_002814215.2 of Seriola lalandi dorsalis. Lineage (NCBI taxonomy): Eukaryota > Metazoa > Chordata > Actinopteri > Carangiformes > Carangidae > Seriola > Seriola lalandi. The sequence continues at coordinate 173,117 of NW_019525085.1, forward strand.
ATAAGAACCAGTTTAGAGTCCAGTAGAATGTGTAAGTCCAGTCTGAACTCAATCTAAAACTAACCTGTGTGTGAAGATGTGGTTTTCGACGGCCCACTGGTAGAAAAAATCCTGGGCCGTTACCGAGTACGTGACGCTGAACACCTCGCCGCTCTTCACGGCCTCAGGAGGACGGACCACCCAGGCCATCTCCAGACCTGGACGACACAATCGACAGACACACCAAAGCAGCCACGCCCACTTAATTTGCATATTTATATCTGATCACAATGTGGACGGAGTGGGGAAAACAGAAAAGCTAAAAAACTGTGATGAGGTCATTATCCAGATACTGACAGTGTCGTACAGTACTTCCTGCAAGTCAGTTTAAACCAACAACGAAAAAAACAAATATAAGATCAAATAAAACAACATTTTTTTAATGTTAACGTTTCATTAAATGTTTAAATTTCACATTTTCCAGCTGCTCTGCTTTTTCTGGATTTGGAGTCGTACATCAGTTCGTCTTTTTGTTACAGGCTGAATTTCTACAGGTTATTTTACTAAACAAAACTTTTTCAACCTTAAAGGCACTAAAAATTGTTTGATTCCTGTCAATCAAATCTGATCAAAATCACACCGACTGAAGCAGATTCAAGTATCACAAGCCTGAGTGCACAATAAAACATGAACACAGACTCTTATCAGTTTCTCACCTCCACATTCGATCATGTTGCTATCGTTGGGTCCGTCGAGAGGCCAGCAGTCGTACTCTCTGTTGTCCAAGTCGTGCCAACAACATGTCGGACCAATACAGCAAACACACACCTGGAAAGAACATGACACACAAATAATCCAGTAACCAGATCCTCCACAACCACATCCTCAGAAACACCTGGGCTGCTGTGTTTAAGGA
>NW_019525085.1:174991-175903 GCF_002814215.2 Seriola lalandi dorsalis
TATAGAAGCTAGAGCTGATCTATAATCACACTACACATGGACACAGACCTTTACACTGGATGGGACCTTTAATAATACCACTATTTCTACCAGTAGTGGAACTTAACTTAGTAAGCTTGTACTCTGTTCTTTTTATCGCACAGCTGTAGCTAATTACAAATTTCTTACAAATTCCCTATAAATTTAGATTTTACATTAAAATTGTGTCGGGTCGGGGTCTTTTGTCGTGTCTCAGGTGTTTTTGAGTTGTTAGCGTACCCACAAAAGTGAAATTTCTTTTTGATACGTCTCACATGGTTTAATTCAAATAACAGTTCGAGGACAGAAGAGGTCAAATATTTGACTTGAGTACATTTTGCTGATAATACTCGTGTACTTTTACCTGAGTTGGGTTTTAAATGCAGGACTTTTATTTGTATTTTTACATTGTGTTATTGCTACTTTTACTGATTCTTCACCTGCAGATTGTCACTGGTTCTCTTGTTCCACTGCTACTACTCCTGAGCTGCGTGAACGTGACGTCAGTGGGATGCACTGACTTCCTCCTCCATTAAGTTTGTGTCCTCGGGCCTTTACATAAACATGATGTCATGACACATTGGGACGTTTTACAGTGAAGATGTCAGCCAGGAATGTCAGCTACAAGTGTAACGGAAACACAGACAGACAGACGGGCAGACAGACAGACAGACAGACAGACAGGTTGTTAGCTTCATTTGTAAGTTAATTTCGTGACAAATGAGCTCAAGCTGTTTACAGTCAACACGAATGCAAACACACAGTCACACACGCCAACGGTCCATCTGTGTTTGAGTCACAACAGAGTTTGTGTGTGATGATGAAAAAGAAATCTGTGTTTGTTTAAATCTCACAACAAACTTCCTCTCGTCTCTCCCACTCCCCCCCCCTCTC
>NW_019525085.1:176063-176595 GCF_002814215.2 Seriola lalandi dorsalis
AAAAAAAAACTAAATGTCTCGTTTCGAACGAACGAGTGGAATCCACTTAACAAAACTTTATTGACACAAGTTACAAAACATGTAAGTGATGTATATCCATAGTTGGTATAAGTTATTTGTGCCAGATGCTGGAAAATCTTCACTCTTTCATTACCTCTTCTTTCTCTTTTGTCCACTCCTCCTCCTCCTCTTCCTCTCATCCTTGGTCTTCATGCTCCTCCTCCTCCTCCTCCTCTTCCTCTCATCCTTGGTCTTCATCCTCCTCCTCTCATCCTCGGTCTTCATCCTCCTCCTCCTCCTCTCATCCTTGGTCTTCATCCTCCTCCTCCTCCTCTCATCCTTGCTCTTCATCCTCCTCCTCCTCTCATCCTTGGTCTTCATCATCCTCCTCCTCTCGTCCTTGGTCTTCATCCTCCTCCTCCTCCTCCTTCCTCCTCCTCCTCCTCCTCTTGTCCTCGGTCTTCATCCTCCTCCTCCTCCTCCTCTCGTCCTTGGTCTTCATGCTCCTCCTCCTCCTCTCATCCTTGGTCTT
>NW_019525085.1:176645-179239 GCF_002814215.2 Seriola lalandi dorsalis
ACATCAGTGTTTTCACTGTGTCTGAGGTTGTTTATGACAAATTAATTCTGATTTTATAAATGTTTGTTCCTTTAAAAATGTTTTCCTGTAAGTTTTTTTTTAAATCTGGACATAAGTTTTCAAAAGTGATTGTATCCTTATTATAAGAATTATCCTTAATAAAAATACCAAGAATAACACATTTCATATCTGGTGCCTTTAAGGTACACACAAACAAAAGAGACCAATAAATATCTGATATTAACCATTACATACAGTGTGTTTGTGATACCAGAAAGTGATTTTTACACCAACTGCATTGTGCTGTTTTACATCTATTGTATATACTTCATTTTTTTCTGACTAACTGCTGTGACTGATTCTACTTTACATTTGACTCACTAACCTGTTGTGGCTCAGAGGGAGACTCATGCACACAGTTCCTATTCTGAATAAAGTAAAACAAATCAAACATAATTCTCTGAGTAGTAAAAGACAAAAAAAAGGGGAGAGATGGATGAATAATTAACGTTCATGGGCTCATTCATTCATTCATTCATTCATACAGAAATAGTTTTGAAACTGAAACTGAAATTTAACTTGAGACAGGAAGAGAATAAAATCGAGGCTGTGTGAGTTAAACATGAAAGAAGAAAGCAAAGAAGAAATAATGATTCACAGACACTGAGCGGTGGTGGAGAGCGAGGGGAGGCAGAGAAAGTATGTAGGGGGAGTGGAGAGAAGACAAGTATCCTGCCCTCTGCTTCTGCCGCTGATATAATTCATGTTCAGACAGGCGTGTGGAAACAGGAGATGTGGACGACGTATAGAAACACTTCAGCCGGTCTGAACTAGAACAGACGCCGCAGACTGAACAGTCTCGTCGCTGCAGCCGTGGAGAAACTCTCAGATCAAATTTCAGCGTCCCCGGTTGTTTCTCTCCGTGTTTGCCGTCCAATGCGTGAATTATGATGTGACGTGTGTAAAATGTGAATTATATGTATTTGTAATTGTGTGCTTGCAGTTGGGCGGACCAGGCGGCATTGTCTAACGGTCTCTGTCGCTATGGCAACAGTGTGGAGTGTTGCTGGGGCTGGAGACAGATGGATCGAGGGCGCTGTCGGCGTGAGGAAACACAAACACAAACATTTACACCCGGAGACCAAACCGATGGTTTTACATTTCTCTCCGACATCCAATCAGATTCTAGATCGGCAGCCATTAGTTTCACTTTGTTTCCAGGCTTTGACGTATCTGTCGTTCAGAGCTCACAAAGCAACATCTCCTGTTTCTCTGGATCATCCACAGTGACTGAATCTTAATCACAATCACAATCTGAGTACTTTATTGATCCCCAGGGGGAAATTAGGTCACGTTACAGTTGCTCCCTCAAGAATGGAAATGTAACAGCAAAGAATAGAGAATAAGAAGTAAGATCATAACATATATGGAAGAGGATTAGAAAACTAAAAAAGAAAACAACAACAATTTCACGTGGCCCTAATCAGCTTCCGTTAATATTGCTCTTGTCTGAAAGAGAAAGTGAATTGCACAGGTAGTATAATAATGATAATCAATCATGGAGTAACGTTGGCCCCCGTCTATTGACTCTGAGCGTCCGACACTCTCGGGGACAGGTTGTAAAGTTTGAATGACTTCCTGTGGTGCAGCAGCTATGGTCGACAGACGCCAGCTGCTGCCTGGAAACAAGGAAGTAAATCCAAGCTCTGATGTAGGAACGATTCATGGGTTAAAACATGTAGAATCACAGTTGTAGAGTTACTTTACTGGAACATGATGATGAGGTCAAAGGGTTCGTTCAGGGTCGTTTAAACCCTCTCCAAACATACGTGTATACGGCTAACCCTAACTGTGTGTGTGTGTGTGTGTGTGTGTGTGTGTGTGTGTGTGTGTGTGTGTGTGTGTGTGTGTGTGTGTAGCTCACTGTCAGCAGGGCTGTAAACATGGAGAGTGTGTCGGACCAGACAGATGCAAATGTCACCCGGGATACACCGGCAAGGCCTGTAACCAAGGTAACCGCGTGTGTGTGTGTGTGTGTGTGCGAAGAAGCCACAGCTTTCTGTAGTTTCACGGAGATTTGATTTCCCATCATGCCTCTGACTAAAAAAAAAAGTGAGAGACACATTCCTGTCATGCTTGTTTGAGCTGCAAAGGCGTGTTTTACCTGAAGACCCCTCAAAACACACACACACACACACACACACACACACACACACACACACAAAGACTGCTGTTTCCAAACTTAGACCAACACACACACACATGCAAGTGAACTCCACCCACTTTCACACACAGTGTTAATCTACTGATTAGAGACTGCATTATGAGTCATATCCTGACTATTAAACAACATCTGGCTTCAAACTGAGCCTTCACACATTCACTCTGTAATATAACACCACACACTCACACACACACACACACACACACAAAATGCTCTTTGTGACTAAAAGGGCTGAAAGTCAAAGGTTAATCCCACAAGTCGACAAGAAGAGTGAAAACAGAGAGAAAATGTGCTCTCAGCTTAATATTTGATTACCTGCCCCCTCCCCTCTGTGTGCGTGTGTGTGTGTGTGTGTGTGTGCGTGTGTGCG
>NW_019525085.1:179289-180476 GCF_002814215.2 Seriola lalandi dorsalis
GAGGAAGAGGAGGATGAGGAGGAAGAGGAGGAGTACGATGAAGAGGAGGGGTGTTGGAGCAGCATTGAGATGAGGAGGCTCGTCTTCTCCAGGACACACACACCTGGATCAGGTAAACTCTCTTTTATTCTCATTCCTAATTTTTCTTTTCCTCTGCGGTTGTTGCTAAGCGTTCTGTGTTTTCAGACATCCCCTCCTCCCTCCGCTCCACCCCCTCCCGTCATCACGGTGACAGACAGCTGGGGGCGGACACCTTGAGGCTGAGGGCGGGGCTTTTATGCGTCTTCCCGTATTTGGACGCGCGCTCGTTGCTGCGCGCGGCCGAGGTATGCTCCGATTGGCGGTTCGTCGCCAGGCACCCAGCGGTTTGGACACGCCTCCGGCTGGAGAACGCCAGAGTGTCGACCGAGGTAGCCATCATCTTCATCTTCATCATCAACATCATCAGTGTTATTATCATCAGGAAGCACTTGGTTCATATTTCATGACCTGAATTTAATGGAGTGGCGGAGGGATTTCAGCCCGGAGGCAGTAACTAGTTTTCTGTACGTTGTGTGTTTTGTGTAGTTCCTGACCACCCTGTCTCAGTGGTGCACTCAGACTCAGTCTGTGGTTCTCAACAACCTGAAGCCACGAGGCAGACGAGCCAACGAGGCGCGGGAGGATTACCACAGGAACACCAGGTAACGGCATCTAATTTCAAATGAGAGTCCAGGTTTCGTCTAAGAGGAGGGGTGAAGGAGTTAACATAAGTGCATTGTGGGTATTGTAGTTGACCCGGTGGTGTGTGTTCTGTCTCTCAGGGGCAGTGTGGAGCCGGGGGTGGAGGCTCTGCTGCGGTCAGCAGGGGGCAGTCTGCTCCACCTGTCTGTGTCTCAGTGTCCTCACATCCTCACTGACAGGACGCTGTGGTTGGCCAGCTGCTACTGCAGGAACCTGCAGATGCTCACATACAGGTGACTCTCTTTACCTGTCTGTCTACCTGTCTGTCTACCTGACTGACTGATCACCTGTCTGACTCTTTACCTGTCTGTGATGCAGGAGTTCATCAGACCCTCTGGGTCAGGAGGTTCTCTGGGCCCTGGGTGCTGGCTGCAGGAACATCAGCAGCCTGCAGGTGGCGCCGGCTCATCCCTGGTCAGTGCACTCACACACTGTATAGATTCACTCACAGTGTGTGTGTGTGT
>NW_019525085.1:185526-192124 GCF_002814215.2 Seriola lalandi dorsalis
AATATCTGTTGAGAGACCAGATGAGTGGTATTGTCTTTACTGATATGTATCATTTGTATTGATAAACTTATTGATTAATTTAAACAAACCATTGAGCCTCTTGATTTGCTTCTGTCATTTACAACAGAGAAGAAGAGCTGGGTGTTTTAATGTGTAATGAACTGTGATAACTGATTCAATAAGAAGTTATATTATTTTACATTAGACTAAAATATATCTTTCAATTAATTTTCAGTTAATCTGAAAATGTATAAGACGGTTAAAAAAAGACACGTCCTGTAGCTGATGTCTTTAAAGTTTATTATTACAGTTTTATTTTATCATTAAAAATTGTTGAATTAATTTTCTGTTTGATGGTAAAATGGTCAAATACTTGACTGAAGCAACCTCCAAGATTATTATCAGGAAATGACATGAAGTGACGTCTTATCTCTGATGTAAACGTGTTTGGATGTGACATGTTCATGTTTATGTCCTGTGGAGTAAAAGAGTTCAGTCCATTAATTGATTAATAGTTATTTTGATAATTTGATAATCATTTCAGTTGTTTTTCAAGCAGGAAATGTCAAATTTTTGTTGTTTCCAGCTTCTGAAACGTGAAGAGTCGATGTTTTTATTCGTCATGTCACAGAACTGAACTGAACGTCTGAGGTTTGTCGTCTTCGACTCAATAAGTGAAAAGTTGCTCCTCCTCAATAATCGACCTTTAACTTCAGCTGCAGGGAAAGAGAGGAGGAAGAGGAGGAGGAGGAGGAGGGGGGGGCAGTAACCTGTCTGGTGATTTGTGTTTAACATCTGGTTTAGAGGAGACACACACACACACACACACACACACACACACACACACACACACACTGATGGGCGGTGCAGTCAGAAACCTGATTGTTAGTTTACAGTGAGCTCGACAGATTCCTCAGTTTATAGACACAACATGAATGTGAAGAGTAAAACCTGTGATTTAGCTTCCTGTTCCTGTGGGTGTGTGTGTGTGTGTGTGTGTGTGTGTGTGTGTTTACAGCTGCTTGTTAACCCTGTAATTACCACAATAACCTCTCCACTCTCTCTTCACTCAGCTCCAGTCTTCTCCCTCTGCTGGTCACCAACATTGAAATCAAAAACTGTTTATAAACTCAAAATCGTCTCCATTTTATCTTCATTTTTAATTATTCTGTCAAATATTTTTACATTAACATGATTAATCATTTCTTTTACTGAACTTTTCATTTCATTTACTGAAGCAATCAATCAATTAATCAACTGGTTGAATGACAGAAAATGATTCTGATAATTATCAGTTAAAGCTTATTTATTGGGGTTTTGGTTCATTATGTCAAAAAGTCAAAGGTAAATGAACAAATTAATTTCCACATTTGCACATTCACATGAAGAGACTTCAAACAGACAAACATACATTCATAAAGTTAATAAATAAGATTTTCACAGGACTTTTCTTTGTCGCATGTGACAGTAAACGCAGCATCTTTAGGTTCTGGACAGTTGGTTGATCATAACAAACAGTTATAGTGGAGATATTTCACTGTTTTCTGACCATTTATACACTTAATAATTAAATGAGAATCGTCTTAAAGACAAAAAAATATTTCTAGCTTCATAAATCATAGAGAAAAAGTTCAAAGTGCAGGAGCAGAAAACATCACGCAATTTTATCCCTCCATGCCAGTGACACACTTTGAAGGAACTTCTTCAAATTTGGCACAAACATCCACGAGGACTCAAGGATGAACTGATTATATTTTGGTGGTGAAAGGTCATGTGACTTCATGCAGAAATTACGGTTGGTATTTGATGTGACTGGATAAACAGGGATGTAAACTTAATGGAGAGGGTGATTCTAGTTCTTGAAGAAATATCACTTGATTATTAAGCCTTAATATTAAATACCAAATGACACAGGTCTCATCATGAATCATCCTACAAAATTATTATGAAATTGAGGACCTGTAAAACAGGATTGTCCCTGATATAAAAGTAAACTGTTAAAAATGTAAAAAAATCTTCTTTCATTGTTTTTTATTTCCCATATTAAGACCTATCACTGTGATAATACGAAGATAGGAGCTTTTACATTGTCGCCGGCCGGACCAGATCGTATATTTGTTATATACTTCACCTGCTTCAGTTCAGTTCTGAATGTTTGATTGTTTTCATTATAATAAAAAGTGTTCTGAGAAAACATTATTTGGCCTCCGTATTATTACAGGGTCGGATGTGAGCCGATTTTCAAGTGGACCATGAGTTGGAAAAGGTTGGGAACCACTGCAGTAGACTGTGACTGTACATTCGACTGTACCGAGACTAAATGTGCTTCTCATATTCGTCCATCTCGGCTCAGACGCAGCGGTGTCTCTTCAGCTGGTTGGAGAACGTGAAGTGTTTCTTACACCGGTCGCACCAGTACGGTTTCTCTCCGGTGTGAGTCCGGACGTGTCTTGACAGATTGGAGGACGTGATGAAGCTTTTGCCGCAGTGTTCGCAGCGGTACGGTTTGTCTCCGGTGTGGACCCGTTTGTGCAGCAGACACGTCGTTATGTGACTGAAGCTCTTCCCGCACCGGTCGCAGCTGTACGGTCTCTCTCCCGTGTGGACGCGCTCGTGTTCGGAGTGGTTGGTTGACGACGTGAAGGTTTTGTCGCAGAAGCGACACTGGTACGGTCTCTCTCCGGTGTGGATCCGCTGGTGGACTGTGTATGAGGAGTAATGGCTGAAGCTCCTCCCACACAGCTCGCAGGGATAGAGCTTCTCTCCCGTGTGGAGACGCCGGTGTCTCGTCAGGTTGGATTGCGTGAGGAAGACTTTGGAGCAGAGCGGACACTGGAAAGTTTTGTCACTGCTGTGGATGTGTTTGTGTTGTTGGCATGAGAATGAATCGGTGAAGCTCTTTCCGCAGTATTCACAGCTGTACGGTTTCTCACCGGCGTGTCGCCGCTGATGGAGCTTTAACGTTCCCGACTGCGTGAAAGATTTCCCGCACTCGTCACAATGGTGCGGTTTCTCTCCACTGTGGATTCGGCGGTGAGTTCTTAAGCTGCTCAACTGAGTGAAATCCTTTCCACACTGGTCACAGTGATGCGGTTTGTCTCCGGTGTGAACACTCTGATGGTCCTTCAGGTGTTGTGTTGATGTGAAGGCTTTGTCACAGAACTGACAGCTGTGAGGTCTGGGTCTCTGTTTGCCTCTCCGTTTCTACGGTGACAGACAGAAATACAAAGCCTGGGTGAGTGATGTGGAATGACATCACAAGAGCTGTGTCCCAATTCGGAGGATGCACCTTCGAAAACGGCAACTGTAACCACAACCAGCAATGATGTCACACTGATATAATCCAATGAATCGATCTCGCTGATACTGACGTGATTACGCGACTCAGATATCAGCAGATTAACAGTAACAGCACCACAGGTTAAGTTTTACTCACCTGCTCTGAGGAGCTCATGATGCCTCCTCTTCAGTTTCTCTTCCCATCGTTCAGCTGTGATGTCAAACAGAGACAGTCATAAAGCAGGGAGCAGTTCATTGACAGTAATAATAATAATTTTGTTAATAATATTAATACATCTTAACAGGATATAAAGGAATGAGAAGTTAGAAAAGTTATCACTCTTCTACATTTCTATTTCAGATATGTGAAAGCAAAAAAACCCACTAGACCACATGACATGAGACCAAGTCTAGATCAGAAAACCTCAACATGTGATCGGGACTTTATTAACAGGGAGAGGGTTTTGTTTTAGTGCAGGCATTACTCTATCGGTGAAGATCAGACTGGACCTAATAAAACTGCATCTCGTCTTGGACTGGATGACCATAAAGACTGTTCCTAGTCCACCACAACAATAAACGCTGTAAACAATCAGAGAACCGGTTTTATCTTTTTAATTTTCCGTTCATTTCCCCGCCTTAAATTAATATCTCTATCTTTAGTTTCTGAATCTAACTGTTGCTCAGTTTAAACCGCACCATCCCGCTTCCTGTCTCCGCGCGCTTCGCTGAAATGGCTCGTTCTATCCGGAAGTTAAGTGGGTTAAACTTGGAGAGCTTCACTAACCGCCGGACACAGACACCGCGCGGGAGGAAAAAGAACCCGATACATCACCTGTTCTCTCTGTTTATCATCCTCTCATCAACGCCCGGCCGCCATGATGCGCTGTAGACCCGTGTGGCGTTCAGGTTGCGTCACGTGACTGACGAAACGTCTTAAAGGGCCAGTTCGCCCAAAACTAACTGTTGTCAAGGGCGGACGGTGAAGTCTGAGTTTAGGTTTCCTTAAAATAAAATAAAAAAATGGTTGCGCAAAACACAAGAGCATCATCATAATCATGGTTATTTTTACTTGTAACAGACACTTTTAAATTCCTTCATGTTGTTGTAAACACAGTCGCCACCAGAGGGCGGCAGCATGAAGCAGATCTGATTCTATTTTGAACTGGTTTCTATTTACAGCCAAACTGGGAAGCAGTCAGAGCTTCATGGTCTGGACTCAGTGAGAAATGGATTCATAATGTTTTTATAACTTCCAGGTCTTCTGATCCAGGTTTCTCTACTGGTCTGGAAAGTCCTGAAAACTTTTGAAGTTCAATTTGATCATGAAAAGTTAGGAAACTGCACAAAAGCTTAGAAAAATATTCTCATTATTCAGTCTGACTCCTCCATAAATATTCACTTTAACTCATAATGTACAAAAGTTGAATTTTTTACCCTCATGTTCTTCTTATGGTAAATCTGACTGTTGTTTTCACATCACGTCTGTCAATCACCTGGAATGAGAAGGGAGTGTCATGTTTATCATTTTAAATAAGATTATGTGTCAACAAGTGCAAATATTAGCATTCCTTGCTTTTACACTAGAAATACCTGTTGAAAGATTCAATTCAAACTCAGAGATTTAAAGTATGATTGGCATGAATTTTTCATCTGTCACATGTGGAATCCACATCTGGATATATTCTGGATAATTAGGCTTTTTAGATAGATAGATAGATAGATAGATAGATAGATAGATAGATAGATAGATAGATAGATATTATATTAAATGGGCTCATTTGTGTGTTATTATGTGTAAATACAGGAGATCAGACTTTTAGTTTCTGTTTTAAATGATAAAGTTTTATTTGTAGGGTTGTTGACTTGTTTAATGATGAATCTCTTCAGCTGTTTATATTCTAAAGATCTTATATTTACCTACTTTCAATACCGGACATGAACTTTTAATGGAGTCTGTTGTTACTTTTATTGAACTGAGAGAGAGTGAAGAAAAGTTACATGTTGCTAAACAGAAACTTTGAGTTTTCAAACTATTTTTTTCCTGCAGCTTCGATTTAAAAAAAGAAAAAGAAAGTTCCTTCTTGTTGCTACGAGCGGCAGCCTCTCGCAGCGTGCACTGTGATTGGCCCGCAGCCTGTCACCTCGGGCCAATCAGATGCCAGTGCGTCCGCCATGAGAATCCATCATTCTTCTTTTTTTTCATAATCACTACTACGATTTATTATCGATACTACGTTAATATGAACGTGCGGCCTGTTTGTGCAGCTCGTGTCCGTCGTGTTGACGCTTCGTCCTGTCAATCTTCTCCTCCACCTCCATGATATAAATATAAATATGTGTTTGTTTAATAACGTAAACATGTTGTTATTGGTGTGAATGTTAGAAGAGAAGAATAAAACAGACGAAGGTTCAGTTTCAGTTATTTTCTTCGGTTATTTCACGACAGACTCGTGCGCCTCCACTGCAGGGCTCGGTGCTGTCACTGGCTGGCGGCTGTAATGGCGGGTCTGTCGAGTTTGAAAAAACACCCACGCGCGGAATATCCGGTTTAAGTAACATTCGATTCTTCTTTACAAAATAAAAGTTTTGCTTTTTTTACTTTTCGTCAAGGGTGGAATCACATTTATTAAAGTACTTTACTTATGTTCGGTTTAAGGTAGTTTTAATGCTGTGCTTTTGTTTGTTTGCGCAAATATAGCATCATGGGAATAAGGAATAGAGTGAACAGTGGCATTGTAAACATTTGGGGCTTATCCCCAATTTAAGTCGATATTCAGGGGACAGGCTCCCCCGGGGAATTGTAACTGTATCAAGCCATTTGCACATCTTTTTGGAAAAACATAAAAGTTGACCAAGAAAAGAAATCGTCCTTAGCCTGCATCATATTTTGAAACTGGTTGTTCTCTGTCGCCATCATTCTGAAACTACAACACAACAGATTTTGACAATGACTAATTTTTACTACTGCCACATAAAAAAATGCAAACATTGTCTGATGAGACTATTTTGAATTTATATGACATAGGTGGGGAATGAATTGGGCATAAACAGTGTCGCTCATCTTAACACCTAATGGACAAAGCACATACAGGCATTGTAAAAGTCCTGTAATACATATTAGCATATAGAGTTGTGAAAAATAAGCTACCAACAGAATAATTGACCTTATATGTGAGCATATATAGTCCGTGATATAATATAAATGTCATTCATGACCATATATACGATTTTCGTATGTGAAAACGAATGGCAGGGACCGTTCAGTTCGGTACGGGCTTTTATTTTGAAACCAACATAAGCGACAAGGCGGAAGTGT
>NW_019525085.1:192144-219467 GCF_002814215.2 Seriola lalandi dorsalis
CAAAATAAAAGTTTTGCTTTTTTTTTTTTTTTTTTTACATGACTTTTCGTCAAGGGTGGAATCACATTTATTAAAGTACTTTACTTATGTTCGGTTTAAGGTAGTTTTAATGCTGTGCTTTGGTTTGTCTGCGCAAATATAGCATCATGGGAATAAGGAATAGAGTGAACAGTGGCATTGTAAACATTTGGGGCTTATCCCCAACTTAAGTCGATATTCAGGGGACACGCTCCCCCGGGGAATTGTAACTGTATCAAGCCATTTGCACATCTTTTTGGAAAAACATGAAAGTTGACCAAGAAAAGAAATCGTCCTCAGCCTGCATCATATTTTGAATCTGATTGTTCTCTGTCTCCATCATTCTGAAACCACAACACAACAGATTTTGACAATGACTAATTTTTACTACTGCAACATAAAAAGATGCAAACATTGTCTGATGAGACTATTTTGAATTTAGGCCTGTGTATATTCTCATTTGTCCAGGTCATAGTATCCTAAAGGAGTTTTTTAAATCGAAACAACTGGTCTAGTCCAGTTGTTTCGATTTAAAAAACTCCTTTAGGATATTTTGAATTTACATGACATAGGTGGGGAATGAATTGGGCATAAACAGTGTCGCTCATCTTAACACCTAATGGACAAAGCACATACAGGCATTGTAAAAGTCCTGTAATACATATTAGCATATACAGTTGTGAAAAATAAGCTACCAACAGAATAATTGACCTTATATGTGAGCATATATAGTCCGTGATATAATATAAATGTCATTCATGACCATATATACGATTTTCGTATGTGAAAACGAATGGCAGGGACCGTTCAGTTCGGTACGGGCTTTTATTTTGAAACCAACATAAGCGACAAGGCGGAAGTGTGTCGTCTCGTGCCGCGAGGACTTGACGAGCCGCTGGCGCTGATGGCGGCGGGGCTGGCGGAGGGTCGCACCGAGGAGGGAGAGCGAGGAGGCGGGGAACCGGAGAGACAGAGAGAGGAGGCCCCGGCGGTGCCGAGCACCAACACACGGACGGACGAACAGTAATCACACCGACAACAACAGCAGCGAGGCCCGCAGACGGACGCGGAAGAGGATGGACGGAAGGACGGAGTGGTACGGTTGTTTTTGTTTATTAGCTACCGGGGGATTTTGCCGTTAACAACAGCTGGAGGGTTCGTCTGCAGGCTGGGCAGCTGAGAATACACACACTTATAATATACATACACTGAATACTGCATTCAGTCAGTGTACACAGGCTCCGGTGGAGTAAAATAAAACCAGAATGTGTGTGAACTGATTATATTGTCACACATGTACAAAATGTCCACATATGGCCTCTATGTACTACTGGATATTTATATATTTATGTGTGTGTGCTGCGTTCACTGACCATAAGCCATCATGTTTACCACGCTGCAAAGGCAGTCGTTTCATAGCAGTTTCGGTGTGTGTGTGTGTGTGTGTGTGTGTGTGTGTGTGTGTGTGTGTGTGTGTGTGTGTGTGTGTGTGTGTGTGTGCAGCACTGCAGCATGCAGGCAAAACTTGGCCTTGTAAGAAACTCTTTACAGACCACCAACGTTTCCTGTGAGTCTAACTGAACTCTGTTTTGACTCTGCAGTAGTGTGTGTGTGTGTGTGTGTGTGTGTGTGTGTGTGTGTGTGTGCGCGCGTGCGCACGCTCGTATGTCTGTCATTGTGAGGACTATAGTGTGGAGGACGTTTTGGCAGGTTTTCACTCATGAACATTTAAAGAGCTGTTTAAGGGTCAGGACTTGGTTTTAGGATTTAGGATCAAGATTTGGTTGGTGGTAGTTAGTTGATCACAAAGTGGATGCTACTAACAATTATTTTCATTACAGATAAATTAATAATTTAGTCTATAAAACAGTTAAAATGTCTTGTTTTGTCTGACTGACAGTTTCAAACTTCAAAATATTCAATTTATTATTATATAAAACCAGCAAAAGCAGCAAATCCTCACATGGAACCATCACATGTTTGACATTTTTGCTTGAAAAATGACAAAGGATTAATGAATTATGAAAAAAGTTGGCCATTCATTTTCTGTTGATTGAAGTCCTACCTGCTGAAGCTTCGTATTAGCTGTGGCTGAAATATCACATTAGCACAGAGTGGGGACTGTGGATTTTGTATTACATTGCTTACAATGAGGTTGCTTTAGAAAGGCACATCTTTGCTGCCAGTATGGAGAGGCTGGGCAATTTAAGCCACCAACAGTGCTTTCAGTGTACATATGGGCATGTGAGTATTGTTGGAAGTCAGACTTGGAAAAATAAGTGAACTTGTCCTTAAAGGTTAGGGCCCAGAGAATGCATTATATCAGTGATTGTCCTCACAAGTATAGATGTACAAACTTGTGTGTGTGTGTGTGTGTGACATGGACAGAGAGGGAGCATTGTGTCGGCTCGTGGTTTGAGCCAGTGCAGTGACGAATATCAAATAGGCCTGTAGTAGTGGACATTTCAGTGTGTGTGTGTGTGTGTGTGTGACGTACTGTCGTGCTGTTCATCAATAAACTATTGTATTTTTTCTTTTTCTCTTCTCTCCAGTTCAGGCCCTCTTATTGGCCGTCATCCTGTCTCACTCCACCAGCCGGTACTCTACCACAGCTGCAGTACTTGTGGTGTTTAGCGTCAGTCATCAGCACCACTACCTGTGTTTGCTAGTTGAGATTTATTGAACCATCAGAGAGTCCGCAGCTGTAAGGGGTGCTACTCGGATTTTGTTGCTAACAGACCTGCAGCTACAACCATAGGCCCCTGAATCATTTCTATCTTGTTGTAATCTTTCTGGTGATGAGCTCAAACAAGCACAAACAAAACAAGTATCCCACCTGCTCTGAAAATGTAGATTAGCTTCATTTTGAGGCTACTTGAGGTTAGCAGCTAAGAGCTAGTGCACCAAACACCTGCCCCCCTCCAGAAGTAAAATTCAGTCAGAAAACAAATTAGCTAAAAATGTAGTTGGATTCTGACCAGGATCACGTGTTTAGTTGCTAACGGCTAGTTAGCGGCTAGTGGTGAGCAGGTAGCGGTGGCGCGGGGCTAAGTCCGGGCAGAGCAGGGGTGCGATGGAGTACCACTCCGGTGGCAGCCTGCCCCTGCTGGGGAGACCGCGGTACTGCCCCGGGGCCAACGCTAATGGAGGATACCTGTGTGAGACGGGACACTGCTGCGGAGAGACCGGCTGCTGCACCTACTACTACGAACTTTGGTGTAAGTTGGTCATACTCATGTTCCCTGTTAGCATTGGTTAGCACATTGCTAAGTTAAAACAGGTTCCACCACACAAATTCACACAATCTGTTGAGATTAGTTGGTGGTAAATATTTACACCCAAGTGAAACAGCTGTGTAGCTAACGTAACCAAATGACAGAGCTAAATAAAATATAAAATATAACCAGATTTACCACTTAACAGGTTAAATAAGAGAGTAAGGGGGATCTCAATCAATTGCAGTCTGGACGTGCCCTCAAAAAAACTTTCATGTGGAATCTGAAAGAAATGAGATGAAGACTTTAATGCCTACAGATATCTCCAGACTGACCATTGAGACACAGCAGTGTCTTTGTTTTATTAACATCTGTAATACTTTGTCCAGGGTTCTGGCTGCTGTGGACCGTCCTCATCCTGTTCAGCTGCTGCTGCGCTTACCGACACCGCCGAGCCAAACTGAGAGTCCAGCAGCAGCAGAGACAGAGGGAGATCAGCCTGCTGGCCTACCATGGAGCAAGCTCCTACCCCTCCTCCATGCTGGACCTCAGTAAGACCGTCCATCTGTCTGTCAACATCAAGACAATGAAGCCAGTTCTTGTTTTGTTTTTTGTTTTTGTGTGTATGTGTTTGACGTTCGGCTGTCAAGTGACACACCGCTTTTCTAATCCGTTGCCTTGACTACTCAGTGGAAATTTACCGCTCAGAGGCCAGTGGAGTTTTCCTTAAAGGGGAAATCTGCTGAATTTCAAAAGTAGAACTTGTTTGTTCCCATTATGTCATGCACAAGTTGGAGGAACTTTGCTGGAGAGGACTTACAGCTCATAATTTATTGATTTAAAAACTTGTATTTCCTGAAATTGTTTTTTCCCTGTGGATGGATTAAAACCATCAAAGATACAATGCAGCCAGTTGTTTTGTCAGCGAGTGGAAATCTACAGTTGAGCGTCTTAAAGGGGAATTCCTCTGAATATTTCAGTCATCCCAGTGTTCTGGGTAAATGCTAAAAGACAATAAATCAAGTTATATACAACAACAAAAAAATTAAACATACAAAAACACACACATATATATCTATATCTATATATATATATATATATGATATATTGTATCTGCCACAGCTGATATTTGAGGTCTCCCTACCATCAGCTGCTAGGAATATCAGGACATGATGTCACTGTGTTATTTAAGTACTTATTTGCAGCTGTCAGATTCATCCCAAACTGGGACGCCCTGGTGGCCTCGGGGTGTTAAGGTATGGTCACATTACACCTCCGTCCTACAAATGTTGGCTCTGTCTCCCATTCACTTCTATTGAGGGCAGCACGATAGAGGAATTTAAGCATGCAAGTCCTGTTTTAGTACAACCAGCTCTGTCAGACTAACAGTTCATAATTTACTTTTGTTCAGCTTTGTGGATGTCCTTGGTCAACCAATGGAAACACTGCTGCACTGTGTTTGGTAATGTAGAGTGTAGGGTTGTGTTATTTAACTGAAGTGTAATGTGACCGTACCTAAACACGCTGACCATAAAACTACAAGATTCATGGTTTAAATCTGGCCAGGGACCTTTCTTGCATGTCATACCCGTCCTTATACAGTACTTTCCTGTCACCTCCACTGAGTACTATCTGACCATGGCAGAAATGCTCCATAATTACTTTTAAAAAAGTAATTTAAAACAGGAAATCCAAACGAGCTTATGCGACTTTGCTCTAACCTCACTTCCTTTCTGTTTTCAGGTTTCCTGGCGTCTCTTAAGTTGCCCTCCTATGAGGAGGTGGCCGCTCAGCCGTCAACCCCTCCTCCACCCTACAGCTCTGTGTTCACTACCCCACGCTACCCGCAGCCCCCCCGCACTGTCGACCCTCACCTGCTCACGCAGCATGGCCCACTGCTGCACCGGCCACTCAGCGATGGTCCCTCCTCACTCAGCTCTGATAACAGGTAACAATGCTGCTAACGCTACTGGGAGTACTGGTGGTAATGCTCCTGAAAGCACTAGTAACTAGTACTGGAATCGTTAGCTTCAGCAAATACTGGCAGTATCACTAGTAACACTGGCAATGCAATACCATTAACTGGACTGATACTACTAAAGAGGTACTGGTCTTACTGAGGCTACTACTACATGTGTTGCTATGGCAATACCCACTACAACTTACTCCTTTTATTATGAATACTAATGATTACAGGTAGTACTACTAAGACTCCTAGCATTGCTACTATTAATACTTATGCTACTACTACTTTCCTAACTTCTGCTGTACCACTACATACATTGAACAACTGATAATTGAAACTGTAATACCTCAATCTTTCCTGTAGCTCCAGTTGTTCCTGCGACTCCTGCTGCCCCTCCTCTCCGTGTAGCTCCTCCCTATCGGCACCTGTCACGTATGAGACAGACACAAGCCACGCCTCCACGCCCAGTGAGGCCGCGCCCCTCACTCTTGATGTCACCATGGAAACCATCACCGCCGGGGCAACCTGCTTAGAGGTAAATGAGACACGATTTGCCTCTGAGAGGATGGTTGCCACGGTGGCCATTGACGTCAGCGAAGCAGACGCTGCCGGAGCTCAGGAACCTGTTGCCACGGACTCACCGGTTCCCAACCAGACTGTTACTGTGGCCGTTGTTACTAGGGCAGCCTCCCCTCAACCTCTGCCCTCTCCTGGTTCTGAGGTTGCCATTCCTGTTGGAAGTACGTCCCCCATAAATCAACAGCTTGATCTAACACCGTCTACCCAAATAGTTAGCACCTGTAGCTCAAGTACACTCCCTAGTCCAAGTGCTGTTGACACAGCACTCCCCACCATCCAAATAATCAGTATTGAGGACCCATCTGAGTGTCCTGAAACTACCCCTGCCCCGAAAATCACTTCAGGCCCTTCTACACCAACAGATAGCACTTCTGACAGACCCACAGCCAACCTAACCCCAGAAACCCTCAATCTCACAAGAACTTTTGATACATCCAACGTTCCTAGTAGCCCAACCTCAGTACTGTCCCCAAATGTTGGAAGAACTTTGGCCCTGATAACAGGCTCTGCTGGTCTCCCAACCCTGGACCCAAATCCTAGCCTTGTGCCAATCTCGGCACCTTCAAACCCTACCCAAGCTCCGGACCCAGTACCTTCAAACCTTACCCAGACTTCAATTGAAGTACCTTCAAAGCTTACCCAAGCTCCAGACCCAGTGCCTAAAAACCTTAACCAAGCTGCAGACACAGTACCTACAAACTTTACTCAATCTCCAGAAGCAGTACCCACAACCCTTACACCTTTTCCAGACCAACTATTGCCAAATCTTACCCAGGCTCCAGAGTCAGTACCTTCAAACCTGATCCCCTCTCCAGAACCAATATTGCCAAACCTTACCCAAGCTCCAGAGCCAATACCTTCAAACCTTACCCCAGTGCCAGACCCACAAACTAAAACCACCCTCGTACCTGATTCCTCACTCAACCATGTTCTAACTCCCGCACATTCAAACCTTACCCTAGCTACAGATGCAGCACCCACTTCACCCACATTATCCCATTGCCAGAACCCAGAGCTGTCACCTGGGTCAGGTCTTACCCTGGTTCCTCCCAGCCCCATGTCAGATCTGCCCAAACAGCCGGGGGCTGTAGCTGTTCTTGAATCTTGTTTAGATCCAGATACAGCACTGGCTGATTCGGGTCCTTGTCTGGTCCTGACTCAGTTGTCAGGGTCAGACATTATCGGCCCATTACCATCAAATATCCAGACTGGTTTAAGCTCTGGATCTGGTTCTGGATCATGCTCTGGTGTTGGTTCAAGATCAGGTACACTGCACTGTCCTGCCCCAGTGCTCACCTTCCCAACACCTGTATCCTCCTCTTCCTCCTCTTCCTGCCCAGCCATAACCATAGAGTTGGAATCAAATTTTGCTCCTCTTCAGTCACCCCGCTCAGCCCTCTCCCTATCCTCACCCGCATCCCTTCCCTCTCCTACGTTTCTCCCCTCCCCTCCAGCCCTGCCTTCCTCCTCCCTCCCAGCCCCAGCTTTACTCCTGGACCCCCTCACAGCTCTGCACCAGTCCGACAAAGGTGCATCGTCGTCTGGCCATGCTTCCTCACTCTCCCCCTCACCTCGTGCCACTCAGTCCCCTCCAAAACAGACTCTCTTCTCCCCCTGTGTGGACATCTTTGAACCAGGACCTCCCAACTGGGAGGATGGAGAGGAAGAGCAGGAGGAGGAGGACAACGATGATGATGAGGAAGATGACATGGGAGCCGATGAGAGCCAGTATAGACATCGACGACTAACTGGTGACTCTGGGATCGAGGTGTGCAGGTGTCGGGTAGAGGATGAAGATGATGAAGAGGAGGAGGAAGAAGAGGAGGGGGAAAGGAAGGAAGATGGTAGGAGAGGAGGAGGAGGAGACAGGGATAAAAAAGGAGGTGGAAACACTGATCTCCATGATAGTGTGGACTGCCCCGTCAGAGGTCAGATAACCACAGGGGAAGGACTTACACTGTGTAACCCCACCTCCACCACTACACCAACATCAGAGGACAGTGGAGAAGTCGTCATTGTCATGGAGACCGTGTGATTGACATCAATGGGCAGATCACAGCATTCGTCATCCAAACAAGGGATGAAGAGAAAGTAAATTATGGCATCCACCCTTAAAACTGTTTTTGGAAATTGTTCTGTAACCAGGAGTTTGTCAACGCAGATGTTGATGAGTCACATCATATCAATACATGTTGCTACTTCAGCAGCTGTTAGTCAGACCAGCACAGGTACCGGATGGGTCACAGGAAGAAATTCAACAGGAAGCATTTCCTCAACTCTAACTGCGAGTTGAAATTTTAATTAACCGTGGTTCCAGGCTTCTGCATGGTGAGTACCGGTGTGTTTAAATAGGAGGAGAGGTGTTACTCAGATTGCATCCAAGGTTGATAAAGTTTTACAGCCTCTATAGAACCACTTGAGAACTGTTTTCAGCTATTTGTAAAATTTCAAGAAAGATTAGGACCCTTGCTTTCCATTTGATTCCAACAGAGTAAAACTGGAGAGTTGTCTATTTATGAGGAATGCCTAAATCTCCACCAGAGGGTATGATCAGAGAGTGACCTGAAACAGCTTGCTTCGACATGTCTGTAGATCAATTCAGAAATGTTGTCAGTCAGAGTGAACAGCCTAATAATTTGGATTTGTTTGTAGAGGTTAAAAGTGACACCGTTCACTGTCTTATCTTTAGCTCTAATTTCCAAAATACTTAGAGTTTCAGAAGAGTCGGTCAAACGTACCCAGTGGAGTTACATTCAGTCTGTCTCTAAAGCTCGTTGTTTGTATCCTTGAAGCCTGAAAAATATGTTGAATTAATTCCCTTCCTCATATTTTAAAGGGATATTCCTCCGATTTTACGTTTACCAGAGGAAGAAAGATCTGATGAAGGATGCCATTGTGTTTTTCTAAGTGGACCCTGCTTCAGTTTTAACTATTCTTGTTTTACTCCATATATGTCCATGTACATCCCCACGTGAATGTAAACCAAAATGGGAACCTGCCTATCAAAATATTGTTCCATAGCATTAATACTGATCCACAGGGTACCTTCAACCTGAACTACTAGTCATTATAAGCTTGCTAACCAGCCAGCAGCAGATTTTAAAGGATACTTTGGTTAGCTAACAAGCTGAACTTCCTGAAAACAAAATCAGTGAGGATCAGACTGAAATGCAAATTGGCCATCAATCATTCATTTTCAGGTCTGTTGACAGATATCAAAGCAGGTTGTTAATCACAAAGCTAATCCTGAGTCCATGTCTTATGGGAGGTACCGTAATTATCAGTTACCAACTTGTAAATAGCGCTAACACATCAGCATCCAAGTAATTAATGAATTAAGACTCTGACACTGATCTTTTTGAAACTTTGCACTTAATAATACAGCATCAAAAATCTGTCGTTCAAAGTAGTTAAAGGTTGGTATAATAGATATAGAGCTGCATTGACCATGCACAGGATTTTTTTTTTTTTTCTGTAGTCATACGGCTGTGTCGATTGGTCCAATGACGTCCACACTCACAAGTCACAAACGTCAGAATCATTCCCATCTCCGCTTTCCGTCCCACATAAAGACTGCGAACGTGGTCGCCTTGGTCTGCTTTATGCCTCTGACAGAAAGTACATAGTGTTTCTTGCATCTATCTGTCAACAACAAGAAAAGAACAACTTTAAATAGTTGAAGATTTAGCAGAAGACACCTCGCTTGTCTTGGGCACTGACAGGGGTTTGGAAACGTGCCGGGGACAAATTGGCTGTTTTGGAAATGAAGAGAGACTGATGTAGGAGGATGATTCACTCTGACTGACAGAGGGAAGACTGATTCATTCATTAGAGGGAATGATTTGATGAAGAAGTCTGTCAGGAAAGCAGAATTAGGTGGGTAGTTTATGAAACGGGAGAGACAGCTTCTCAGATTTGATGCGACCGTGGCAACTTGATCCTATATGGAAGGTTTTAGGGCGGAGGGATCGGCTGGTTTCCTGTGCGTTGGCCTTTCAGCAGAGAAAAGCTTTTGCATAAATAGGAATAAACAATGGGCGCTGTTAGACAGAAACAAAGCACCAAACAGAACAGAGATGAGAGCACGTCATCATTCCCGTCTTTGTCTCTTTTTCTGAATCTGAGGTCAGATGGAACAACACAGACGCCACAGAAGCTACTTTCAGTCCCTGTCTAAACTCTGAAATTACCTTTCACATTGTGCATGTCTCAATTCATAGACACCTCTCCTTTTTTGTCATTCAGAATTCTTAATAAATTCTACAAAAATCACCAAACAAGTCGAGCTTTTTCAGGGCCTTCAAAATGACAGTAACCTCAATCAATAAATCGTTAAAAACTACAGAAGCCGAGTCATTAGAATTTATTTTTAGGCCATTGTTGTATATTACATATTAATGTATTTGTACACTGTCAGGTTGATAGGCGTGTCAATATTGATATTTTGTGACAGAAAGACTTAAAGGTAGAGTATATTTTGTCAATGACAGAGTGTTAGTAACATTTGTATTGTACATGCTGGTGTATTTCTAACCACCTTAGCATCTGAAATTAGTGAAGAGCAATATTTTTCATCAGCAAGAGTCTGTGTGTAAATAACCCCCTTCAGAAAATTCAGGACAGCTGCTTCAGGAAGGGTTGATAGCAAAGAAAAGCATTGTCATTGTTGGGTGAGAACCTTGTTACTCCAGTTCAGGTGATTGGCCCTGTCGTTTGGGCAATTGCCACACTATTAGCTCGATAAAAATCTGTCCTGAACCCTCCAGACAAACTGAGAAATGCATCAGGGTGAAGAAGAAAACAGTCAACACCTTGGAGATCTGACATTTTTACCCAACAACAGCAGTAAAATGATTGTAAGAGCAGTTTTTAACAGATGAGTCACTTCCAACACGCTTGAACAAGGTATGGCATCACACATTTGTAACACTTTTTAATTGTGTCAATGAAGAAATGCTATCTTTGTTATCTTTGTCCGCATTATGATAATAACCTGTTCAACAAAACATTCATAGATATTTGCCTCAAGCAAGAGGCTCTCCCACTCTCTCTTTTCACTGGGACTAAAGGTTGAACATAGGATTTAGTCAGACGTGCGTTACCTTTTCTTACACCTGCTTCCACAAAGTGCACTTGTTTTTTTGCAGCTTGTCATGAAAGCTGTGTTAGAAAAGTTTCACAAATGTGTGTTGATCCAAACCAGATGTTGAAAGTGTGTTGGAAAAGACGCCAGAGTAAACCAACGTGTAGCCAATGAGACAAAGAGTGTGCAGTGACGTTATTAGATTGTACTTGCGGGTGATTGCTTGAACCAGAACTCCTCAAAGTGGGAATGTTCAAATGACATCTTATTCAGACTGGATTTATGCCTGTAGGGGAGGGGGAGGGGTGATTTCAACATTACCTGCTCCAATAAGTGATTGGTGGATGTGGGAAATATATCAGCCCCACAGTAATAATTATAGCCACAATGACCTAATGGTCCTCCTGTAATTTAAAGCCCATCCAGAGTGATGTCCTTGTATTTGAAAGTGGATCTCTTGAGCAAGAGCTGCTTTTGCTTTTACTTTACATATTTACAAATCACCTTGGTGTGAAATTTGACTTTTGTGTGAAAATTGAGGACGTCAAAAATGTTATCGCTAACCTGATAGATGGAAACATGATAACACCAATTTATAGGCCTCGCTGGGAACCAACATGATTTTGAGCTCTGTGTTTTTTAACATTATATTTTGGCAGCTTGGCGCCAATAAAAGTGAATTAGCTACTAGCTGTTTGCAGAAGACCCACTGGATGTACAGACAACCAACACTTTGATACAAAAAACACTTAGAAACCTGATGATTCTCAGGCATGTTCTGCAAGATACAGGAGCATCTTTTTTGTATGATTTCTAAGCAGATTTATGGACCTTTATTTGTGATGGACATATCCTCGGGACGCGTAACTCACACTGAATGATATCAATATATGTTTCCTGACTTAGTGATCAGGTTTGACTGAGTTATGACTCTGACAGGGAGTGAGACTTTTGTCCTGCTGAATGTCCATGTCTATCACAAACCATTTTCTGTAATTTCACCATGGTTAAAATGGCGTCTTGAATGATGGGTTAAATCACCAAAGAGCACAGTGAATGTTTCACTCCCCACCTCCCCTCTGATGTTAATCCAGTCGGAAAGGGGCTTTTGAAAGTAAAGACATGACATCTTGAGGCAATATCATGTTAGGAGGAAAGTGATGTTCTCAGGCTCCCTGTGTAACTATGGCAACCGCTGTGGAGCAGTGGTCACCTGATGATTGTGTCATTCACCTGTATCATTAACTCAGCCTTCTCCGATGGAAAGACCTTGAGTCTGTTTGACTGATCCTTAAACCCTGTGTCCATGCTGCATTACAACACGGACTGGTTGCAAAAGGACAATGGGTGTGTCTTCGCTGACATAGTGACCCATACGGATGCCAATGATGGACAAAGCTATGTTGGACTTCATTATGACAAAAGCAATGTCCTGCCATGGAGAGGACGTGATGGAGTGGACAGATGTTTCAAACTGATTGGCAGCTGGATATTTTCTGGACTGCTGGACGTCTTGGTACTCAGTTTGGCAACCAATGTGCACAAGATTGGATTCACACACGGATGGATAACCACAATCCAATCTTCCTTTTCTAAACCTCTGTGGGTAAATTCACAGACATAGAAATCTGGTTTTGCGCCGATCCAGACTTTGGAGCAGTCCAGGAGATTCTCTGATGATGTCTTTGATTCATCTCAGACTGAGGTCTAAAACACGACCTTGTTCGATTGAATCCAGGCAAAATTTGCGCCTGTGGACTGAGAGTTCGTCGAGGCTGAAGGACCTCCTTGAGAAAGCTCAAAGGTGACACCGAGCCGTTGATGTTGTGGTTGATGTTGTGGTTGATGGTGTTTTTTGTTTACCTGAACTAATAAGGTTATATATCTCCATGGTTACAGAGTGCCATTTCTACTTGACAACTGTTACTACTTAGCATTAGATAGAGTTGTTCCTGCTCTGTGTGGGTGTGAACTTTCAACCAGAATGACTGGAGAAATGTTGTCAGAAATCTGTCTGTAGCTCGGGTTCCCAAAGGCTCTCAGCTCTCGGATCAGCCTCATGAAGGGAATGCAGCTGGTTTTGATGCGACATCTGTCACTTCATTGAGGATTTTTATCTAAATGCTCTCACAGCACCGGTTGACAGCGTCTGTAAGGGTCAAAACAGAATGAAACTGTAGTAGAAGCCGACAAGGTAGGTCGGGACAACTTCAGCAGAATTCCTGGAGTCACAAAGTGAGGGTGAGTTCCTACGTAGCTTCATAGGTTCTGCAAGGCACCAGCATTGCCAAGGTTTGGGGTTCACCTCCCGCTGAAGTTCATGACACTCAAGATATCGATACTCATTGGGCTTTGAGGCATTTAGGGGTTAAATCTTCAACCTAATGATAAAGCTGGGATGATCTCCCTGTACGCGAGGCTGATATCAGGGCCGAGCTCACTTTTGGAAACCCGTTCTTTCTCTTTTTGTTGAGTTTTTCATCAAATGTCGGTGGACGAAAACATTGAACAACAGTCCTCTCTCGGAGTTTCACACTGACTGGATTCACACTGACAGGTCAGATTTGGTTTCAACCCAAAATTGACCCCAGTATGATTGCTTAAAAGCTATAATTGATTATTTGACTACCTTTAGTCCTCAGATTACCTTTGAAATTCTTAAAGTAAAGGTTTCAGACTTCTTTAGAAACTTTGGCTGCAAATAAAGTTTAGTTTATCAACCTCTACCGGTGATCAGCTCCACTAGTCAAGGTTCCCTCCAGTATAGCTAGGTAGAAATAATTTATTTTACATTGTTGTTACTGTCAACTTTTACGGTGGAATGTTTTCTTGCGTGTTTCTCAATGCATGAGTTGACAGTGTTTGACACTTTAGTGGTGACTGGATCTTCAAGTGCTTGAATAAGTGTTCATGAAAACTGCAAATATTCTACTTCATCACTTGGAAATAGAATTATATAAGAATATTCTGGATCTGCATCTAAAAGACTCAAGATTAATATCTTTACGTATCACACACTTTATCATCCGACTGTCAACACTTACTGACCCAGACTGGAACAGATTCAGTCCAACTTGATGCCTCGGCTCAACATTCATAATGGGTGATCCCACCTTCAACTCTGTGGTAACTCAAATTATGTCCTTGTCTTCTCACCCCGATATCTACCCCCCATTGGTGATCTGATTGTACTGTGAAGCAGTATGCTAACTTAGTCACAAAGGTCAGTGACTGAAGACTACATCTGGGCATTTTTCTGCAATGCAGTCATCAGATTGTTGGGGAGGGATGGGAGGAAATATTCAAGTCAGCTGAGTAGAAGAAGAGGTGGAGGCGGCAGGTATTTAGTGCACCTTGGGTGAATTTCAGACACATTATCATCGGCAGGTGAAAAGCAACAGCTTATGTGGAAATAACAGCATCACAAGTTCTGATTATGGTTGCTAATGGTGCATCACTTTGCAGGTATCCAGGCTATAAATGGAAATCCATCATTAGAACACGCTGCAAGAGCTGTTCGGAGAGATCCGAAAAGGTGTGTGTGTTTTTTTTTAGAAGCTGTCAACATCATCAGTTTGGGCATCATGTGAACCTTAGTTCTGAGAGAGAGGGCTGAGGAGACGGTGAAAGGTGAGGATGAGGTGGTTCCATTAATATGAAAAAACCCACTTTGATTCAGAAGCCCAACAAAATAAAGGTTAAAGCTTCAAGTTTCAACAGAAGCTGAAACAACTAAAGTTTTTTTTGAGATTCCTAGATATTGTCACATCAGTCTAATCTGGGTAACCAGTCATTCAGAGTCCTGTCCTGTAAAACCTGCACTGACCCTGAAACGTGAACCCAGTCAACGCTTTTGACAACTCTGACTTTTGGCCTCATTCAATTTTTTACCATTTTGGACCCTTTGATCAACTTTCACTTGTTCTATGAGGAGATTTGAAGCAGCGCCACCAGTGTTGTTTGACAAAATGATTTAATTTACTAAAACTTAAAGTATGTTCCTTCTCTCGTAGGAGCCCCTCCCTCTGTCTAAAGAATGTTTTCTCGTTATCTCTTCTCTTCTGTCCTTCCTTTTTGCATGAGGTTTCTGTCGGAGGAGTCGAAGGAAGCAGAGAAAAGATCAGTCTTTAAAATCCCTTAATATTACGATGATAACGATGCTAATTATTAGTATTATCTAATTAATAGTGAGTGTGTATGTGTGGATGTACGTATGTGTGTGACCTAACTAAACCAGCCTGTTCTAACAATGTGTGAAGATATACTGAATAAACTTGTCAAATCTACCACCTGTCTGTCTGCATTCATCCAATACACCATCACCATACTGAAGATCAATCTTTATTTATTGATTAAAACACAATGATAATGTCAAATTACAGTCTGCCTGGGCCACACTCGAGCTCTGTCAAATCAATCATAATTAATTTTTAATTAGAAATGTTTATTTTGAATAACAATTTCAGAGGGAATAAAAACATCCTCTTTTATTCATTAAACATTAAGTGGCTTTCATTTTTAAAGCTCGGTTTAATTATACTTTGATTTTTTTCCAATTGTACTTTAATCAGCTTTTGAAATTAGTCAAGCATAGCATTAGCAGGTAGCTGCTATAGCACAGTGTTGGTTTAGTTGGAGCAGTTAGATTAGTATTAGCTTTTTTTATGTAATCAAGTAGTTCAGATTTACAATGTTGTGTAGTAATCGATATTATCTAATCTGAAAAATGGTGTTTACACTGAATAGTAAAGATTTTATAGAAGTAATTTTGGTAACTTTGTACATCTGTGGCAAAATTTTATTTACTTCACTTTAAAGAATGAGGCTCACAAACATTTGAAGTCCTAATTATTACAACCTATTATAAACTACTTTAATGGTGGAAAACTATGATGATATTTTAATTTTTGATTTCTTTCACTTTATTGTCACAGGAGTGTTTTAATATTTACTTCTGCAAAATTTTAACAAAGTGACAAAAATTTTAGCGTAATGTTTCTTTCTCTGACATTTATTTTGATTTTTACCCCGTCCTTTTTTATTTTGCTTCGCTCTCCCACCCCGCCCTTGGAGTGACAACAACGGTATAAGGTAATGGCTGCAAGACCACACCTAGCCGCCCCTGCAGGTTGGGCGGGGGGGCCCCGTCTGGCAGCCTGAAGCTCATTCGCTGGAGTAGTGAGGACAAGAAGAGAAAGAGCTCCAGCCTGGCCAATGATTCACCGACACAGACTCGAGGTCCCGCCCCGAACGGCAGAAAGAAGGGGGGTGTGACTCGCTGGCCCCGATCGTCAAGGAAACGATCTGGAAATGCAGGAAAAGGCAAAGTTGGTGTGTTCAGCTGCTGATTAGAAAGCTTGTAAAGTTAAATGTTTGTATGTTTGTGTGTTTGTGCGTTTACCTGGGTTGAAAAGGTCGGGTTTATCCCAGTGTCGGGGGTCGTGGTGAATCGACCACATGTTGACCAAAACACGAGTCCCACGACTTACAGAGTGACCTCCAATACTACAGGAAAGAAAGAGAGATGGATCGAATTTTAGTCTATTTAATCTGGATCCAACTACTGATTATGTTCATTATTGATTAGTCTGTTATTTCTCATTTAATCGATTAATGATTTTGTCTGAAAACCACACATTATAATTTCCGATGCAAATAACAGAAGAAGTTGAAATACTTTAGAAACAGGAGGAATAAAACGCCAGAATAGATCAGACTGTGGACTACAGGCAGCACAGACGCTGCAATGACATCCGAACTTTCATTAAATCTCCATCTGTCACCAAACACGGTTCTGAGTGTTTGTAGCTCTGAGCCTGATGTTTGTGGATGTGCTGCATGGCTTCCACCACCAGGTGGTGCTGTCGAGTAAGTTGAGCGAGTTTTGAAGCAGAAGTAGTAGAATAAGAGTAGAAAAATAAAATCACTGCAGGTGAAACCACATCCCAGCATCCACCTGAGACTCTGGATGCAACAAAAGCATAAAATCCTCATGTTAGAGAAGCTGGACCCAGGAAATGTTCTAAGAACTATTGAAAGGATTAGTTAATTATCAAAATAATTATCAATTAATTTTCTGTTAATTGTCAGCTCTAGTATTTGAGTGCAGGTCTACCTGCTGTGGGTCATGGCAGTGTGTGGGATCAGTACGGGGCTGACCGGTCGGATCCTCATGCCCTCGTTGATGACACAATCCAGGTACGGCAACCGGCCGCGGTCCGACATGCAGACTGCTCGCTCGCTGCCAACGTGCTCGTCCAGCTCCTTCTGCACGCGATCCTGGACCTGGAGGGACCATGATAATGGTTTATACTCAAGAACTACAGAAGTGCATTGAAATGTGTTCTGATTATAAAATCAGTTTTTCAAATCTATTTTTTGAGGATACTTAAAGAAAATTGTTTTAGTCTGTGGCTTCCTGCCACAGTATTTGCAGCAGATGTTCAAGCACGTGTTAGCTTCATCATCATCAGTATCAGCGGCGTTTTCACCTCGGGGTGGTGCAGCAGGTACGCCAGGATCCACAGCAGTGTGGTGGACGTCGTCTCTACTCCGGCTCCAAATGCCTCAGCTGCTGTCATTAGGACGTGGTCGTCCGTTATCCCCTCATCCTCTGATCCAGATGACCTTTGACCCCGCCCGCTGCCTGTCTGGCCCTTCAGCAAGGCATCCAGGAGGTCTCGGGGCTCACCGTCACTCAGTGATGCCTGGACATGAGCCAAAGAGGAAGTGCAGATTTCTACTTTAGGTCAAACTTTAAATTATACATAAATTTTGCGACAGCAGAAGAGAAATGTCTTCTCAGCTCCTGAAGACGAGACCTTTGTGAGGACTAGTATTCGAAGCCTTCTATGAGTTTGTACGTTACCTTGTGCTCCTCCAGTTTGCACGTCAGCAGTCGGTCTCTGACAGTGATACAGTCCTTCAGTTTACTCAGAGACTTGTTAGGAAAGACCTGAGGGACAGATACAGATTGTCAGTGTTTGTGTGCTCTGTACTTCTATCTTTGTAAGGTCCAATTACACTTTTAGACAAGGAGAGTTTGACAAGTCTTAGAGCTGTACGAAGGTAACAGGACTTTCTTGAGGTTCTTCTTCCTATCTGAAAGGCTTCTTCAGCTCTAAGTGATTAATGGCGAGTTCCAGGCATTTAACGTCTTGTGTGGTCATTAACACCTTGAGAGCTGTTGAGGTGAGTTGTTGCACGACTCTCGCAAAAACTCACATGACGGCCGGGAAGAACCTCAAGGAGGTCCAGCTTTAGTTTAGAATGAGGTTTATGTGAGTGTACCTTCATCCAGGGGTAAATGTCCACCAGTCCTCCCCTGGCGATCGTCTGCACGATGCCATCGTTGTATCGGATCACCTCTTGCAGCTCTGCGTCGCCATGGCGATAGGTGGAACTGAACACCAGTGTGCACACAACATTGGTGACGGCCCTGGTCACCGCGGGAGACGGGTCGAAGCCACGCTTCCCCCCGGACAACAACTCGACACACAGGCTGTCCACCGAGGACAGAACTGGAGAGGGAGAAACGTCATGAAGCATCAATATGACGAGTTTTTACTGTGAAGCAGCTGCAGGAATAATGATGCACACGGCAACACGGGGTCAGCTGCTGATAAAAGTGGGTCTCATTTTTGTGTTGTGCATTTTTCTCTGCTTTTTTTCCTGAGGATTGTCATTTGAATACTTTGCCTGTGAACCATTTCCCACCAAATAAATTAAGAACTGTGGCAACATCAACTGTCTGCGGTAGGTTCATACAACAGGTAATCAAACCCCTGATATGTCATGTTATGTTGGTTAGAGCACAAAGTTTCACTGAAATGTCCACACCTGTCCAACCAAACGTTTTCACGTGTTTCTTGCTGCAGAAAATTCAGACCAGTTATATAAATATATTTTTTTAAAATTAATTCAACATTAGCTTCTTTTAGAATAATAAAAATAATTGTATTATTAATCATTTTATTTGTAAAAATAGAAATAATGAGCCTGACCAACAGTCTAAACTACAAATGTCATTTTGTTTCCACATACACACGTAAAAAAAAAAAATCATCTATATTTATAATATAATATAAACAACAAAAGAGATCCTTTCTCTTTTACATATTTGAGCTCTGTTACATCTTGCTGTTAATGAGTGTATTGTTTTTTTAAAATAAAACAAAATTAAGAGGGGCACTCAGAGACAGCAGACCTCTGCCAAGGCCAATGTCAAACAACAAACCATACTTCAGAGAAAAAATTTAAAATTCATAATAAATTAATAAAATTTAATAGGTTATTCTCTGGTCCATGATCCATCCCTCCACCAAGTTTGGTGAAAATCGGTTCTGTACTTTGTGCGTAATCCTTCTGACGGTGAAACACACAGGGCTAACATAACTCCCGGGCGGAAGTAACAAAAACTCTGGCTCCGTGTCGGGCACGCCCATCAATTCACCCGCGCAACTTAAACCACGCCCACCAAACACAGCGGCGATTCCAGCCAAAATGGCGCCAGCGCTGCTCACCTGTCGTAAAAATATTCGGTTTCTCAGAGAAATAAACATTGAAATAACCTGCCTACCCTTTACTGCTAAGCTAGCAGCAGTCTCACCGTGCAGATACCGACGGTTAGAAACACACCACCGGCTTTATCGTCCACGGAGGCCGCCATTAGACAGACGGTATCATGGTGCCGGAAACTGAGTCAGGTAAACACCGATAAACAGACAAAGATGGTTTATTGGGAAGAGGCTTCACTCTCCTTTAGTTCTGCTGTAATTGATATGTACGAGCTGTTTGTTTGGTTTATCTTTTATAATCACTAATTATTCCTTAATTCATTTACCCCTGAAATCCTCCTAAGCAAACAAAGTGCATTTATTAAAATACTGAACTTACAGTTTTACTTTACTCGAGTGTTACTATTGAAATAAACCTCATTAATATGTAGCGTACCGATATCCTGCAGTCGACTGGTTCCCTCTCCGAACAGGGTGAAGGAGTTGTGGACGAGGCGGCGGTGTAACTTCCAGAGAGGAGAGTAGTCGGCGAATGCGATGTCTTTACCTCCTCTGGTCAACAGGTTGGTGGTCACCTGCGGAGCGGAAGTGAATGTTGGAGGGAAACCTGTTCACTGCATCTGAAACAATCACATGACTTTACACGGGAAGGTTTGTTAATTTTATATTAAACAGTTACATTAAGATTTCTCCAAAACTAAATGCAACCTGTTGTTCAATGATACATGTTATAAGGTTATATGCTTCATCCGACTTAGATTTTATTTATTAATTCATGTGTATGTCAGTTCAGATCGGATCGTTATTGTCCCACAAGAAGAATCAATAATTATTATAATTATAATTATGAGAATTATTTCGTCAATTCAGAAAAACACGATTTGTTTGAGAAAAGTTTTCTTTAAAAAAAAAAAAAAAATCCTGCTGTTTTTCTGAATTAACAAAATCTAATTCTGAGATATGATCTAATTGATTCAGAAAAACAGAGCAGGTTATTTTTTTGGTAAGTGAATAAATTACATTTCTGTAGCATGAAGACACGATAAGTCATTAAAGGTGCAGTGTATCTTAGGTTTGGGGAATAAAAACATGTTTTAAATTTTTTTTTTTCACTCAACAGTATATATCAATTACAGGGTAAATTAAAGCATGAAATATGATTAAGAGTTTGGAAAGTTTCCTGATTTAGATCAATAAATATCTGTTCAATATGTAAACAAGGCTCAGAATGAGAAACTACAATTCAGGGTCATAATGTTCAGTCACGTTCATCCTCCAGTAAATTTAATGGGAAGCAGATCATTTTTGTCAGTTAATCTATTGATTATTTTATTGATTTATCCGTTATTGTTAATTAATATGGGATTATAAATACACATCAGAAGAACTGAGAGCCCAAAGAGACAACAACAATCTACGACCCAAACGTTTTCACTTCACTGTCCCAGAAGAAGAGAACCAGGAAATGTTTGACATTTTTGCTGATTATCAAAGTAGATGCAGATTAATTTTCTGTTGATTAGCAAATTGATTAATCGACTATTGGTTTCCGTTGTATTTTGATGTGTCACCATGCTCGGTCGTCCTGCGAAGTCCCTCCCTCTCTGCAGCAGCACCTCTCTGGCGTGTTGATGGTCGTTAATCACCACGGTGTAGTGAGGGCCGAGGTGGAGGGCAAACAGAGACCCGTACCTGCCACACACACACACCACACACACACACACACACACACACACACACACACACACACACACACACAGATGTCAGTGAACAGTGAAAAACGTCTGTTACAGTCAAAGTCTTCGTACAAACGTTCAGTTTAGATTCAGTTCGAAATCACAGAGTGAAAACAAGAAGCTGGAACCAGAGAATTCAGTGATTAATCAATCATCAAATCAGCTGCTGATTCTATTAACGGACTGATTGTGAAATAGATAAAAGACAACGACACAAAATCGAACTCACTCAAACTCAAACTACATAACTAGCACTTTCAAACAGGTTCTTTTAAACAACAGGACTCTTTCTATCTAGATCTTCCAGGATCAGAAACTTCCTCACCTTTGGGCGAGCTGGGAGAAGAGGAGGTGTGGGGGGAGGCCTCCTCCTCCCAGCCAGGGGAGGCTGCCCAGGACGGGGAGCCGAGGCAGGCAGGGGATGGAGTCCCGAGCCGGGGGAGGACAGGACGGAGGTTTGGCTTCAGGCACGGAGCGACGTGTGATCAGGAACAGGACGACGGCCGTGGTGACGAAGAGGACGAGGAGGAAGGGTGGAGAGAAGGAGGAGGAGGAGGAGGGAGAGAGGGAGAGGAAGGAAGGAAGAGAGGAGAGGAGACAGGTGAACATGGCTGACGAGGAGAGAATGAAGAGAGACACTGGAAGTCCTGGATTTAATCTCAGGGAGGAACCTTGGAGAGGTCAGAGGTCGTGTGTGTGTGTGTGTGTGTGTGTGTGTGTGTGTGTGTGTGTGTGTGTGTGTGTGTGTGTGTGATGTTATTAGTACTAATGTGTGTGGCCTCACCATGGCCGTGTGTGTGTGTTTATCTTGGTCAAACGGCCTTGATGTTATCAGGCTGCAGCTGCAACCACGTCAGGTCTCCTTCACCACATCATCATCATCATCATCATCATCATCATGTGTGGTCACATTACTTTATATAATTACAGCTGTGTTTACAAAGGAAGAAGGTTTTACATTTTTTTATCAGAGGGACAAAAGAAACAGTTGCGAGCACTTCCTCTGTATTTCTGCGCTGACGCATAAAGAGAGCGACTCTGCTGAAACTTTACTGTGTTGATGCAACTTACCTGAAACCAGGTTTCTATCATGTTTGTTTCTCTGATTGTTAAACAGCTCTAGTAACAACAGGTCGGTGAGCCAATCAGAAGAGAGGAGGAGGTTTGGATGGTGGGTCCAGGTGGGCGGGGCTTGGTGACTGCTTTGTTGTGACATCACAAAGTTTCTGAATACAGGCTGTGTGCATTTCTCTGTGGACTGAGGCTTTGATACTTTCACAGTATTAATATAGAAGCTAGAGCTGATCTATAATCTATAATCACACTACACATGGACACAGACCTTTACACTGGAGCAGCTTTAAATTGTTGGTATTTTCCGCTTGTTTTCGCTCCGTCCTCTGAACGACAGATCGACTGACTGGTTCATCTGACAGATATAAAGTGTGAGTCAGTGGCTGCAGATGACAGAAGCCGGAGGCCAGAGAGCTTGTGACGCCACGAGGCTTCGAACACAGTAATGTGGCTCTGATACAGGGAGTGTGTGTGGTCTCTGTAACAGGTGGAGGGAACAGAAGGTGGCACAGCGCCATGGCAACAGTCTCTCTTCTCTCGCCCACACACATATACGTGTGTGTGTGTGTGTGTGTGTGTGTATATATATATATGTACACTTCCATCATCTTTGCTTCTTGATTTAGTCTTTTCACACTTTTATGTGAGAGGGTTTTCTCTCTTATCTGCGTCGTCATCCATTACGGTCACCTGATTGTTCAGATCACAGCCTTGCCCCCTGATTGGTCACATGTTGTGATGATTGCTCTGAGACAAACATGTCTGACGCTATTTTTGTCAGTCTGGGCGCAAACACAAACGTAAGCGGCGTCTGAACACAGGTGGAGCTGGTGCTGGGTTCAATGAGGGCCGGTTATGAGGCCGTTGGTCCCTGGGCACTGAAATGTTAAAGGCCCCCTCCTCACTGTGCAGGAGCTAGACGGCCAGTTGGAAAAGATATGTCATTGTGGTGTTTTTATGCCTCTGCTCCGGCAGCCATTTTGTTTTTGGGTCGTCCGTCTGTCCGTTCCATTCTTGTGGAAACGATATCTCAGTAATGCCTCGACGGAATTTCTTTAAATTTGGTACAAACTTTCACCTGGACTCAAGGACGAACTGATTGGATTTTGGTGGTCAAAGGTCAAGGTCAGTGTGACCTCACAAAACACATTTTAGCCAATACTCAGCACTTCACAGCAATTATGAAAAAAAATTCACACTAATGGTTCATATTTTATCCACCTCTGGAAAAACAGGGATGTTACCTGAAACTAATCTGAGTGGCGGAGGCAGTGATTCTGGTTGGTTATTTGTTTCTCTTTGTGGTTGTTTTATCTTTATTTCTGTGACATTTTGAAGGTGAAGTCAGGGGCCCCTCTTATCCCTTTGGGGCCCTGGACCTGTGTTTGGTAGACCCATCTAGTTTCAATACTGAGCAATAAACTCTCTGGACTACCAGCCTGTCCTGACATTGATGGCACTTTAAACCTTTAACTTAAAACAAACTTATTTTCTTGTCCAGAACATAATGAACCCCAACATACAAAATAAACCACTGCAGTTCCTCTCCTGGCCAGTAGGTGGCGACGCTACAGAAGAACATTAACTGTATTCAAATAAATGTAAAGAATTCTCTTTTGAGCTAAAAATGAAAGGTTTTTGTATAAAGAACTTTGGAGGATTTTAGTTGTTGACTTGCTATTAGCTTTTTGGTCCTGACTGAAATATCTTAACAACTATTGGATAGATTGCAATTTGAACTGTTCTGCAGACGTTCATGGTCCCCAGAGGATGAACCCTACTGACTTCAATGATCCCTTGACTTTTCCTACAGCGCCACCATGAGGTTGACTTTTTAATGTGAAATATCTTAACTATTATTGGATGGATTGTTATAAAAATTAGTTTCAGACGTTCATGTTCCCCTGTGGTTGAATTTTAATCACTTTGGTGATTTTTTGCCATCATCAGATCAACATTTTTATTCGTCATATACTTTTATGAGCAAATACCTTCAAAACTAATGACATTCCCATCAGCCTCAGGTCGACTTTTGTTTACAGGTTAAAAGTCAGCTTGGTAGCGTGGTCATTCACATGCTAATAGCTTTTA
Organism: Seriola lalandi dorsalis; assembly: GCF_002814215.2. NCBI lineage: Eukaryota > Metazoa > Chordata > Actinopteri > Carangiformes > Carangidae > Seriola > Seriola lalandi. The sequence continues at coordinate 216,423 of NW_019525085.1, forward strand.
ACACAAATGTGCCTATTTATAGCGCATTATATCAAAGAAAACATTTCTCAAAGATTAGAGAAAAGCCCAAAAACTGTAAACAGATTAATAAATCACAACTTAGATTTATCTGGTGAGCTGTTGGAGGGGCCAGACCCTCAGGTTGGGAACCACTGGACTAAAACAGCTAACTGTATATAAAGTAGTTAAAACCTGTAGCATCAACTTTTAATACTTGAAGTTAACATTTAGCATCAAAACAACCTGTTACTTTAACATTTAGCTGATGATACCTCTTGACTTTAGAAGGACCTTTACTTGTGATGGAGTATTTTTATGTTGTGGTAGCAGAACTTTTATTTAAGAAAAGGATCTGAGTACTTCTTCCACCGAGTGAAGTAAAAGTATACACAGAAATACGTAAGTAAAGTACAAGTATCTCAAAACTGTACTTAATCAAACACTTCAAACATCACGTTAGGAGCAATTCCAATTAAATAAAACTGCCTGTAAAAGGTCCAGTGACGACATGAAATAGATTTGAACTTTAAACTTCATGTTTCTTGTGACTAACATGTTCGTTAATGTTCAGTTGTGGAAACGTCTCCGTCACTGTCGCAGCTGAGCTTCTGCTGTGGACGCACACGTGTGATTCATGTCAGAATCAGCAACAACAACAACATTAAAAATATAAATTCAAATTAAAACGAAAGGTAAACCCCGCAGCTTCTATTCCTGACTCCATTTTACATAACGCCTGTGCTGAATCTCTCACCCGTTGCCATGGCGACAGCGTCACGGCGATGTGCAGGAATGTCATATGTGGGGCAGTAATATGTGATAATCTACCTCCCTCCCTCTCCTCCTTCTCTCTCTCTCTCTCTTTGCTCTCGGTGTCTCTCGCCCTCTCTGCAGCACTGCAGAGCTCTCCGTGGTGCTGAAACCGGCTCCTCAGTGCGACACGGGTAGGAAACGGACAGAAATCAGATCAATCTCTTGACTGACTGTCTCCGGGTTTATCAATAACATCAGTCTGACACCTCCCCTTTCATATTTCTGCATTTGGTTTTATTTGCATGAATCTTAGATATCATCAAATGTCTTTAAATGCATTGTCTGCTGATGAGTAATTATCTCTGATTGATTGATTGATCCTTCTCTTCCTCCGTTATATTTAGTCCATGTTTCTATAAACAGTGATATTAAAATTAAAATTAAGATAAGATGATCATTAACTTTATCATTTTAACATTCATTCTTAATTTATTCTGGGCTCTAACTCTGTCCCATGTACAGCCATGTCTATTAAAGTGCACAGTCCCTGTGAAATAAACCAATCAATAGATTAATAGATATGTGATTGATAAGTGTCACCACAGGTTTAACTTTCAGACAGTGGCAGCGTCACTGTTTTAAAGATACAGAACGTGATATAGAGTTTGTGTTTTTGGTCTGATGTGAACCTCAGACCAGGTCCATGCTTTGATCAGTGATTATCGATCAGTGATTATCAGTGATCTGACTGTGGGCAAAACTGTCCCAAGAAAACAACTTTAATGAATCTGCTTCTGTTCCTCAATCATCCCACAATCAGACTCCCTCCATCAGACTCCCTCCATCAGACTCCCTCCATCAGACTCCCTCTATCCCTCCATCAGACTCCCTCCATCAGACTCCCTCCATCAGACTCCCTCCATCCCTCCATCAGACTCCCTCCATCAGACTCCCTCCATTAGACTCCCTCCATCAGACCTCCACCAGACTCCCTCCATCAGACTCCCTCCATCAGACTCCCTCCATCCCTCCATCAGAGTCCCTCCATCCCTCCATTAGACTCCCTCCATCAGACTTCCATCAGACTCCCTCCATCAGACTCCCTCTATCCCTCCATCAGACTCCCTCCATCCCTCCATCAGACTCCCTCTATCCCTCCATCAGACTCCCTCCATCAGACTCCCTCCATCAAACCTTCATCCCTCCATTAGACTCCATCTCTCCATCCCTCCATCAGACTCCCTCCATCCCTCCATCAGACTCCCTCCATCCCTCCATCAGACTCCCTCCATCAAACCTTCATCCCTCCATTAGACTCCATCTCTCCATCCCTCCATCAGACTCCCTCCATCAGACTCCCTCCATCCCTCCATCAAAGCTTCATCCCTCCATCAGACTTCCATCAGACTCCTTCCATCCCTCCATCAGACTCCCATCAGATTCCCTCCTCCCCTCCCTCCCTCCCCCCTGGTTGTATAATCTCTCTCTCTTGCCGCAGTGGAGGAAACCCCTCTCTCCTCTACGTTGTTTTCCCGCCTGTCCTTTTATGGTATGGGGATACCCGCCGTCACAACCGGAAGCAGTCCATGTTTGGGCAGCTGCGAAGCGGCGCGGCGGGGGGAATCCCTCGCGCCGGCTCCGACCAATCAGGCCTTGCCGGGAGTTACCTAGGAGACGGAGAGTATAAAACGGGCGGCGGGTACAAGGAGCTCAGCATCTTCAGCTTCACCGACTAACGGAACATCACCGGCGGCTCCGCTAACGGATTAACACCGGCCACAGGGAATCCCCGATACCGCCACTTTATCCAGCCTGACTCTGTAATCAGTCAGGCTCTTTTCGCGCCACTCTTTCACACGCAATAAACCTGCAGACACTTTTTCACGCAATGCTTCTGGAGCGCGAGGACAGCTTCATGTCGGAGTTTGAGGACGCGTGCAGCGCGTGGGTGGACAGTGTGGGCTCGAGCCCCAGCGACGGGACCGACTCTGACGTGGGGTCACCTTTTTGCCAAGGTGTGTGTGTGTGTTCATCAATAACAAATCAAAAACAATAACTTATATGTTCAGTGTTTCATTTATTGATTGGTCAAATATCCATCTGTTGCCATAGCTACAATCAACCAGTTATAGCCTACTGATCGGTGATTGATTTTTCTGTGTAGGCTGCTCAGCTGCCCACTGAGCTCATATTATGCAATGACAATAACACCCCCTCCTCCCTCCTCCCTCCCCCCTCCTCCCTCCTCTCTCTCTCCAGTTTTCTCTCCGGGAACTGACGCCTCTGACTCAG
>NW_019525085.1:219493-220680 GCF_002814215.2 Seriola lalandi dorsalis
GAGGAAGAGGAGGATGAGGAGGAAGAGGAGGAGTACGATGAAGAGGAGGGGTGTTGGAGCAGCATTGAGATGAGGAGGCTCGTCTTCTCCAGGACACACACACCTGGATCAGGTAAACTCTCTTTTATTCTCATTCCTAATTTTTCTTTTCCTCTGCGGTTGTTGCTAAGCGTTCTGTGTTTTCAGACATCCCCTCCTCCCTCCGCTCCACCCCCTCCCGTCATCACGGTGACAGACAGCTGGGGGCGGACACCTTGAGGCTGAGGGCGGGGCTTTTATGCGTCTTCCCGTATTTGGACGCGCGCTCGTTGCTGCGCGCGGCCGAGGTATGCTCCGATTGGCGGTTCGTCGCCAGGCACCCAGCGGTTTGGACACGCCTCCGGCTGGAGAACGCCAGAGTGTCGACCGAGGTAGCCATCATCTTCATCTTCATCATCAACATCATCAGTGTTATTATCATCAGGAAACACTTGGTTCATATTTCATAAGCTGAATTTAATGGAGTGGCGGAGGGATTTCAGCCCGGAGGCAGTAACTAGTTTTCTGTACGTTGTGTGTTTTGTGTAGTTCCTGACCACCCTGTCTCAGTGGTGCACTCAGACTCAGTCTGTGGTTCTCAACAACCTGAAGCCACGAAGCAGACGAGCCGACGAGGCGCGGGAGGATTACCACAGGAACACCAGGTAACGGCATCTAATTTCAAATGAGAGTCCAGGTGTCGTCTAAGAGGAGGAGTGAAGGAGTTAACATAAGTGCATTGTGGGTGTTGTAGTTGACCCGGTGGTGTGTGTTCTGTCTCTCAGGGGCAGTGTGGAGCCGGGGGTGGAGGCTCTGCTGCGGTCAGCAGGGGGCAGTCTGCTCCACCTGTCTGTGTCTCAGTGTCCTCACATCCTCACTGACAGGACGCTGTGGTTGGCCAGCTGCTACTGCAGGAACCTGCAGATGCTCACATACAGGTGACTCTCTTTACCTGTCTGTCTACCTGTCTGTCTACCTGACTGACTGATCACCTGTCTGACTCTTTACCTGTCTGTGATGCAGGAGTTCATCAGACCCTCTGGGTCAGGAGGTTCTCTGGGCCCTGGGTGCTGGCTGCAGGAACATCAGCAGCCTGCAGGTGGCGCCGGCTCATCCCTGGTCAGTGCACTCACACACTGTATAGATTCACTCACAGTGTGTGTGTGTGT
>NW_019525085.1:220730-221324 GCF_002814215.2 Seriola lalandi dorsalis
GGTCTTCATCCTCCTCCTCCTCCTCTCATCCTTGCTCTTCATCCTCCTCCTCCTCTCATCCTTGGTCTTCATCATCCTCCTCCTCTCGTCCTTGGTCTTCATCCTCCTCCTCCTCCTCCTTCCTCCTCCTCCTCCTCCTCTTGTCCTCGGTCTTCATCCTCCTCCTCCTCCTCCTCTCGTCCTTGGTCTTCATGCTCCTCCTCCTCCTCTCATCCTTGGTCTTCATCCTCCTCCTCTCATCCTCGGTCTTCATCCTCCTCCTCCTCCTCTCATCCTCGGTCTTCATCCTCCTCCTCCTCCTCTCATCCTTGCTCTTCATCCTCCTCCTCCTCTCATCCTTGGTCTTCATCATCCTCCTCCTCTCGTCCTTGGTCTTCATCCTCCTCCTCCTCCTCCTTCCTCCTCCCCCTCCTCCTCTTGTCCTCGGTCTTCATCCTCCTCCTCCTCCTCCTCGGTCTTCATCCTCCCCCTCCTCCTCTCATCCTTGGTCTTCATGCTCCTCCTCCTCCTCCCTCCTCCTCTCATCCTTGGTCTCCATCCTCCTCCTCCTCCTCCTCTCATCCTTGGTCTTCATCCTCCTCCTCCTCTCATCCT
>NW_019525085.1:221374-221780 GCF_002814215.2 Seriola lalandi dorsalis
CTCCAACTTGTTTCTAGTAACTGAGCAGTATTACGTCTCGTCTGCAGCAGCTGAGGAGTTCAGGTACTCTGGGGGTGGTCTGGTCGGATCAGACGCTGAATCAGCAGCAGCTTCTTTTCTCTGTGGCAGATGAAACTCTTCATCAGTCGCTCTCTGCTCCTCCTCCGTCTGAAACATCATCAAAAACAGTCAGAGATAAATCTGGTGACAGATGTTTAAGATTTCATATTTGTGTAAAATTTTGTCACAACTGATGTGAAGTCTTGAGTAATGGCTAAAATATATTTTCTGAGGTCACACTGACCTTGACCTTCAAAATATAATCACTTTTTTCTTGAGTCCAGGTCGAGGTGAAACTTTTCACCAGATCTTAAGAAGTTCCCTCAAGGTGTTACGGAGATACACA
>NW_019525085.1:221830-229639 GCF_002814215.2 Seriola lalandi dorsalis
CAGGTGGACAGGTGGGCAGGTGGACAGGTGGACTTTAAAGGAGCGGTCCGTCTGAAGGAAAGTTCTGCTGTAACATACGACTTTAGTTCTTGTGCATGAGGATGTGAACAGTGAAGAAACTCTGTGAATGTGACGTCAGAATGTCGTGTTTCGTTGAACTCAGATATTTTTATGTCAAACCTTTATATTTGACAAATGGAGGAGTTCTATGTTTGTGATATAAATCTATTTTTCTAGACGGTTGTCTACCTCTTCCTGTGCCGCTGTTTTACAACCAGAGTGTATATTTGTAGAGGAGGAGTCAGGTTCCTCCTGTGATGTCACTTTTCTATGACATGATTGTAAATCCTCGTCATGGACGCTGAATGAACTTTGTTCTAGAATTTTCATTCTGTCGAGTCGGGGCGGGTGGGGCTCGGTGTCCAGGTGTGAAGATCAAACGCACCTGCTCAGTGTGAGCTGAGCTCTCAGTAGCACACATGGCTGTGCAGGTTTATTGTTCCCTCGTTCTGCATGGAGGCTGCTGCTGTCAATAAACAAACAAACAAACTGTATCCGAGAGTCCTGTTTACTCCTTCCTCCTCATCTTCATCATCATCGTCTTCATCATCATCATCACCATCATCGTCATCTTCGTCATCACCTCATAAACAAACAAACTGTATCCGAGAGTCCTGTTTACTCCTTCCTCAACATCTTCATCATCTTCATCATCGTCATCATCGTCATCTTCATCATCTTCATCATCATAAACAAACTAACCAACTAACAGTATCTTACAGTCCTGTGTATCATCAGTGTCACCATGATCATCATCATCAGAATCAAAGACACTATTGTTGTCCACCTCATCATCATCATCACTCTGGATATCACCACCATCATCATCATCATCATCATCATCATCATCATCATCACTCTGTATATCACCACCATCATGATCATCACCACCATCATCATCATCATCATCACTCTATATATCACCACCAGCATCATCTTCATCACAGACTTTTCTGTACTTCCTGTGACATTTATCAACAGGCTGCTGTTGCCAGGCAACAAATGGTCCCATTAGTTCTGTCAGTGTAACAGTTTGTCCAGTTTTATGAACTGTGAAGGCTGCGTTGCCAAGGTAACAGCAGCCCAGAGACTCAAGTTTCCTCCAGTTTTATTTTCACCAGTGAAGACAGACAAATACGGCAGCCATTACTGTGATCTTCATCACTGTCATCTTCATCATCTTTATCATCATCATCTTCATCATCATAAACAAACAGCAGCCATTACTGTCACTGCTGTCATTGATCATCTTAATCTTCTTCATCATCATGTTCATTATAGTCACCATCATCATCATCATCTTCATCATTTAATGAAAACAAAGTGCTTTAACAGTAACTGTAAACAGTTGTTTACGTCAAAGAGGAATAACAAACATCACTCGATGGTTCGAGTCCAGGTAACCTGGACATCAGTCAACACTTCCTGTTCTCTGCAGACTCTTGGCGCCCTCCAGTGGTCACCAGCCAGCACTGCAAGTCCTCCAGCTTCTACCACAACAACTCTGAGGAACAAGTAAGTTTTCACTCTTTAGACTTCTGTCAGCATTTCTGTTTTTTGTTGCTATCATTGAACTGATCGTTGCACAATACAAATTAAATGTAAAAGATAAAACTCTAGCAGCTAAAAGGTTAAAAGGATCGATGTGAACTATTTGTCTGCTGATACAAACCTTTACTTTACTTTTACTTGTAATGGAATATTTTTACTCTGTGTTGTTGGTTTTATACAGTAACAAGTTACCAGTGATGGGAAAGTCACTCAGAATCTTTATTTACATGGAAGGACGAATACCACAATGTAAAATACTGCAATACAAGTAAAATTAAAAAGTATTATCAGCTAAATGAACTACAAGTACTGAAAGTAAAAGTCCAGGTGTAGAAACTCACCTTCTCTGACTGATTACATTATTAATCCAAATGCATCGACGTTCCAGCTGCTTAAATATATATTATATTATTTTAGAAAAATAAATACATAGATTAATAATTATTATAATTTATTTTATCATATATGCAAATTATTAATTTAAATCAATATTATTATTAATTAGTAATAACAATAGAACAAATATACTGTGATGTATTCACGTGTCTTTTTACACTTTAATTTCGTCCAGATTTATTCTTGAAAGTTTCAAGTTCTTCTCAAAAGCTGAAATCTTTAAATGTAAAATATTATTTAATTGTTGTAATGACGTCGTTACGTAAATTCCGGTCGTTTGTTCTGTGAAAAACCGTCAATGATGTTTCCATGTTATTAATCCGGAACGACAGTTTGTTTTTCCCAGAGGACCGTGAAGGTGTAAAACGGAGTTCTTGAGTTTTAGTGTCTCAAAACATGAATTATTAATTAATGAAGCAGTCCGCCATCATCTCCACATCAGCTCTGACACGTCACGCGGCTCTTACGTCAGGAGCAGCACGCGGCAGCTGCACGCCGAGACGCCGGGAGGGGACGGTGCGCGCGGGGCGGCGGTTGGAACACACACATACTCACACATACTCACACATACACACACATACACGGGTCAGCGTTTCCCGCCGCTGCTCCTCCTGCAGGAGACCGTTACGGTACCGGACTGAGAGGATCGATCCGCCGCCGCACGAGCATGGAATGAAATCCAGAGCGGGAAGCCGGGAAACCATGGCAACGGATTTTTAGCATGAAGCTGACAGCGTGACGCACCAGATTACGGTCCCGTACAGGTAAGAGTTTTATTTACTGAAGGATTTAAGGTGTTTATCTTCGATTAAGACTTTGCTAATGATTATTTTCATTATTGATTGATCTGAGGATTATTTTCTCTATTAATCGATTAATCAGTTTATGTACAAAATGTAAGAAAATCATTTCAAAAATGCCAGTAAACATTTCTCACAGTGGTGACGTCAAATGTTTTGTTTTGTCCAAACAACAGTCCAAAGCTGGAAAATATGAGTTTTCAGTTTCTGCTTAAAGAATTAAAATAGTTAATGATTAATTATCTTTCAACTGATTAATCGATCGTTAATGATCTAAGTACAGTTTTATTATCATTTGTTAAAATAGCTATTAGCTGTTAGCTAAAATAAATCACATTGCTGAGATAACTATGTTCAGCTTCTTCTCATTGAAGCTGATTTATTTTCACCAAAATACAAAATTCTCAGAAATTGAAATAATGTGCTTGTTCCACCTGCAGTCCGACACTGATCTTCCTGTTTTCATGCACTAGTTTTAATCCAGTTTATAATTAAAACTAAAACATGTTGATAAATGTCCTCCAGAACAACATGTATGAGCATTTTCATCATTTATCTGTGCTGAACAAAACCTTTAATTTGGTCAAAAGAAAGCTATTTTTATATTTTAGGAAATCTGGTTATTTTCTCAATGAATGATTTTAGTTTGTAAAATTAGATTTTTAAAAACGAAAAGATAAGAAATATAAAATACATGTGATACATAAATTACTTTTAAAAATGATGAAAAAGAGCAAGTAATTCTCACAAATCTGATCTGGAACAAATCAACAAATGATTAACTGATTATTAAAATAGTTTACAAATCATTTTCTGGACGTCACTAATTGATGAGTTGTTTCAGGTCTGTACTGGACCATTCAAGGTCAGGACCAGGACGTCCCACTTTAAAGTCTCCGACCAAGAAAGTTGTATTGAAGCTGCCGTAAAACAGAGAAAGCCGTAAACAGCTGTTTTATTCGGATAATTCCTCGTGCAGAACTGCCTCCAGAAGAAATAACCTGTGTCTGAGCTCTTTAATTGACATATCAATGACAGAAACTGAGGGTTTAAATATCTACTGTATGACGTGGAGAGGGAGTCCACACCCCAGACATTTCTTTCTTCCTGCTCATTCATCCATATTTAAAATTCCTCTGCATGGGGTTGACCGGAGGATACAGTCAGCGGGGGGGAGGGTGCACGCTTCACTTAGCAATTAGCATCACAGGGAAACACTCGCACACATGTCCCGCTAATGTCACATCCAGCAGGCGACGAGCTCCGCCTCCCTCCTGTGGGATCATAGCGGGACGTGTCAGTCCGACGGACTCGTCCTTAAACTCTCACAAACATTTTGCTCTTTTAAATCTGCAGGTTTCAGTCTCATCAAATTTTTATCTTCAAAAAAATCAATTATGTAGCACACACACACACACACACACACACACACACACACTCACACACACACACACTCACACACACACACACACACTGACCCAGTTTCTCCTCAGGTTTACTCATTCTCATTCTCTGCCTGCAGAAGGAATACGTTTGGAGTATTTCTTCTTCTACTACCAGTTAGGATCTCTGCTGCAGTGTCTCCTTTGTTTTCTGACGTGCTCCTGTTTCATCTTCCAGGTCTGCAGCTCCCTGGTGAATCATGTCTTCCTCCTCCTCCCCCTCCTCTTCCTCGGAGCTGCCCTACTTTTGTCCTCGCTGTGGTGACAAGTTTCGTTTCTTGTCTGTACCTGAGCTCCAGGCTCACCTGGTCGGCCGACACACCTACGAGACCCTGCTGGTGCTGTCGCAGGTGATTCATACATCATGATGATTATTTATCTCTTCATTCACTGGTGAATTTTTTGTGAGGTCTTCAAATGTCTGGTTTTACCCAACCAACAGCCCAAACCACAACGCTACAGATGTTCTGTTTCTTCTGTTTTATATCACAGTAAATTTAAGGTAATTTAAAGATGTCACCTTGGACTTTTATCATGATCACCCAGATTTACTTTGTGCAGATTCCTTTTGAGATTAACTAGTCTTGTTGTTTAAACTGCTGGAGCGACTGGACCTTTAGTCTGACCACACACAGCCAGCTCAGCATTAACTGTATCTTACATTTCAGGCTCGGGTTCGAAGCTCCAGACCAGGTGTCCTCCTCCCGCTCCCCGGCCCTGCTGTATCCCAAAGACAGGGCTCCTCTCTGGGCACGGAGCCCCACAGCTTCCCCCTGCAGCTGGCCTGCCTGGATCTCGCCTCGTCGTCCGCCTCCATCCAGCTGCTCAGGGAAATGTTTGGCTCTTCAGATCGCACTCTTCCCGCCTCCACAGGACATCCACAGACCCCCTCCACCGCTCTGGCCCTCCCCGGCTCTCTGGAGCCTTTTCCTGGGAAGAACGTTGGCGAAGTGGGGGTCCTGGAGTTTGGGCTGTCGGTGGGGATCGGGCTGGAGGAGCGACTGGGGCTCGGGCTGGACCGTAAGATCGCCCGGATGTTCGCGGAGGTGGAGGAGAGGGTCAACCGCCGCATGGGTCGGCTGAGGGTGGCGCTACAGAGGAGAGAGGCGGAGCTAGAGCGGGAGAGGTGGGAGGGGGAGCGACTGAGAAGTGAGAAACAGGAAGTGGAGGAGAGGGCGGCGTACCTGTCCAGACAGGTGGGTGGAGCTGAGATGCTAAAATGATGCCATAGTATCAGTATTTTAGAGAAAATATCCATTTCACCTGCTATTAAACATAATTTTACCGACATGACATTTTAAATACATGACGTAATTTATTGATTTTTGGAGTTTTAAGAGATTTATTTCTATCTATCAGGTCTCAGCTGCCATGGAGATGATGCAGCGATTAAAGAGAGATCTGCACGGAAAAGAGAAGGAGCTGAATGAACGACAACAGTCAGTATTTCCAAAGATTCAGATTTTCTTCGAGCTTCTCAGATATTTGATGATGTTCTTTGTCACACGTGACACTAAACTGAATATATGACATTTCTATATGAGACAGGGTCAGTGAGATACATGTCTGTTATAGTGCAGCCATATTTATTTAACGGTTAAAATACAGCATAAAGGGACTTTAATATTTCTAGTCTTTGTTTCTGAAAGATGAATTATTATTTATATTATTTAAAATACACTGTGGAATCAGGGATCATGTAATGCAGAGTGTTTGAAACACAATGTACTGAACAGAGAAATGCAACACGATGCACAGACAGAGGACACGTCATGTTTAGTCTGCCTCACTACACACACACACACACACACACAAACACACACACACACACACTCAGCTGTGGTTTCCTGTGATGATTAATATAAGATGACAGTGAGGCACTGCAGCCCCGAGGGTGTGTGCGCTTGTTTTTGTGAGGACACACTGTGTTTCTGTGGCTTCATTTATCTGCATAATGTTGTTTATTTTTTAATGCTGTTTGTGTGTTTTTTCATGTGACTTAATTATCTGCATCTAAATCCCTGTTAGGGGACGGAGACAAAAACGATACCACACAATCTTATATAATAGCCACAGTGAATACAACAGCATTGCAATAAATCCTATTAGGGCTGTAACTAATGTTTATTTTCAATTAATCAATTAATCGAGAAAATGCCAATCACAGAATCCTCTGTGACTTCTTTGAATATATGTAATATGTGTGTGTGTGTGTGTGTGTGTGTGTGTGTGTGTGTGTGTGTGTGTGTGTGTGTTTGCAGGGAGATGGTGGACATTGAGCGTTTTCTGAGGGACACAGCAGAGAAAGAAGCAGAGGCCAAAACCAGACTGCAGGTGGCGCTAAAAATCTATTTATCTAAAATCTATTAAAGCGATTGTTTGGTTTTACTGATGATTCTAAATAACAAAGACAAACTGCTTTTTTGTTGCTTTATGTGGCTAGCTGCTAGCTGTTGCTAGCTGTTGCTAGCTGTTCACTTTAGGGGCTACGACATTTCTTCAGGTTAGCTACTCATTCAGTTCAGTGGCTAAAACATGGAAGTGGTTAGCTTTATCATTTAACAGCTACACCTGTGTTGGTTGAGTTACCTGTTTCGTGGCTATCAGGTTAGCCCACTGGGTTCAGTGGCTAAAACATGGTAGCGGTTAGCTAAACCATTTAACAGCGGTGTTAGCGGTGTGGATTGAGTAGCTGGTTTTGTGGCTAATAGTTTTTTAGTATTTGTTTGGTTCATGTCACGTAAACGACTGAATTGTAGTTTACTATCACTTCAGTTTGGTGGTTAAAATGTTTTGCTTTGTCAGGTTAGCAAACCGATTTAGGTTTAGAGGCTCGTGTTTTGTATTTAGTGGTACATTCAAACTTCAGTTTAAAAGAACAGAGTGTTTGGTTCATGTTAGCTTCAGGTTGCAGATGTGATGCAGTAAAAAAATGATTCTTCCAGTAGAAAACTGAACCCGATTAGTTGAAGTTAAAGAAACAACTTTTTGTTTCTAGTAATTTCTCCTTCACTGAATCCTTTCCTGCTGCTCTTTTGTCACTCTGTCTGAGTCAGTGTCTAATTTATCTAAGATAAGATTTATACACCTTCATTATTATTATTATTATTATTATTATTATTATTGTTGTTGTTTTCCAGGTGTTCATCGAGACGTTGTTGGAGCGAGCCGACCGCGCAGAGAGACAGTTACTGCAGCTGAGCTCACACACACATCACAACCGCTTCACACACCACAGCGACAGATACGCTCACACGGACGTGTACGTCGACCCGTACGCGCTCACACAGGTATACACACCTGTACTGGGCCGGGGGGGGCGGAGTCTGGACGGAAGCACCGACGACATTGTGAGCAAGATGCAGGGAACCATCGGCAACCGGGTGAGGAAAAAAAAACTAAATGTCTCGTTTCGAACGAACGAGTGGAATCCACTTAACAAAACTTTATTGACACAAGTTACAAAACATGTAAGTGATGTATATCCATAGTTGGTATAAGTTATTTGTGCCAGATGCTGGAAAATCTTCACTCTTTCATTACCTCTTCTTTCTCTTTTG
>NW_019525085.1:229689-230393 GCF_002814215.2 Seriola lalandi dorsalis
GTCGCTCTCTGCTCCTCCTCCGTCTGAAACATCATCAAAAACAGTCAGAGATAAATCTGGTGACAGATGTTTAAGATTTCATATTTGTGTAAAATTTTGTCACAACTGATGTGAAGTCTTGAGTAATGGCTAAAATATATTTTCTGAGGTCACACTGACCTTGACCTTCAAAATATAATCACTTTTTTCTTGAGTCCAGGTCGAGGTGAAACTTTTCACCAGATCTTAAGAAGTTCCCTCAAGGTGTTACGGAGATACACAAGGCCAAAACAACGTTTTGTTAGGTCACATGACCCTAACCTTTGACCTTTAATTGCCAAAATCTAATCAGTGAACGTACAGAGAAAAGGTAAAGACAAAGGTACGGAAAAACTTACAGACGAAGGTACGGACAAACATACTGACGAAGGTACAAACAAACGTACGGACAAACATACTGACGAAGGTACAGACAAACGTATGGACGAAGTTACAGACAAACGTACGGACGAAGGTACAGACAAATGTACAGACAGATGTACGAACAAACGTACAGACGAAGGTACAAACGTACGGACGAAGGTACAAACGTACGGACGAAGGTACAGACGAAGGTACAGACAAACGTACAAACAACCAGGAAAACAACATGCCTCTGACTCTGACTGTCATTGGCGCAGAGGCATGAAGAAAATCTTAATATTCCTTAATGTTTGGCAGATTGA
>NW_019525085.1:230413-231991 GCF_002814215.2 Seriola lalandi dorsalis
CCTCCTCCTCCTCCTCCTTCCTCCTCCCCCTCCTCCTCTTGTCCTCGGTCTTCATCCTCCTCCTCCTCCTCCTCGGTCTTCATCCTCCCCCTCCTCCTCTCATCCTTGGTCTTCATGCTCCTCCTCCTCCTCCCTCCTCCTCTCATCCTTGGTCTCCATCCTCCTCCTCCTCCTCCTCTCATCCTTGGTCTTCATCCTCCTCCTCCTCTCATCCTTGGTCTTCATCCTCCTCCTCCTCCTCCTCCTCCTCCTCCTCCTCTCCCAGAGGAGTTACAGTGTTTCAGGCTCCTGCAGACTGGGGGAGCAGCTGTACAGCGACCATCACTACAGGTAGCTGACACCTGAAAGCATGTTTTAAAATGACCAGTACATTTTTATCATCAGATTTAATTCTCTTTCTCATCATTTTGGAGGATTCATGAGAATCTTTGATCAAACCTTATTGTACCGTTATAACTGACTGATTTCTAATGTCTGTGATAGAGACAGTTACTGGAGCCGTAGTGTTTATATGTTCATGGGCTTTATGGTTTCATTCTTCTGTGTGTGTCTTTGCCTCCCAGCGGTCTGACCGGACGTATGCGGACCTTGTCTCTGGGGTCGGGGGGGTGGGACTGTGAGGGTGGGTTGGGCCATCTCCACCCCCCTCATTACCCTCCGCTCTGGACTCGACAAGAGAATAGAAGAGAGAGATTCTGGTGTGTAAGATAAGTAATAAATACAGTGTCTCTGGTTGATAGACCTGTTGATAAACCTTTCATTCAGTCAATTGCTTTTATATTTTAATTTACAATTGAAGAGTCTCGTTTTAAACTCTGAAATATTGAACGTTGAGTTGATGAAACCTTCGCTGGGCTACGAGATAAATGTTAGCATAGTGGTGATAGCTGGAACTGCAGGTCACATGACCCAAAAAATGTTTTTCCCCATTCACAATCTTTACAAAAAACAACAGTGAAACTATGAATATATATATATATAGTCATACAACAAATGAAAAAGCCTTAAATAACCATATTAGTGTCTTGTCTTTCTTCTTCTGTGTTTCCAGGGTAGGGGAGGGGGAATGGGGGAGAACGTGGAACAAAAGAAGCCGTCGTCATCACAGCACGGAGGAAGAGGAGGATGAGGAGGAAGAGGAGGAGTACGATGAAGAGGAGGGGTGTTGGAGCAGCATTGAGATGAGGAGGCTCGTCTTCTCCAGGACACACACACCTGGATCAGGTAAACTCTCTTTTATTCTCATTCCTAATTTTTCTTTTCCTCTGCGGTTGTTGCTAAGCGTTCTGTGTTTTCAGACATCCCCTCCTCCCTCCGCTCCACCCCCTCCCGTCATCACGGTGACAGACAGCTGGGGGCGGACACCTTGAGGCTGAGGGCGGGGCTTTTATGCGTCTTCCCGTATTTGGACGCGCGCTCGTTGCTGCGCGCGGCCGAGGTATGCTCCGATTGGCGGTTCGTCGCCAGGCACCCAGCGGTTTGGACACGCCTCCGGCTGGAGAACGCCAGAGTGTCGACCGAGGTAGCCATCATCTTCATCTTCATCATCAACATCATCAGTGTTATTATCATCAGGAA
>NW_019525085.1:232011-232925 GCF_002814215.2 Seriola lalandi dorsalis
CTGAACTCTGGGTAACAAAGACATTAAAAGATGAAGGTTAGAAACAGCTTAATAAAGAAACAACGCCATGATTGAACCTGCAATCAACAGCTCAGACGTCGCCTATGGAGGACCAGGGGCATCACAGGGAAAGTTATAAAGCATTTCCTAATTTCATATTTTAATTGGCACAGCATAAACCCGCTCCAACTTGTTTCTAATAACTGAGCAGAATTACGTCTCGTCTGCAGCAGCTGAGGAGTTCAGGTACTCTGGGTGTGGTCTGGTCGGATCAGACGCTGAATCAGCAGCAGCTTCTTTTCTCTGTGGCAGATGAAACTCTTCATCAGTCGCTCTCTGCTCCTCCTCCGTCTGAAACATCATCAAAAACAGTCAGCGATAAATCTGGTGACAGATGTTTAAGATTTCACATTTGTGTGAAATTTTGTCACAATTGATGTGAAGTCTTGAGTAATGGCTAAAATATGTTTTCTGAGGTCACACTGACCTTGACCTTCTAAATATAATCACTTTTTTCTTGAGTCCAGGTCGAGGTGAACCTTTTTACCAGATCTTAAGAAGTTCCCTCAAGGTGTTACGGAGATACACAAGGCCAAAACAACGTTTTGTTAGGTCACATGACCCTAACCTTTGACCATTATTGGCCAAAATCTAACCAGTTTGTCCAAGTGAATGTACAGGCAAACATACGGCAAAGGTATGGGCAAGCGTATGGACGAATGTCCCAAGAAGGTACAGACAAACAAGTTGATGAAGGTACGGAGAGACGTACGGACAAAGGTATAGATGAAGGTACAGACAAATGTACAAACAACCCGAAAACAACATTTCTCCGGCTCTGACTGTCATCGGCGCCGAGGCATAAAAAAGATCTAAATATTCCTTAATGTTTGGCAGATTGATGCAGAACGCAT
>NW_019525085.1:232984-277766 GCF_002814215.2 Seriola lalandi dorsalis
TTGTAGTTGACCCGGTGGTGTGTGTTCTGTCTCTCAGGGGCAGTGTGGAGCCGGGGGTGGAGGCTCTGCTGCGGTCAGCAGGGGGCAGTCTGCTCCACCTGTCTGTGTCTCAGTGTCCTCACATCCTCACTGACAGGACGCTGTGGTTGGCCAGCTGCTACTGCAGGAACCTGCAGATGCTCACATACAGGTGACTCTCTTTACCTGTCTGTCTACCTGTCTGTCTACCTGACTGACTGATCACCTGTCTGACTCTTTACCTGTCTGTGATGCAGGAGTTCATCAGACCCTCTGGGTCAGGAGGTTCTCTGGGCCCTGGGTGCTGGCTGCAGGAACATCAGCAGCCTGCAGGTGGCGCCGGCTCATCCCTGGTCAGTGCACTCACACACTGTATAGATTCACTCACAGTGTGTGTGTGTGTATATATAGTTTAATTATGTTAATTCACATTTTACCATAAATACATTTTTTAATTACGTGTCATCTCTGTTTTCCTTTCTCTCCTTCAGCCAACAGCCAACTCGTTTTGGAAACCGCTGCCTGCAGACGATTGGTCGATGCTGGCCACACCTCCAGTCACTCAGTGTGGGCGGGGCCGGCTGTGGGACTCAGGGATTGGTTTCTGTTGGTGAATGAAAATTCTCTTAGTAATGTTGTGTTGAATATTGGAAAGAGGACACTTCATAAACATTACAGTAAAAAAGAATCACAATAATCATCAATAGTTTTGTTTAAAATATCACAAATATTTAAGAGAAATTATTAAACAATTAATCACTTCATCATAAGAATGAACGACAGATTAATCAAATAGTAGAAACACAATGGGACACAGACTTTTCCAAAAGTGAGTAAGAGTTGATTCGACTTATTAAACAGAATTAAATGTAATTTTAAAAAAAAGTTTCTTTGGTCGTGTCCTCAGAGGTTTTTTTTCATTTTAATAATGTTTAATATTGGAGGTTTCTCAAAGAGTGCATGTAACTCCATTTTTATTAATTCATCTATTCTTACTAATTACTCACCTTCGTTTGAAGTTTTTTGTTATTTGTATTTATAAGATCATTTTTTTAAAAGTGCTACGAGTAAATAAAAGTTCAGAAGATTAAAAAACAAACATTTTAGTGTGTAAAATGATGGACAGGAGAAACACAATTAGAGTTATTACCTGTGTGTGTTTTCCGTGCAGTGCGTACCTGTGCTCACCTGCAGGTGTTGGAGTTGGAGCGCATCACCGACATGGGCCTGCAGGTGGCGATAGAGCTGTGTCGAGCCGGACTGAAGAGTCTGCAGACGCTGATCCTGACGCACACACCTGTCAGCGGTCAGGCCATCCTGCACTTCCACAGTGAGATGAACTGACGCTTCCTGTGGACACAGTTAATTATCATCACTCTGACATGTGACTGATTAATGCAGCCTCCTCCATGTGTGTGTGTGTGTGTGTGTGTGTGTGTGTGCGCAGGTGTGTGTGACAATATCAGGTCCATCATGGTCGAGGTCTCGGTGTCGGATTACTTTGAGGAGGCGGACACTCAGGAAGCTCAGCACCTGTTTGGAGAAATCCTCAGCACATTAAAGGTGAGTGTTTGTTATACTTTATAAAAACAGTGGCAGACGTTTCACCATGTAGCAGCTTAATGTGTGTGTTCTTCTTCAGGTTCTTCAGAAGCGTCCCGGCCTGTGTGACGTCCTGCAGGTTAAAGCTGAAGGATTCTGCTGACCTCAACACACACATTTGTACTGCCTAAGTCTTAACCTTCGTTCAGTACTGTGAAGCAGTGAGGATCTCATGGTGCAGGAACGTCCTCACTTTGATGGTTTAAAACAGGTCCTCACAAAGACCACAAACTAACACGTAAATGTTTGTACTTCTATACTTGTGAGGACCCACGTGACATGATGCATTTCTTAATCCTAAAGCCAGGGGTCCATCGAGGACCCTCCTTTAGGATATTCACAGCAGTCAGGTTCCTTCCTGTGCGACGTATTTCCGATAACTGCCATAATTTCCAAGTGCCCGTTAAGACCTCAAGCATGTGGAGGTTTATCAACGCTTATTAAGTCACGCTTGAGTAATGAGGACATCCCATGACTTAATACATGTAATACATGGCACAACCAAGCTCAGACACTTTGTTGGTTTTATTTAATTTCCATGTATCAACAACCTTTAAAGAATATTTTAATTAATTAAACAGTTAAATCAAGTTATCTAGAAACAAATTGGCCCATATTATATAAAATATAAAAGTGATATTAGTGCTGAAATGATTAGTTGATTAATGAAATTCGAATCGATGAATCGTTTTTCTTAACCTAACATCTTTGTGTTTTGAGTTGTTGAACAAATCGCTGTTTGAAGACGTCACATCGGGCTTAAGGAAATTGTGAGAATTTGTGATTTTTCAATGTTTTCTGACATTTCATAAACCATCAATTGGTAAAATAATCACAAGCCTCATCAAAAATTTCCAATACAGATTTCAAAGATGGAAATTATTCTTTTGTTAAAAGGATATTTTGTTTTTCAGGTCTCTGATAAGTGAAAATCGTATGAATACAGATAATAACATTTATGCTGAATCCAACGTGTTGTAATGTTCAACTTTTTCATTTTCATTCAGTAGTAAAACCAGCTTTTAAGTGGAGTTAAGAGCGGTGTCCATCAGATGTAGGTTAAGTTTATGATATGTTGAAACTCAACATTGTTGCAGAGCAATTTTCTGTTCATCGATTAATCGACTAATCATTCAGCTCAAACACACTTAACACTCCTCTAACCAGAACCCGTCCCAGAACTCTGATATTTCAGTCACTCAGAACCTCAGAAAGTTTGTTTTATGGCAATAATGTTGAAAAACATAAACTCGCTGGATGGTAGAAAATCCTCTCTCCAACTTTAAAGGTGGAAGAAAACGTCAAGTATCAAACTGAATGAGTCGTTCAGTTACTGTCAGTTACAACAGTTAGGAATGTGGTACGATAATCCTGGATCAGGACAAAACCTTGAACTTTCCCTCACAGTCCCTTATTCTGCCAGAACGATTCTTCACGAAACCCCAAACACGATCTTTATTCCTCTTAAATGAATCACAAACACCTTTTCCCACCACATCTGTTTTGCACTTTTTAAAGACAATCCTTTATCTCCCCAAACTTCGAAACTTCATCTCCATTTACACTTTAACAAAGCTCAATACTCCCCCTTAAATTAACCCTTAGTCTCCACTAACAAACCCTTTATTCATAGCTTTTGCTTTTACGTACAAACCCTTCAACCATTAAGCCAATAATATTAGCAATAAGGATTATAAGAAAATCCTTATTCTACCTTAAAAGCTATACCTCTTGTCATAGAAACCTTTAGTCTTACTTATTATAAATTAGTATTCTTTAGCTTTACCTTAAAAATAAGCACAAGCACACACAAGTATGCACAAATATTTTTGCACAAGCACAAAACACATCGACTCATTCGCCAAAGACATGAATCAATTAATCAATCAATCAGTCAGAGTTGCAAATGTGTTGTAATTGTTGATGAAAAAGTGGATCCATCATGTGTCTTTCAACATCTTTATAGAACCTACAGGTGCTACGTGTCATTTTACCATCAATAAATCATGTTCTCCTCAGTGTTCGGAGGCTTTTGTGTCATTAATGAACAACCTCCAAGATTGTACTAAAGTGGGAAACAAGCAGGGGGCACTGTTCCTTCAGAAATGAAGCTTCCAGCTCTTTTTTTCACCAACAATTCAACTGGTGTACTAACAGTGGAACCAGACTTGAAGAACACTACAATGTGTGGAGTGTCTTAAGCGTCAGTTCATTTAATGTCCACTAGATGGTGCTCCAAAGTAAATGGCAAAACCTCCAACTTTCTTCAACAGAGTTTACCACTTGAAGTCATGTTCTCATTTCCTGCTTTCTCATGGACTCGCCTCATCTTTCAAGGCGTGATATTTACGTTTCAAAATTATTGGAAATTTTGTTTGTTAGAGGCTGTTAAAAACCATAAATATTGCACAATACAAGATGTTCTTGTCTGTGACATACAGTTGAGACTACCTTTTATAAACCTATTTACCAACTACAAAGAGACACAGAATTAGTACTGACACAGAATGACCAAGTTTATCATATTGCATAAACAAAGTAACTGTTAATATGTTTATTACTGCAGAGAACCGGAGCTTTAAATGTGAGTCTTGATAAATTTTTATTAATTTGCCAAGTTCAGATGTTTCTGAACGCGCCCCTGAACAAAGTCACACTCCAGGCTTCAGGACGTCCCGTCAGAGCTCAAATGCATCAGATTTCTGTTTGTGACAGAACAGGCGGAGCTAAGCTTCCTGCAAGACGAAGGTCAAGTGCGAAGGTCGTCCTGAGATATGTGTGTGTGTGTGTTTGTACCTGTGGGAGGGATCGAGCAAACAACCTTTAACCCCAACAAAAGAGAGAGAGAGAGAGCATGTGATGATCAGTGACAGCTTGTAAACAATGTGTTTGGTTTCCCCCGTGTGTGAGTGAGGCGTCACAGGGAACGAGTGTGTATTTGTGTGTTTTGGGGCACGTCGTGGTCGCCATGGTTTTCCTCAGACGGACCATGCTGCTTCGTTACTTGCTGCTGTCGGCCATGTTGGCTCTGCTTCTCTTCATCAGCTCCTTCTGGCTACGTGAGTGTCTCTGAAACTGGTCGGCCATTTTGGCTCCACCTCTCATAATCAGTTGTGGAAAGTAACTAAGTACATTTACTCAACTACAGCTTTAAGATACTTGTACTTTACTAAAGTATTTTCATTTGTTGCTACTTGTAACTTCTACTCTACTGCACTTATTTGACAACTAATTAAAAACTTAGAAAACTTAATAAAGTTTTATTAATGGCTGGATCCCTCTAGACCCTGAGGAGCTCAACAGCCACAAGTTCATTAATCTCTGGTTTAACAATTTGATTAGTTACAGAAGTATTACATGTATTGGCTAATTAAGTATTAATTTAATGTCTCAGTCATGGGATGATTTTCTGCCAAACTGAAAGATCATTAGTGATTATTCCTCTAATAACCACTGACATCACATGTGCATGAGGTTAGTGTAGTGTTGGACAAGGTTCGACCTGATGATGGCGCTGGAAGTAAAAGTGAGAGGATTTCCAAAGTCATTACAGTACATTACCAAAACATTAGATTTAAACACAGTGATACGTCTTTATTCAAACAGCAGAATCTAAACTACTGTGCTGTTTTCTTTCCTTCAGTTTAAATTAAATTGTATTAATAAATGATCTATAATGAAAGTTGGACCCGCTTTGAAGTTATAAACTCATTTGCTTTCTCTTCAGCTCAGGGCGGAGTCAGAGACTGTGGCAGCGCCTGGCAGCCATGTTTGATTTTTTACCACCAAACAGTAAGACTAACACACACACGTTTTTTCAATCCTTGTGGGGACCATAGATTACACAACACAATATTTAACTTAACTAAATATAAATTATTTTAACACCATTGAGACATATTAGAAACTAAGTTTTCAGGACCTTTAACTTGAACCAGATTCAAAATTTTACCGTAAAAGCAAATCTGGAACAAAATGTCCTAATTTTCCAAAAAGGTCTTTGAACACCACAGAACTTTATTGACCGTGTATAGAAATATAGATAATTTAATCATAAAATAAAGGAGTAAATGTATTGTGATGTACAGTATCATATATAAAAAACTATTTAAATTTTTTCTCTTTTAGCCCAAGCCTTCATTGGTCCCTGAGGAGTGGGCGGAGCCTGGTGGAGCCCTGCCCCTCATAAAGGAGTGTCCCGGCCAGTCGTTTCAGGCCTGGCGTCTGCTGCTGCATTTAAAGTCCAGTCTGACGGACGAAGACGACATCCTGCTGGAGCCGTACCTGCAGGGCTGGGACCAGCTCCTCAAGTACACACATTTACTTTACATTACACACACACTTCATGTCATATGATCTTATTCAGTTCAGCCTCTTGTTTCCTGTTAAAACATCCTGTAACGCAGCTTTTATTTAATTCAGTTTGCACTTCTTGATTTTGAATTTTCAGTTATTTTTCATGCTTTGATATTTGATTAATGAAAGTTTATCGTTCAAATATTATTTTAAATATAATAATAATAATAGACATATTAGCTTTGCATGACATGCTAACACATAAACACTGTATTATGAAAATCCTCGACTCTCGTTTCTCCTCTCCAGTTTCATGGAGTCTCTCGGGACGATGGTCAGTTTCTTCTCTCAGAAGGTGAAGGAAAAGGTGGTGCTGATACGAGACCTGTCACTCAAACACAGTGCAGAGGCTCATGGGAATCGCGGTCCTGCTGACAACTCTAGACTACAAACTCCAGCATCTTTTGGACTAAAAACCGGGGTGAGTCAAAAAAAAAAAGAGAGTCACAAAACATGTCTGGATATTTAAAAAAAATAGTTTGGAAGTGAGTTTCCTGATTTTTCCTCTTGAGGCTTATCGGTCGGTTCGGTCCATGGTGGAGGCGGAGCTAAAAACGGGTGTGGTCAACTTCTCCCAGCGAACAGATTCGGGCTGCAGAACGCTGCTGAGGCTGCATCGATCTCTGCTGTGGTTGAAGCTGATGTTGGAGGGTTTGGCTGAAGGACCGGACGCAGATGGACGGTTCAAAACGCCCGGGGAGCTGAGCAGGTAACGACTCCGTCACAGAGCGTCGAATATACCACAAGACAGTTCTTACGTCTGGTCAAGGTGTAAAACCTTCAGTCCGTCTTTTGTCTCCTTCCCTCAGAGACGCCTACAAGGTGGCGTTGGCCCCCCACCACCATTGGGTGCTCCGTCAGGCCGCCGAGCTCGTCTTCCTCGCCCTACCGGACAGACAGTACTTCCTGCAGCTGGTGTGTGTCCAGGAGCAGCAAGAGGCTGCGCCCGTGCTCCGCATCATCATCCACGCCCTGGCGCTGGTGCACGCACAAACTCAACGGATACTTGCCGAACACGACATGCTGGAGCTGCCATGACCGACAACAACACGATGGTACAAACAAGAGGCAAATGCTAGTTCTTTGGATCTCAACACTGTAAAAAATCTACAGTTTGAAGGAGTCGAAGGATGTGCTGATGCTTTACAAGCTTCTTACTTTCCCATAAACGTTATAAATGTGAGTTATTTTTCTTAAGGAGTTGAGCTGTACAAAATAAGATAACGGCATTTACATTTTCTTTACAGAATGTAGTTTATTATGGTCACAGTTGCTATAGCAACAAGCAGACTCGCATTTTTTTTTATAGTGAAGTACGTGTTAGCGGTTAGCTCTTCAGTTTGCTGCAGACATAAAAATGTAAAACCAGGATATTCACTGTTAAAAGTTTAATAATACCTGTTGAGGAAAGCATGCACTTTAAGGCACCACATGCTGCATTCAGGACCACGTGGGATTTGGAAGCACTCTCATCAAAATACCAAACTGTTTACAAATGAGGAATTATTGCAGAGTTCAAGGGCTGATTAAGTGAAATTAACTTACTCGGTTGGAGGAAGCGTCCCATATCCCACTCACCCTGAATGCAACATTAGTTACAATGGAATGTGAATTAAGAAACATTGAACAAATTAATCCAAATGTAGCCGAAGAAACACTAAAAATATCAGCTGTAGAGTTTCAGACTTGAACTTCACCATCTACACAACAAAGTTTAACAAGTTTTTATGTTTGAGTGATTTTTACATGAGCTGAAAGCAGTAAACACAACATTAAGTACAACACAATCTATACAGTTGATAGATACGGTACTTATTAACTAAAAGTTTAAGAGCAGAAAACGTTTGTTCATACAGCTACAGGTTTGGAATCATAACAGTATTTATTACATTAAACTGACTTTTTAAAAGTTGGAATCATCAAAACTTCATTGTTTTTGTTGATTATTTTCCACAAACCACTGACTGTATAAAACGTCACATTGTTTTGTCGAAACAAAAGTTATTTAATCCAAATTAAATAAAAGAAAAGCAACGATTTTGCTCAAAAGTCAGATTTTAGTAACAGTACCAAAACAAATAATTATTAAAACTGAATTAATTTTGTTTTGTTAATTAATCAATGACTTGTTAACGTATGTTTTTCATTAGGGTTTGAAATCGCTCAAAAGCTTTAAATTCTAATGCCAATACTTAAATTTTAAGAATTGTTGTATGGAATAATTAATTATCATTGATTATTAGCAAATTTTGTTTAGTTTCCCAATTTATTTCTAAATAAGGGCTTTTAATTTTGGTATTGATTCCACAACAAATTTCAGTAATAGCTTGTTTACATATGTTCCTTAGTAGTGCCAGTTATTTTTATCTAGTTTACCTTTTTATTTTTAAAAAAGCAGGGCTGGGTTTTGTTTCACATTTCCAATACGATACCTGAAGTTTGGTATTGATTCCACAACTAATCGATTGTTTCAGCAATTCTTTGATTTTATTTTTTATTTTAACCCACGAGTAGGGCTGGATGATTATTTGCCATTTTTCAATACCAAAACAAATGTTCTTTGTTTTTTCTGTCAGTTGATTCATCGATTATTTATCGAAGCACTTTTGTCGTTTTGTTTTTCAAAAACTGTGACCGAGTGTCGTATGACGTTTTTCAACACCTGAATTTCTGCATCAACAGCAAAACAATACCTAAGAATATGAACATGTTTATTACAAAAACATTTTCTTTTCATTTAAAGGTGCTATTTGTAAGTTTTAGATATTGCTACAGAGCTAGCATTAGCATTAACAGCTACTTACCAGTGTGGAAGAGACGATGTGAGTTCAGCATTAAACGTCTTGTAATTCCACTTTCTGAGTCCCTGTAGCGTCCAGTCAGTTAGAGGACGGAGAAGCAGCTGCTCAGAGGACGTATTGTAACTTCCTGACTTGTAAACGCAACGATGGCTGAAGCTCCTGTTATCACCTTTAATAACACCTGCTTCCAGAAAGAAAACTTAGATACAGCACCTTTAACAAAAGTGAAATGTTGAAACACGAGAAGCCGTACGCGAGAACTTTGTCTACATGAAGAGTAACGAAAGAAGAGTGTCAGTGTTCGGCACTTTGACCGACAGGGTTCAGCTTTGTGTCCCGATTCAGGGGCTTCATCCTTCGGAGGCTTCATCTCAAGACCGAGTGCATCACAGCGGCGCGACTACACCGACGTATCCCAAGATTCAGTGCGCCGTCTGAGAATTACACTGTCTAATGTAAGAATTGTGTTTCAGCTCCGTTCAACATTACAACTGTTAAAACCAATAGACTTTAAAACAAAAAAGTTTTTGTGAAAGAAATGACGTGTTGTCAAGGTTGCTAGGTGACGGGCGCTGTACTTTGTGACGCAACGGTGAAGGTGAAAATCCTCCGCAGACCAGACCGTCTCATTTGGTTCGGCCTTCGCGGTGTACGACGGCTGAACTTCGTAGACCGCGTCCTCCAAAGGATGCGTCCCCTGAGTTGGGACGCGGCTGATATGAAGCGTCTTTTAGGACGTGGACGGATCCAGAAACGGGTTTTCTTCCGCCTGGTGGCTCTTCATGTGCGTCTTCAGACAGTGGCTCTGAGTAAAAGCCTTGTCGCAGAGGGAACACTTGTACGGTCGCTCACCGTTGTGAGTCCTCATGTGGACGGTCAGGTGTTCTTGGCGAGAACACGCCTTCCCGCAAACCCCGCACACGAACAGCTTGATGCCTAAGTGGCTCCTGACGTGGTTGTTCAGGTGAGTCTTGCGTTTGAAGAAGCGGCCGCACTCGGAGCAGCCGTACGGCGCCTCGCCCGTGTGGACCCGCATGTGGGCCTTCAGCTCGCCGTTGGATATGAAGCCCTTGCTGCAGATGATGCAGATGAACGGCCTCTCGTTGCTGTGCGTCTTCATGTGAGCCGTCAGGCCGCAGTTTGAGAGGAAGGTCTTGCAGCAGATGTGGCAGAGGTACGGCCTGTCTCTCACCGTGTGGATCTTCTCGTGCGACTTCAACGTGCCAAGGATTTTGAAACGCTTCCCGCAAACCTCGCAGCCGTACCGCCTCTCGCCCGAGTGCGTGGCCTTGTGGCGGGTTAACGATCGCAGGTCGTAGACGGACTTCCCGCAGATGTTGCAGTGGTACCTGTCTCTGCCCGTGTGCACCTTGCTGTGAGCTTTGAGCTGCGCCTTCAGACCGAACGCTTTGGGGCAAACATCGCACTTGTGAGGTTTGTCCGCCACGTGGACCCAGCGGTGGACGCTCAGGCTGGACATGTGAGCGAAGGTTTTGTTGCAGACGTCGCATTTGAACGGCCGGTCTCCCGTGTGCAGAGTCGTGTGGCAGTTGAGGCCGGCGACGGTGGAGAAAGATTTTCCACAGTACGAACAGTCATGAGTTTTTTGGTACTTTCTAAGATGTCTCTTTAACTCTTCCACCGATTCGAAACGCTCGCCGCACACGCCGCAGACGCACTGCGCCTCGTCCACGTGGCTCCAGGCGTGTTTGATCAAGCTGCCCTGCATCCTGTACCAAACTCCACAGACTTTACAGGGCGTTTTACTCCTCTCCACAACAGAAGCTCGACGCCCTCGCCTCCTCAAAGGCGTCGTCGTCGTCTTTGGCGACTGCAGGTCAGGATCTGGTTTCCAGTCGTCGTCTCCGGACGCCACGTCGCTCTCAGCAGCATCTTCATCATCAGTTTCCACGTTGTGTTGTTGTTGTGACGTCGAGCTGCTGGGCCGAACGTCCACTCTGGTGCCATCATGTTGAACTGAGCCGCTGTGAAGTGAAAATTTAAATTAACAAACTTAAAACCATTTCATCAACTCTATTAAAGATAATCACAACACTGAAGATTCGAGCGGAACAATTAATCGAAATCTCAATATATATAAATATCCAAATCTCATGAGCTGCATTTTTATTTTTGATAAAGGTAAAATGTGTGTTAGCACCATCAGTGTCGCTCCGACCTACAGATCCTCCAGACGTAAAGAAACAAGACCGACGGTCAGTCAGTGTCTTAGTGAATATTAAACACAAAAACTCACTTAGACGGAAATCGTGACTCAGTAAGAAACGCAGACAGAAATGCCAAAGTTACGATTTAAAACAGTGTGACCGTCCACCAGAGACGTTTTATAAAAAGTCAGAGCGAATTTGAGCGAAAACATAATTTATTAAATTAAATCAAACAACATTTATATCGAATTTTAAGCAAAGTTTGTTTATCAAAGTTAAAGTTTTCTACCCAGAACTTCTCATGGTTAAAGTTATTAAAACAAACAAATATATATATATATTTAAATGTATATATATTTTACATTTATATATATAAATGTAAAATATGTGTTATCAGTTTATTAGTAGGTAAAACTGAGTGTAAACTGTCGTTGATCTGTATCAAACTGACTGTTTAGATGTAGCGTGAATATTTATCATTGCTATTGTAATTTTTCTTTACCGTTTTAACATCATGTTGTCATGGTTACCAGGAAGAGGAGCCGCTACCTTGGTAGTGGCTGATGAGGTGTAAGAACAGTCCTGCAGTAACTCCCCCTTCAGGAAGGTGTTTGTATTACTTTTAATTTACAGTTTTTTTTCTTCATTCAAATCAACGAGGGAAAAATAAACAATAAATACAAACTTTTTTCTGTCGTTTTAATAAAACAACTAAAAACAATAAATCCTGACTTTCTGTCTCTTTGTAAATCACCTTGAACCGAGTCCGGCGTCGTCACTTTTTATCACCATGGCGACAGAGGACGGAGATTCGTCGGCTTCATCATTGTTTCTTGGTAAAAGGTTGAGCTCCTCCTCCCCCTGCTCCTCCTCCTCCTCCTCTTTCTCTCCTGTCTACAAGAGTTTGTTCACAAATGAACGTTTTTAATTTATCCTTCGTGTCACAGTGGGACATCTGTAGAGTGACGCTACAGTACCTTCAGTCTGATGTAGAGCAGGGTCTTCGAGACCCCGGTGGACTTGGTGGTCCTGTAGATCTCCTCTGGAGTCACAGACTTCAGTCTGAGCCTCTGGAGTCTCCGGCTCCGGTCCGACTTGAACACGTCGAAGGGTTTGTTGTCTCCAGCCAGCTGAGGGAAGGTGGACCTGAGCAGGTCCAGGAAGTCCGCCTCCTGCAGACCACGGGGACACCTCAGGTCCTGGACCGAGGATTTCGTAAACACTGAAACAGAGGACGGAGTTTGTGTCTTCGTTACACATTTAGAAAAATAAACCAACAAACGCGAGGGATGAGTCAGTTTACATATTTCATATTTACCATTTTTTGAGACCACGTCTGACTGGGAATCCTCCAGCATGCAGATCCGGAGGTAGTGGTGGGTGGGTTCTTCACCGAGCCGGGGTCGGCCACGCCTCCTCCTCTCAGACCGATCACTGGGAGACAACAAGCTGAAAAACGAATGACAGGAAACTAAATACCTACAGCATGTGGTTTGTCATGTGACCAGAGAGGAGATTCGTCATCGCTGTCATCAGGCTCAGTTCTCTTCTGTTCTTCGTTACCTCGTGTACGTGTCGGTTTGATCGGGCGTCATCGAGGCCGAGCTGGACGGAGAGTCTCCGGCGGCTTCGTCCGGTCTCTGCAGAGGAAGGGCTTCGCTGCTGGGGTGAGGGTCCTGTCCTGTCTGTAAAAGTCCCCCAATGATACTTTCACTCAACACCGACGCACCTTATTACCCTGCTTGTATCCAAATGCCCCGGAAAACAGGTAAAACACTGCCGCCTTGTACAAATATCACCCTGTCGGTGCAAAATACTTTAGACAGGAAAACCTGCCCCGTCTTTATCAGCTGAAAAAAGTTTGCAGTTGTTGATATTCAGATTGTTTTGATGTATAAGTTACACATTAAAGACTAAATTTACATTAGGGCGCCTATAAAGGTTGTGGTTCATCCTAAATGTTGGCTGTGTTAACAGATGGATTCAAAGAGGTTTGGTAAACAAAGACACAGGTGCAAGAACACAGAACCTTGAGTCGGATGTAGAGGGCTGAGTTTCCCGCCCCCGTGGACCTGATGGTCCTGTAGATCTCCTCTGGGGTCAGGGTCGTGACCTTCAGAGGCTGGAGTCTCCTGGTTCTGTCGGAAGTGAAGAAGTCAAAGGGTTTATCGCCCGCCAGCTGAGGGAAGGTAGATCTGAGCAGGTCCAGGAAGTTGGCCTCCTGTAGTCCACGAGGACACTGCAGCTCCTGCACTGGACACTTCTGAAACACTGGGAAAGAGGAGAATTCATCATGAGCTTATGGATCTAAAAACTGAGACTGATCGTCTTGATTGTTTTTCTCTCAATACACTTGATTGATTCATTGACTAACTCTAGTGCTTGAGACCAACCGCTTTTCGAGAGCACATCGTTCTGCAAGTCCTCCAGGATGCAGATCCTGAGATCCAGATGGGTCTGCATGTCACTGATCCGAGGTCTGCCGGGCTTCCTCCTGTCAGACCGAACTCTGGGGGAAAACGACCTGGAGGAGGAAGACCGGCAGCATGTTGATGACATGGCGTCTAGTATTTGGGTACTTTACTTGGGTATTTCCATATTGTGCTACTTTATATTTCTACTTCATTTCAGAGGGAAATATTTTACGTTTTGGCAAAAAAATAAAATGAAATCAAGATTCAAGAAAAGTTTGTGTCTGTGCTCTCCTCCTCTGTCATTAACCATCTCCAGAATAACATGTTGCAGCATTTAGGTTTCCCTTCACTGGATCTAAGGGACCAAAACAGCAAAGGGTGTCCACATACTTTTGGCCACACTGACCATTTTCATTAGAGTACTGGGATTTGTAACCTTGATGGTATTTGAAAATCCGGGTCCTGCAGATCTTCTCGTTTCTGTCTGCAGCTCATTGCCGTTTGCATGGATGGCCGCTCCTCTTCGTCTTCACCCTCATCATCATCATCGAACCACAGGAGGCCCAGACTCCCGGTGTCCTCCACATCTGGACGGAAGTGGAGCATGAGTCAAAAGTCCTGTTTAGTTGTTGGATTTATTTGTGGGTGTGAAGAAGCAGAGTTTAAAACCCCATGATCCGTGCATGAACAACAACACATCGTCTGCATATTGACACACGTAATGTATAAATACATAATAACATGTTTATTTGTACTCTGAGGAAAAGTCAAACCAAATCAAATTATTCTGCATTTGTCAGAGCTGATTTATGTACACTGTTAGGTCCACATATATATATATATATATATATATATATATATATATATATATATATACACGCCCATTCAGTGTAAGGACATACCTGGCTGCTGTCTGTGCTCCTCCTCCTCCTCCTCCTCCTCTTCCCCCTCACTTACAACAACCACATCATGGCTGTCCAGATCTGGAATCAGGGCTTTGAGGTTTCAATAAGAAGATAAATTAGTTTCTCTAAAATAGAAAGGAGGATTTGAGAATTTCTATAAACTGATGAAAGAAGCAAAAGTCACGCAAGAAACTTTTGTAAATCCTGCAAAGTTATTTCTACGTGTAGTTTAAGTTAAGCTCATTTAACAGACTGTGAATAATGAATTTACCAAACATTTTTTGTAAGTAAACACTTTCCAAATTGTAAATCTCTTCATTAAAATCTGTTCACTTCATGTACTTTGTTGGTGGTTTGTCAGTGAGCAAAGAAACGTTAAATTAACCCTTTATTAAATTAAGTTTGACAAAACAGCGTTTGTGACCCGATGTAAGATAATAGAAAGTCTGTGAACCAACTTTTTCTATGTAGATACAGCCCGAAATTTAAATCACATCATGAAAATTGGTGTAAGCATTAACTTTATGAACTTTGAAATCTGCATGTTTGAAAGCAAAGAAACTTTAAATTAACCATTTGTTGAATAAATTGGGAAAACTGATTTAATTTCCAAAATGTGTGCATCAATACACACCAAACTGTAAATCACATCATGAAGAAAAAAAGAATTGTGAAGGCGTTCATTTAATTAAAAACTTTACATACACACAACTGAACTAGATGTAATGCAGATTGAACCAACATGAAAACTCACTTAACTTACAACATTTAATAAACCTTTTGTTTGCATTTACGAGCCTAATTGTAAGTTACATTATGAAAATTTGTATAAGCTTCAATTTAAGGTCCTCAGAATTAAAGAGGCGTGTCGGTGACACTTTAAATTAAAATTAAAACTAGCATAAACTTAGTTCAACAAATCACAACTTGGAGGGAGAGACAGTCACAGTGAACATAAGGCCCAATTAACCAATTGGAAAAAACGGATTTAATTTACAAAATCTAACGCAACATTTTGTGTATTGAGTTTTGCCGATTTGTAAATGACGCCAT
The DNA here is from genome assembly GCF_002814215.2 of Seriola lalandi dorsalis. Classification (NCBI taxonomy): domain Eukaryota; kingdom Metazoa; phylum Chordata; class Actinopteri; order Carangiformes; family Carangidae; genus Seriola; species Seriola lalandi. The sequence goes on from NW_019525085.1 coordinate 248,302, forward strand.
GGAAATGTGAATAAGCCTCAACTCAAAGTCCTCTGAACTGAGGAGGCGTGTCTGAGAGCAAAGAAACTTTAAATTAGCAGTTTTTTTAAATTTAATTTAACACCACGTCTTAATAAGGCAAAACGTTTGTGAGTCGGGTTTTTCATCCACCGACCTCTTCTCTCCAGTTTGACCCGCGGCTGCAGGAGAACCTCCAGCTGTCTCCTCTGCCGGGCGATCTCCTGCCTGAAGCCCGAAGCCTCCTCCTCATACCCGGCTACGGTTCTCTCCACCACCGCTAAGATCTCCTGCGCGGCCGTCGTCAGTTTCTCGCCGACGATTCCTCTCAGTATCTCGGCTTTAGACATGTCGAGGCCGCCGAGGGCCTCGGGGCCCCCGCTGCTCCTCTTCATCCAGTAAAACATGCTCATTTGTTTTCACGGGGGGGGTGGTGGAGGGGGGGTTTGATGCACAGCACCTTCGCACATTTGTGGAGACCGAGTTGTTCCAGGTTTCTGTGCAGCCACAAAAGCTGTCCGACGAGAAACAAAAAACAAAGGCGGTGCGCGGAACCGAAGCTCGTGATATTTTACTGAAGTTGTTTATTTAACTTTTCCAGTTCCCTTATTGATGCTATAATATATGTATATATGATTTTTGATTTTAAGGCTGAGATAACTTAATCTATCACATAATAAAGTATATTATATAATCATAAACTTCTGTCTTTAACTTTATTTCTCATCAAAACTCAGCAGTAAATTAACAATGTTTAAAAAAACGTTACTTGAAATATTTCAAACTATAGGCAACCTGAAAACTAGCTCAAATTGCACAAAAAAGTCAAATATATTGTAGAAAATTATATAAATTATAATAAATAATACAATATAAACAAATATTTAGTTAATATTATATTTTTCAAAAGTGAAATATTTCCCTCTAAATTGTGTTGGAGTAGAAGTATAAAGCAGCAAAAAAAAAGAGGAAATACTCAAGTAAAAGTAAAAATACCTCAAACTTGTACATGAGTACATGTACTCAGTTGCATCGCAGCCCCGAATAATAATCTTGATCTCAACAGTGTCGATTTCTCTTCATAGCAGCGTCAACAAATTGTGAAAAATGTAACCACAAAACTGAGTCAGTGATTGTTTAAAGATGGCAGAATAATGAAGTGGAAAAATAACAGATTTAATCCGGACATCAGAACGACCTGACACAACATGGTCCAGCAGTTTGAGACGTTCACATGTTCATGTCACGACAGGAGGGACGACAACATTCACAATAAACCGCTTCCATGTCTGTGTTTTAAAACAACTGAAACCAGTTCAACCAGGAAGTTTAAATACGTCTGACGTAACCATGGAGATTTAAACCTGGTCCAGGTTAGTTTACATCACTGCACTGTGAACCTGATCTCATCTTACTGTAAGTCTAAAGGTCACTGCAATGTACTGAGTGAGCACTTTATTAGGAACACCTGCTTCTCTGAGTCTCTTTAACGAAACACCAATAAAACAACGTCATTAATAAAAAAGAAAAAACAATAAAAACTTACAAATGTAAAAATATGTAAACTTTTTGGTAGAAAAAAAAAAAAAACACCTTAATGTAACATTGTTGGATGTTTACACTGATTTAGACTTTGTAAACTTTTCCAAAGGCATTTTTATGTTCTTGAATTTCTACAGATAAACAGGAGAAATGTAAACCATCATCACATTTCTTTCTCTCTCCTTTGTCACTGGTTCACTCTGTTAATCGCTCTGACCTGATGAGAATCCCTGAAGGACAAAATATCACCAACGTAAAGTCTAAGAATCTATTGCTAAAACAACCTAAAACTACCAAACTCATGTTGTCACTTTATAAAAATGTAATTTAATGCACAAACGCTCTTCTGTCTCTTTCGATGGCGTCACGATCTTCCTGCGTGAAGTCCGCTGCAATATTCTATCATTTTCAACAATTAAAGCATGAATGCTTCCTAAAGGTTTCTGTCCATGTGTTTGATTATACAGCAGGTCTAGGTTCTAAATTACACTTCAAATAAAACACAGAAGAAGAAAACACGGAGCTTAGGTTCATGTCTCAGTCTAAATTGATTTTCACCTGCGAACACGTGCAGCTGAAAAGTGTTACCATACATTACATCTTCAGCAGGAGCCAATGAGCTCGCAGCCGAGAGCCGCAGGGGATCTGTTGAATCTTATATTTTACGTTGCATCAGGCACAACGGTGCAACTTCATCATATCCACCAGCAAACATTGTCCAACAGAGGAAAACGTTTGAAGACATCGGCCTGGATCCTTGAAGTTGTGAGCATTTTTTTTTTCTCATTATTTTTGGATGTTTCATGGAGCAAATGATGAATTGATTAATTAAGATTAAAAAGCAACTTTTCCCTCAATAATAAAAAAGCCTTAGGTTTTAAAAGTCTGGTTCAGGTGTTCTGTCTCTTTGAGCTGGGGGTGTTCGGTGATCCAGATGTGTCCGGGTCTCGTTAACCGTCTCTTTGACCATGAGGAAAATATGAAACTGTGTCTGTACTTAAAAGGAACTGAAACGTCTCCAGTTTAATGTGAACGCTGCAGAAACTCAGAGTCACTGTGAGAAGAAAACATCACAGAGGATTTGTTTAATCTGACTGGATATCACATTATGAGGCCCCTCCCCTGTGTTTATAAGGGGTGGAGCCTCATGTGAGTCACCAGCTTGGCTTTGCACCTGAAGCGTTTGTTGCACTGTCTGCAGCCGTCGGGACGCTGCTGTGTCTCCTCAGGTGGGACTGAAGTCTCTTGTTGGAGGTGAACTTTCTGCCGCAGACGTCGCAGTCGTACAGTCTCTTTCGACCCGAGTGCGACACCATGTGCTGGGATAAAGTCTGGAGGCTGCGGAAAGGTTTGGAGCAGGTGCTGCAGCTGTACAGCGACTCTCCGGTGTGTTTCACTCTGTGACTTTCCAGCTTGGTCTTGGAAACGCAGGATATTTGGCAGATATCACATTTGTGCGGTTTGTTGGCGGTGTGGACCCACATGTGGTTGACGAGCGTTCCCCTCTGGGTGAACGCTTTGTGGCAAATCTTACATTTGTGTGGTTTCTCTCCTTTGTGAAGGGCGATGTGTCCGTTGTAGCCGCTGGTGGACAGGAAGGACTTTCCGCAGATGTTACAGCTGTGTGTTTTCTGGTGGCTCTGGAGATGAATCCGCAGCTGCTCCGTGGACTCCGACTGTTCTCCACAGACGCCGCACTGCCGCTCCGGATGATCCACGTGACTCCAGGAGTGTTTGATCAACATGCCCGTCGACCAACGCAGCGCTCCGCAGATGCTACAGGATAGAGGGGCGTCGCTGTTTCTGCCCGTCAGCACCGGCCGAGGCGACCGGACCCGTTTCCTCTTCGCTCGGACGCGTGGACGCTCGAGCCGCCGCTTCCCCGTCGTCTTCTCCGGCTCTTTGTTCCTCAGACTCTCCTCAGTTTTCTCCGGTCTCCAGTCGTCGTCTCCGTCGTTCACTTCCTCCTCGTCTTGTTCGCTCTCAGACAGAAGCAGACACTGAAGAGACCAGAGACTGGGAGACCGTGACCTCTCACAGTCTTCATCTTCATCATCATCATCATCAGCCTCCTCTGTGAACACGCCCTGCTGCTCTGACGTGGAGCAGCTGAACAGGAAGTCGACTCTGTTTCCCTCTTGTTGTTGAACGGAGCTGCAGGAACATACGACACAGAGTTAGGACACTTTCTGATGATAGGAATAATAACGATGAGCTTTATTTATTTCTACAGCAACTTTTCAAAACAAAGCCACAAAGTGTTTTACAAGACGAGATAAAACTGAGGCCGAACAATAAAAAAGTTCCTAGAATATTTTGAAAAAACAGGAGAATGACGTAATATAATAATAGATTTAAAACATTCGTAGATTCAGAGCCTGAGCCCTGAAAAAGCACATCTATAAAAACGTCTTAGAGAGGGATTTAAAAGAGGCTGACGAGGACCAGATGGTGCGAGTCATCAACAAAATCTATTCTAAAATTTAGCAGAAGCCGATGAAAAGACGCTGAAATGGGAGTAACATGCTCTTCTTCTGGTTTAGGTGAGACGTCTCTGACGAGTCGCTCCTCCTCGGTCGGACTCACCTGCTGTGGCGTCCGCTCGGATCAGAGGTGGACGGAGAATCTGTAGCGGCATCGACGTTTCCCTGCGGGAGATGAGCTTTTTCCTCTGGCGCCTGAGAAGAGTTTTGAACCAGAATCACATTTTGATTGAGGTTTGGAGAAAACTACGACCACAGCAGGAAAACAAGGACGAGACCAACGTGTACGTGCGTACTGAATGGCGGCAATGACCTGCCGGTAGGAAACGGTACACGCAGGAGGAACACCACACGACGTTCTACTTATTCTGCGCTCTTCTAGATCTTCTTTGTTTATGTCTGTCTCCAAATCAAAGGAACTAAAGCTGCTGACTTCCTGGTTTTCTACGAGCGCCATCATGTTTACAACTCCCGCAAAATCGACGCTTTGTTGCCTGTTTTTAATTATCAAAAACAAAAATTTACTGGGAAGTAATGAGCTGTTAATGCTGACGTTAGCTATGCAGCAATAGCAAAACTTACAAACTGCTCCTTTAAGTTGAGCTTTCATCAGTTTGAAGTCACTGAAGTTAGAAATAAAGCCTGAGTTCAGGTTCAGGTTTCCTCACTGAGCCGATACCTTCAGGCGGATGTAGAGGACAGAGTGGCCGAAGAACCTCATGGTGCTGGAGACCTCCTCCGGCGTTAGGGTCTTCACTCTGAGAGGCTGCAGCATCCGGCTTCTGTCAGCTACCAAGACGTCAAAGGGTCCGTCGGCCGCCAGCTGAGGGAAGGTGGACCTGAGCAGGTCCAGGAAGTCGGCCTCCTGTAGTCCACGAGGACACCTCAGCTCCTGCACCGGATACTTCCTGAACACTGAAAGAAAACCGGGTCAGTCGGAGCGAGAAGAGCGGTGGTCTGAGCATCACAGTCCCTGATCCTGGTCCGACCTTTGTCGTATTTTTTCTCTCAATAAAAAAAATGGAATAAATTGATGTGAAGCTGAGAGCAGAGAACCACGGAGGAACAAGGCTACTGTAACTCGTGCTAGCATGTTAGCTGTTAGCTCATTCACTACCGTAGTTCACCACCACGCCCCGCAGTAAGTCAATACTTCACTACACTTGAACATCTGGATGCAGAATCCACCACTTCCTGTTTACCTCTGGCTGAGAGCACTTTGATCTGCGAGTCCTCCAGGAGCCGAATCCTGAGATCCACGTGGTTCAGTATGTCGCTGAGCCGAGGACGGCCCAGCCTCTTCCTGTCAGACCCGACACTGGGAAACAACAACATCAGACGTGAGGAGCTGGTTTGACGTCGGCGTCGTCATCGGTAACCGACGGTTTCTGTTTGTTTTACCTGGCGTTTAGTCCGGTGTGATCGGGGGCCGACGGAGAGTTTTTAGCGGCGACGTCTTTTCTCTGCAGAGGAGGACGATTTGTTTTCACCTGGAGCTTCTCATGAGGCTGAAGAAAGAGAAAACAGAGACTCCATCTTTATTAAAGAAGCTGTTTGTAAGTTTGATCCTCAACTCGCAACATTTCCTCCAGGCTGGTAAGTAAACAGCTGCTAATGCTAACGTTAGCTATGTAGCAATAGCATAAACTTTCATATGCCTCCTTTAAATTGAGCTTTCATCAATTTCAAGTCACTAAAGACAGAAATAACTACAGTTCAGACACTGAGCTGTAGTTGGACCAGAGGCCAGTAATTCTCCTTGATCCAGAATCTTAAGGTGGTCTTAGAGAAATGACACAGAGTGACGTGTCTTCACTCACAAACAATCTTTGGCAGAGTGCAGTCAGCAGTTTAACCAACAGACTGAAGCTTCAGGTTAATTAATATTAATTAGCCACAGCTGATTGACAGTGCTAGGGAACTGGATCAGAACCAGATCCAGGTATCAGAAGGTGGACTGAGACGTGAATCAGACCCAGTACCTTCAGTCGGATGTAGAGGGCGGAGTTTCCCGCCCCGATGGACCTGATGGTCCCGCAGATCTCCTCTGGTGTCAGAGTCTTCACTCTCAGAGGCTGCAGCGTCCGGCTTCTGTCGGTTGTGAAGAAGTCAAAGGGTTTATCGGCCGCCAGCTGAGGGAAGGTGGACCTCAGCAGGTCCAGGAAGTCGGCCTCCTCTAGTCCATGAGGACACTGCAGCTCCTGCACCGGACACTGCTGAAACACTGGAGCACAGAGAGAGAGAACACATTCACAGGGACGTTCACTTCAGGTAAACTAACCTTCAAACAGAACGTACCGGGGGTTGAGAGCACATCGGTCTGGGAGTCCTCCAGGATGCGGATCCTGAGATCCAGGTCGCTGCGTGGTTTGCTGCTCCTACGCCTTCGACGCCTCCTCTCAGGCTGAACTCTGGGTAACAAAGACATTAAAAGATGAAGGTTAGAAACAGCTTAATAAAGAAACAACGCCATGATTGAACCTGCAATCAACAGCTCAGACGTCGCCTATGGAGGACCAGGGGCATCACAGGGAAAGTTATAAAGCATTTCCTAATTTCATATTTTAATTGGCACAGCATAAACCCGCTCCAACTTGTTTCTAATAACTGAGCAGTATTACGTCTCGTCTGCAGCAGCTGAGGAGTTCAGGTACTCTGTGTGTGGTCTGGTCGGATCAGACGGTGAATCAGCAGCAGCTTCTTTTCTCTGTGGCAGATGAAACTCTTCATCAGTCGCTCTCTGCTCCTCCTCCGTCTGAAACATCATCAAAAACAGTCAGAGATAAATCTGGTGACAGATGTTTACAGAAATTGAAAATAATCTCTCTCCCACCCAGAATCTATTTAATACAGGATCCACATCTTCAATATTAATAAACCAACATGATGGACTGAAATAATTGTGTTAAACAACCAAACTAGAACCACCTTTTTGTGGTTGCATCCCTCCGCCACTCAGACTAGTTTCTGGTAACATCCCGTTTATCCAGAGTCATGTAAAAACTTAAAAATTTGTGTGAAATTTTGTCACAATTGATGTGAAGTCTTGAGTAATGGCTAAAATATGTATCTGAGGTCACACTGACCTTGACCTTCAAAATATAATCACTTTTTACTTGAGTCCAGGTCGAGGTGAAACTTTTCACCAGATCTTAAGAAGTTCCCTCAAGGTGTTACGGAGATACACAAGGCCAAAACAACGTTTTGTTAGGTCACATGACCCTAACCTTTGACCTTTAATTGCCAAAATCTAATCAGTTTGTCCAAGTGAATGTACAGGCAAACATACGGCAAAGGTATGGGCAAGCGTATGGACGAATGTCCCAAGAAGGTACAGACAAACAAGTTGATGAAGGTACAGACAAATGTACAAACAACCCGAAAACAACATTTCTCCAGCTCTGACTGTCATCGGCGCAGAGGCATAAAAAAGATCTAAATATTCCTTAATGTTTGACAGATTGATGCAGAACGCATCAGAACCTGATTCAGACCCAGTACCTTGAGTCGGATGTAGAGGGCGGAGTTTCCCGCCCCGATGGACCTGATGGTCCCGCAGATCTCCTCTGGTGTCAGAGTCTTCACTCTCAGAGGCTGCAGCGTCCGGCTTCTGTCGGTTGTGAAGAAGTCAAAGGGTTTATCGGTGGCCAGCTGAGGGAAGGTGGACTTCAGCAGGTCCAGGAAGTCGGCCTCCTCTAGTCCATGAGGACACTGCAGCTCCTGCACCGGACACTGCTGAAACACTGGAGCACAGAGAGAGAGAACACGTTCACAGGGACGTTCACTTCAGGTAAACTAACCTTCAAACAGAACGTACCGGGGGTTGACAGCACATCGGCCTGGGAGTCCTCCAGGATGCGGATCCTGAGATCCAGGTTGCTGCGTGGTTTGCTGCTCCTACGCCTGCGACGCCTCCTGTCAGACTGAACTCTGGGTAACAAGGACATTAAAAGATGAAGGTTAGAAGCACCTGCAAGAACCCGCAATCAACAGCTCAGACGTCGCCTATGGAAGACCAGGGGCGTCACAGGGAAAGGTATAAAGCATTTCCTAATTTCATATTTTAATTGGCACAGCATAAACCCGCTCCAACTTGTTTCTAATAACTGAGCAGTATTACGTCTCGTCTGCAGCAGCTGAGGAGTTCAGGTACTCTGGGTGTGGTCTGGTCGGATCAGACGCTGAATCAGCAGCAGCTTCTTTTCTCTGTGGTAGATGAAACTCTTCATCAGTCGCTCTCTGCTCCTCCTTCGTCTGAAACATCATCAAAAACAGTCAGAGATAAATCTGGTGACAGATGTTTACAGAAATTGAAAATAATCTCTCTCCCACCCAGAATCTATTTAATACAGGATCCACATCTTCAATATGAATAAACCAAAATGATGGACTGAAATAATTGTGTTAAACAACCAAACTAGAACCACCTTTTTGTGGTTGCATCCCTCCGCCACTCAGACTAGTTTCTGGTAACATCTCCGTTTATCCAGAGTCATGTAAAAACTTAAAAATTTGTGTGAAATTTTGTCACAATTGATGTGAAGTCTTGAGTAATGGCTAAAATATGTTTTCTGAGGTCACACTGACCTTGACCTTCAAAATATAATCACTTTTTTCTTGAGTCCAGGTCAAGGTGAAACTTTTTACCAGATCTTAAGAAGTTCCCTCAAGGTGTTACGGAGATACACAAGGCCAAAACAACGTTTTTGAGGTCACATGACCCTAACCTTTGACCTTTAATTGCCAAAATCTAATCAGTTTGTCCAAGTGAACGTACAGACAAACATCCCGATGAAGGTACAGACAAATGAACGGACGAAGGTATGGACAAAGGTACAGACAAACGTATAGATGAAGGTATGGACAAACGTATAGATGAAGGTACGGACAAAGGTACGGACGAAGGTACAGACAAAGGTATAGATGAAGGTACTGACGATGGTACAGACAAAGGTATAGATGAAGGTACGGACAAAGGTACGGACGAAGGTACAGACAAAGGTATAGATGAAGGTACTGACGAAGGTACAGACAAAGGTATGGACGAAGGTACAGACAAAGGTATGGACGAAGGTACAGACAAAGGTATAGATGAAGGTACTGACGAAGGTACAGACAAAGGTATAGATGAAGGTACGGACAAAGGTACGGACGAAGGTACAGTCAAAGGTATAGATGAAGGTACGGACAAAGGTACGGACGAAGGTACAGTCAAAGGCATAGATGAAGGTACGGACAAAGGTACGGACGAAGGTACGGACGAAGGTACAGACAAAGGTATAGATGAAGGTACGGACAAAGGTACGGACGAAGGTACAGACAAAGGTATAGATGAAGGTACTGACGATGGTACAGACAAAGGTATAGACGAAGGTACAGACAAAGGTACGGACAAAGGTACAGACAAAGGTACGGACGAAGGTACAGACAAAGGTATGGACGAAGGTACAGTCAAAGGTATAGATGAAGGTACGGACAAAGGTACAGATGAAGGTACTGACGATGGTACAGACAAACGTATAGACGAAGGTACGGACAAAGGTACGGACGAAGGTACAGGCAAAGGTATAGATGAAGGTACTGACGAAGGTACAGGCAAAGGTATAGATGAAGGTACGGACAAAGGTACGGACGAAGGTACAGTCAAAGGCATAGATGAAGGTACGGACAAAGGTACGGACGAAGGTACAGTCAAAGGTATAGATGAAGGTACTGACAAAGGTACGGACGAAGGTACAGTCAAAGGCATAGATGAAGGTACTGACAAAGGTACGGACGAAGGTACAGTCAAAGGTATAGATGAAGGTACTGACAAAGGTACGGACGAAGGTACAGACAAAGGTATAGATGAAGGTACGGACAAAGGTACGGACGAAGGTACAGACAAAGGTATAGATGAAGGTACTGACGAAGGTACAGACAAACATATAGATGAAGGTATGGACAAAGGTATAGATGAAGATGCAGACAAACGTACAAACAACCAGGAAAACAAAATTTCTCCGGCTCTGACTGTCATCGGCACAGAGGCATAAAGAAAATCTAAATATTCCTTAATGTTTGACAGATTGATGCAGAACGCATCAGAACCTGATTCAGACCCAGTACCTTCAGTCGGATGTAGAGGGCGGAGTTTCCCGCCCCGATGGACCTGATGGTCTCGCAGATCTCCTCTGGTGTCAGAGTCTTCACTCTCAGAGGCTGCAGCGTCCGGCTTCTGTCGGTTGTGAAGAAGTCAAAGGGTTTATCGGCCGCCAGCTGAGGGAAGGTGGACCTCAGCAGGTCCAGGAAGTCGGCCTCCTCTAGTCCATGAGGACACTGCAGCTCCTGCACCGGACACTGCTGAAACACTGGAGCACAGAGAGAGAGAACACGTTCACAGGGACGTTCACTTCAGGTAAACTAACCTTCAAACAGAACGTACCGGGGGTTGAGAGCACATCGGTCTGGGAGTCCTCCAGGATGCGGATCCTGAGATCCAGGTTGCTGCGTGGTTTGCTGCTCCTACGCCTTCGACGCCTCCTGTCAGACTGAACTCTGGGTAACAAAGACATTAAAAGATGAAGGTTAGAAGCAGCTTAATAAAGAAACAACGCCATGATTGAACCTGCAATCAACAGCTCAGACGTCGCCTATGGAGGACCAGGGGCGTCACAGGGAAAGTTATAAAGCATTTCCTAATTTCATATTTTAATTGGCACAGCATAAACCCGCTCCAACTTGTTTCTAGTAACTGAGCAGTATTACGTCTCGTCTGCAGCAGCTGAGGAGTTCAGGTACTCTGGGTGTGGTCTGGTCGGATCAGACGCTGAATCAGCAGCAGCTTCTTTTCTCTGTGGCAGATGAAACTCTTCATCAGTCGCTCTCTGCTCCTCCTCCGTCTGAAACATCATCAAAAACAGTCAGAGATAAATCTGGTGACAGATGTTTAAGATTTCATATTTGTGTAAAATTTTGTCACAACTGATGTGAAGTCTTGAGTAATGGCTAAAATATATTTTCTGAGGTCACACTGACCTTGACCTTCAAAATATAATCACTTTTTTCTTGAGTCCAGGTCGAGGTGAAACTTTTCACCAGATCTTAAGAAGTTCCCTCAAGGTGTTACGGAGATACACAAGGCCAAAACAACGTTTTGTTAGGTCACATGACCCTAACCTTTGACCTTTAATTGCCAAAATCTAATCAGTGAACGTACAGAGAAAAGGTAAAGACAAAGGTACGGAAAAACTTACAGACGAAGGTACGGACAAACGTACAGACGGAGGTACGGACAAACATACTGACGAAGGTACAAACAAACGTACGGACGAAGGTACAGACAAACGTACGGACAAACGTACAGACGGAGGTACGGACAAACATACTGACGAAGGTACAAACAAACGTACGGACAAACATACTGACGAAGGTACAAACAAACGTACGGACAAACTTACAGACGAAGGTACAGACAAACGTACGGACGAAGGTACACACAAACGTACGGACAAACGTACAGACGGAGGTACGGACAAACATACTGACGAAGGTACAAACAAACGTACGGACAAACATACTGACGAAGTTACAGACAAACGTACGGACGAAGGTACAGACAAATGTACAGACAGATGTACGAACAAACGTACAGACGAAGGTACAAACGTACGGACAAAGGTACAAACGTACGGACGAAGGTACAGACGAAGGTACAGACAAACGTACAAACAACCAGGAAAACAACATGCCTCTGACTCTGACTGTCATTGGCGCAGAGGCATGAAGAAAATCTTAATATTCCTTAATGTTTGGCAGATTGATGCAGAACGCATCAGAACCTGATTCAGACCCGGTACCTTCAGTCGGATGTAGAGGGCGGAGTTTCCCGCCCCGATGGACCTGATGGTCCCGCAGATCTCCTCTGGTGTCAGAGTCTTCACTCTCAGAGGCTGCAGCGTCCGTCTTCTGTCGGTTGTGAAGAAGTCAAAGGGTTTATCGGCCGCCAGCTGAGGGAAGGTGGACCTCAGCAGGTCCAGGAAGTCGGCCTCCTCTAGTCCACGAGGACACTGCAGCTCCTGCACCGGACACTGCTGAAACACTGGAGCACAGAAGAAGGTTCAACTGGACGATCATTCAAACCACTTCGATTTACCTGCTGGATCTCGGAGGCGCTGTGAACGAACCTTTGGCCGACAGGACCTCGATCTGAGAGTTCTCCAGGATGCAGATTCTTAGATCCACTTGGCCCTGGGATTCGCTGACCCGAGGTTTGCTAATGCTCCTCCTGTCAGACTGAACTGTGGGAGGCAATAACCTGAAATATAAAGATAAGCAGTTGAGTTAGAAACATTACTGTACTCCACAGGGCGTCCACAGTAGTCTAAGTGATAATGTGCCTTGTAACCTTGATGCTATTTCATAATCCGGCTCTGTGATGTGATCCTGCTCCTGCAGGGGGGTCAGCGCTTGTCGCTCACAGGACTCCTCCTCCTCCTGCTGTTGCTGCTCCTCTTCTCCTGTATGTTCTCCAGTGTAGCAGAGGAAACCCACACTCCCATCATCCTCCACACCTGGACACAAATTCACACTTTAATCATGTTTTTATGATGAACTGAAACTGTGAAACTGAAACTGGTTTTAACTTTAAACAGGATTTTCATACTAAGCTCAATTTTGTGCTGCTGCTCCTCTTCATGGAATTGTCCTCCCCCTCCTGACACCTGCTCAGGTGTCGGCTCAAAGATGGGAAACAGCTGCTCGTCATCTGGATCGGAGAAGTTTTATTTTAGGTAATTTACTTCAAATCGTTGTTTTTCTTGGTAAAAAACAAACATTGTTAATTGTTGATAGTGGAAAGAAACAGAAATAATATCAAACCATTTAATTAAAATACCACTTGCTCAGTTTCCCCTGCAGTTATTAAAAACTAATTTTTAAAAAACCTATTTTTCAAGGATGTTTTCTAACACCTGTTTTTTTTTCTTGCAGCAGACGAGTCACTGAAAGAAAATAAGGTTGGATGTTAAATATATCAAATATCCTTTACTTACATAAAACACCAACACCACAAAGTAAAACACTAAAACAAAATACTACTAACATATAATACTTATTCTGCCTAATTAAAAGTTGCAGCTGCTTGAAGTGGAGCTGGGTTTTAACTACTTTACATATACTTTATTAATTGAAAACAGATTTAACAGAAAATGAATCAGCAACTGTTTTGACAATCGATTTCATGGCTTGATGTCATCCGATTGGAATATTCAAGTAAAAAACACTTAAATATGATATACTTAATAATATATTATATTATATTTGAACATAGTTAATTCCTACGGAAGAGGATTTGGGCCACGTGAATTTTTTTTTTTTATATATTTTTTTTAATTCTGACTTTAAACTTAGAATTAATAAAAAAAGATAAAAAGATAAGAAATCAGAAGTGGCGCTAACCTACTTCCGGAAGTTTTGCTTATAAGAACTTATGTTTCTCTTCAGCATTTTACACAGTGAGTTTAAATACAGGCGGAATTGATGAGTCATGACAATAGTTGAGTCCTCAGGTGTGTTCACCGTTACACAAAGCATCGATGAACTAACGGTTTGTGTCATCGGGCGCCATTTTTTACAAACTGTTGTGAGTTTCCACATGATTCTCCCACCGACCTGTTGTTTCTACTTTGATCTCCGAGTGCAGCAGAACCTCCAGCTGTCTCCTCTGCCGGTCGATCTCCTGCCTGAAGCCCGAAGCCTCCTCCTCGTAGTCGGCCACGGTTCTCTCCACCACCGCTAAGATCTCCTGCGCGGCCGTCGTCAGTTTCTCGCCGACGATGACTCTCAGAATCGCCGCTTTGGACACGTTGCAGAGACCGTCCATGGTCTCGCGCTCCATAACGGTACCGTGGGTCCAGGTGAGATTCACCACCGTTATTCGGGCAGAAACTGGCGGGGAATGTTTGGTGCGGATGTTGCCCCCCGCCCCCGGCTGTTGGTCCAGGCAGAAATGCCGTCCGACTAGAAACATTAAAGGAACCATTCGACGGAAGATGGTGCTGGAGAATTTTTATAATATCACAGACCTTTTGTATTAATTTTATTAGTAATTTAAGCTCTTCTGAAATATTAATTCACAGTCTACATAGATGTCAACACAAACCATTTTTAATATTATTATTAGTAAATAACACCCATTGTAGTCACATTCTTAATTTGAAATTTCAATTATATATTATATTGTATTATATTATATTATATTTACTATATATAGCTATTGTATATAGTTACATATAAGCTTTTCACCAACATAGAAACTGTAATTTTACTACACTTTCTTTCTCAATAACTGTAACAGATTTATTTTGTAATTTAATTACGTAATCCTATAGTTACTCCAATTCACAGTCTACACAGATTTCAACACAAAGTATTTGTAATATTATTATTAGTAAATAACTGTAATTGTACTTACATTCCTAATTTGAATTTCTTTATACAAATTACAATTACATATTACATTATATCTTCTACTATACATATATAGCTACATACTGTCTAAGCTTTTCACCAACATTTTGAGAAGAAACTGTAATGTAAATACAACCCAAGATAATGATTTACAATAATAATACGTTTTTCAAGATGAATCAATATAAGTTCATAACAAAAAATATTTCATATCTAAAAAGTGCCAAGACGTGCTGTACTAACCTCATTCGACAGAAGAATGTGCCAAAAGTCACAGATTCATATTTTTACTGCTGATTTCTTCTCACTGTGACTCAGTCGGAGGAAACGTTTCTGACAGCTTTGCTGGCAAAGCCGCGGGGAGATTCACCTTTGACTCGAACACCAAACCTAAGGGGAGGGAGAAAAGGGAGCGGGAGGAAGGGCGGGAGAGGTCAAAGGTCTGAGTGAAAGAAGGGACAAGAAGACTGGGGAAATATGGATGTCAGATACAAGGGTAGTTCATGTTCTAGACAGAGAAGCTGCTGGTGAATGTTTTAAATGTCATTTTTCAACACAATGAGCATCACAAATGTTATTTCACCCCACCCCCACAGTCTGCAAAATAATTTTACCCTTAAAAAAAAGTTAAGAAAGTGATAATATTTCATTATTGGTGTTTAACAATCACCAAAAATGAATGATGCTGTTACAGAAAACAAGAATATGAGCGACGTCAGTGGAAGAACCGCAGGCACAAAATGACTGACTGTGTTTTTGTGTGTTGGGGGCTTTTTGTGTGTGTGTGTGTGTGTGTGTGTGTGTGTGTGTGTGTGTGTGGGGTTTATAAACATTATGAACATGATTTCATCCCACCAGTCTGCAGAGTCAGATGATCCGACTGATGACTCTCTCTCTCAGCTTTAACTTCACATGTTTGTTAATAGTAGTAAAATTCTCAAATTTAGTTTTTACTGACTCAAGTTTTTTTCTCAGGACGGAGCAGATGTCCAGCAGAGGGGTAAATATTTATTATTATTATTATCATTATTATTAGTATTAGTTGTCACCTTTCTATAGCACTCTTTGATACATAAGTTCATTTCAACACAAAGTATTTTTTTTTAAATATGAATTATTAGTAAATTACTTTTATTGTAGTCACATTGTTAATATGAATTTTCACACAAATTTGGATTTATTGTGTATTTACATACATTTTACATGATTTTTACACTCATAAACGTTTTAATTAGTAAACCAATGATTGTAATAATTTGTATGAGGAATAATAATAATACATTTTTAAAATTTATTTAAATCTTTTTGTGTATGAAAAGTACCATATAAATAATGTTTATGTATTATTATTAGAAATATAATTTTAATAATTAGATGGTTATTAATGGTAAAAAAATGACTTATTGTTGTATCAGAAATCTTTTGATGTATTCAGCCATCAGCTTATTATTTAATTATGTAACATTCCTTTCTAACTGATCATAGTGAGTGGAAATGAACTGCATTATTGATTATTGATTTCCAGGAGATTGGACTGATGAGCGGCCGGAATCAAAACCCTGCAGCACCGACCTGTGGTGAGTCTCACAGCTAAATAAATAAATAAATATATATATATATATACTGTACATAGATTGTACATTTAATTTTTCTGTTGTTTTTCTATATTTGTAACATTTCAGGTAAACCTCAGGTGTTCGACTGGTGTCCATCGCCACAGCAGCAGCAGTACTTAAACCTCACCAGCTGGGGGCGAAACAACACAACACAGACTCAGACCACTGCTGTTGTGAGTGTGTGTGTGTGTGTGTGTGTGTGTGTGTGTGTGTGTTTGTGTGTGTGTGTGTGTGTGTGTGTGTGTGTGTGTGTGTGGTCAAACTCTCCCTTCAAGGCAATATGTTCCCCTTCTACCAGAATCAGTGTTAAATGTTCCCGGGGAGTCAGAGGCCTTCACCACCTCCAGGCTCGGAGTCTAATGTGTCGAACAGACTGTGGTGTAACGTTGCCTTCAAATGCTGTCAGGAAAAAACAGCTGCAAGGAAAAAACCTACAAGCTTCTGTCTCTTTATGTTACAACCAAGACTGAATTAGCGACTGAGCAAAGTTAAACAAGCTGACAAGACCAGATCACTGAAATACAGCATCTTAATAATTTAATTCTCTCTAAATATTAAATGAAAATAAAATAAACATAAAGAACATAAATGCATTATATTGCTTTAAAATCAGAATCAGGTTCATTGTCAGGTAGGTTTTCACATACGTGAAATGTGCTTTGGTGGTTTGGTTCATAACAATAAACATAAATCAAGACAGAAAAAAATATAACAAACAATGAAATATTAAAAATAATTTGAAAAAATGAACAGTAAAATATTTACAATAAAAATGTGCAAAAAAAATTATGAAAAATGTAATATAATACAAATATGTACAATGTGCTGATGTATAATGACATTAAAATACCAAAATATAAATGTTCATTTTCATGTCTAATATAATTAAAAATACAAACACTGTATTTTCTCTCTGCAGTCGTCCGTGCATCCTCTCGTCCCTCTCCTCCTCTACAGTGACAGACATTTCCCATCAGCCTCCCCCCTCACTCAGCCAATCAGCACATCTGCTGCCGACCCGGCCGACGCCCACTCCAGGTCACACCCCTATTACCACGGCAACAGTGTCACCAGGTGGGGTTTTTTTTTCTTTTTTTTTTTTTTTTTTTTTATGGTTCAGGGAAATCTGCCAGAATAATACAAGTACTACTGCAGCCACTAGTAACACGAGTACTATGCAAACTACTACTGATACTGCAAATACAGTTACTGTTCTACTACAACTGCAAAAATGTTACTAGATAATATTGAAAGTACTAGTACCACAGCTCACAAGGCTACTGCTGTTACTTCTAGTACTTACACCTGCTACTACTACGACTACAGCTGCTGCAAGTATTACCACTGCTATTATATATTATGGAGTATTACGGTCACATTGAGGAAAAAATATCTGAAACTTTTTGTCATAATTTTATAAGAAAAAAATCAGTCTGCTTGTGATATTCCTAAAAATTACGTCTTTTTCTCTTGATCTCATCGTCCTCTGTGTCCCTGTGTGTCCTGTATGTCTCTCTTCTCTCTCTCTCTCTCTCTCTGTCCCTTGTGTCTCTCGCCCTCGGCAGCAGACAGGTGGTGAAGAAGCCTCTGAACGCCTTCATGCTCTACATGAAGGAGATGAGACACAAAGTGCTGCAGGAGGGACGAGAGAGAGAGAGCGCCGCTATCAACCGCATCCTGGGACGCCGGGTGAGACAGAGCAAAAAGCCCTGATGATCTCATTGTGATGTCACAGTGATGTCATTGGGTTTGGACTTGCCTGTGGGAGCTCACGCAAGATGGCGACAGAGCGGCTGGACTTTTTCTAGCTGAGAACCAGTTCAGGATTTTCTCACCAGACTCAGACTTAAACAAGTACAGTCTTTGTTTTGAAAACTCGTCAGTTCGCTCTCCGTGTTTAATCTCCTGATGAAGTACTTTGGAAAAAAAAGGCCAACATCAGTCACTTTAGCATTTTAGCTAGCAGCAGTTTGCTAACTAGCAGTCGAACAGCAACTGCATTGAGGAGAATATTTACTGGCTAAAAATGTTCAGAAAATGGACACGGAGCCTCCAAAAGAAAACTTTATCAACACAGTCAGCAGCTGTAATTAGCAGCTCACGGAGGAAAGTGAAGTATTTAAAATCTCTATGGCGCCCAGTTACCGTAATTTTGCGTCAAAATTGTGCTACTTCTCAGAGTCATAACTCAGTCAAATATGAACACACAGACATGAAACACAGAGTTTTACATTCAGTGTGACTTTCACTTTCTAAAAATAACATCATCACTATCTTCCAGAATAAATAAACATCTGTAAACCTGCTCAGAAATCTTACAAAAAAGTTGCTCTAACTGCAGAAGACGTTTTTAATTTTATGTCAGTATCATGCTGATCCAGTGATATTTGTCTGATCTCCCATGGGTGCACTGAAAACAGGACATACTAATAGCCAATTTGGCTAATAGCATGTGACTTTTTCCACATCATTTTGTTTGATTTGAACTTTTTCTGTTTCCGTCAGTGGCACGCTCTGTCGCACTCTGAACAGTCCAAATACTACGACCTGGCCCAGAAGGAGAGACTGCTCCACATGCAGCTTTACCCTGGATGGTCCGCCAGAGATAACTATGTATTTAACATTATGTCCATTACAATGTTTAGCCTACATACTGTACTCTGTGTGTGTGGTGGGTAGTTTCAGTTTCTTCTGTTTCTTTTCTGTCCAGGGGAAAAGGAAGAGGAAGCGCAGCCAACAGCCCTCAGGAAGCTGCTCCAGGCTCAGTTAAAAGGAAGGAAAAATACTTCCTTATCTTTCATTTCATTTAATTTAAGCTCTACTCATAGCTGTTGTGGTTTTGGCAGAAACTTGAAATAACTCATAATTCATCAGTCTGTCCTTTTTCTGCCATTTATTTGGGTGCAGTCCTCGATAATTCATTCATTCTATTAGGAGTTGTAGTTATAGTACAGCTGGGAATTACTGCAAAAATTACTACAAAATGTGACATGAATATCAATAAATGTGTGTAATAAACAATTGTACTGGTTTTCTATCATCATACTTTGGCAAGTATAATTGTGAATGTATTAAATAAGATTCTATGTGTTAAAAAGTCTTAAGTTTAATTTGGTGAAAACTATTCAAGATTAAACAAATAAGATAATTGTTTATTAGCTGTTTTCACCTGATTTGTCCTAATTGACATTTTAATTAATTAGAATAATGAATAATTCATTAAATATTAATTTCCAGCAAGAGTCAGTCAACTTGAGGCATAAAACATGTTTGTTCTTCAAGAGATAAAAGAATAAATCTATATTTGTCTCAGTGTGCTCACTCTTTATCTTTTGGTGTTCATACCAGTGCAATGTCAAAATAAAAGTACTTAAGTATTATCAACTTCCTGTAGTTAAAGTAACAAAGTAAAAGTCTTCCAAGTATCTAAATAAAAGTAAACAACATCAACCATCAGCAGCAGCTGTTGACTGAAAATAAATCTTTTATTGTCAAACATCTGGATTGTGACACTGCTCACGTCAACATGGACAGATGTGAGTGTTGCAGTGTCGAACATCAGGTAATATGTTTACAAAATTAACTCTGTACAACAACAACAACAACAACCTTCATTAATCCAACTTATATTCAGCAGCATTTTATAGGGAGTTTTTGGTTGAATCTCACGTTAACAGGCAGTTTTTGTTTCAATAAAAAGAAACGAAAAAAACAACATAAAAAATATTTTACACTTTACTTGAAAATATAACTTAACAAAGATCAAGTACTGGAAAACATATACAACAACACTCATCAACTTACACTCATCAACTTTCATACTGATGACGAGTTAGCACTAGGAATGCTATGTCGCTAGCTTTGTTAGCTCTGTTAGATTTGGTTCAAAGCACGAAAGAATCCCAGACGTTTAAACAGTCAAGTTGGTAAATTTATCTTTCATGTACGCTAAACATTTTTATCACTTTAGTTGACATTAATCTTCACAACAATAGTTTAGCATAACGAGCTAGCACGTGGCTACTGCAATCAATTAAATAGCACAAGCTTTCACTCTCACTATGATGAAAACCCAACTCAAGTTAACACAAGGAAAGCTAAATGGCTAGCTTCCACGGCATTACTCGTCAACACGATTGTTTAGCATAATTAGCCATCATGTGGTTAACTAACCCAATTCAACAATTTAAGCTTTCACTCTCACACTGATGTTAGCTTTGCGAATGTTAAACAACTAGCAGTTCAGCTTTCTTTTTCACGTTAGCTTTGGTCCTAAATCTCTAGTTAGCTTAGCTTCGCTGGCATTACTCATCAACACAGTTGTTTAGCATAATTAGCTAGCACGGGGCTAACTTACCCGATTCAACGACGTAAGCTTTCATTCTCACATTGATGTTAGCTTTATGAATGTTAAACAGTAGCAGTTTAGCTTTGGTCCTAAATATCTGGCTAGCTCACAAACCAAAATGTAGTTATTGATTTAACAATTGGGTCGATTTGTCTTTGTTGAAATTCTTAGGCATTTTCTACATCATGAGATACATCATAAAATAAGCTCAGAGTCGATGATAAATCCACATTTGTTGAATTCTGACTTCAGGAATCACAGCAACAGGTGTTTTTTGTCTTATTATTATTATTTGATCAGATATATATAATTTAATGATAAGTTTTGTGAGTAGAAAACTTTTTTTTGTTTATTGTATTAAATTAATTTATTTGAAGAAATCAAGGGAATTTCTCAAACTCAGATATAAATTATTTTAAGTATCATATTGTATTGTATTTACTTCACCACCTTCGTCCTTTGATGTAATTGTAATCTTCTGTCAATGTAAACGTAGTAACACCTTGTCTGTGCCTCCTCATCTTCGTCGTGTCAGTGCATCCTCTCCCTCAGTAACCAGGACAGAGGTGGAAATGTTGCTTCTAATAAATAAACTGATGTTAAATCTCTCCGTCCGTCTGTACGTCCGTCCTGTTGCACAGGAGTCGTGCTGGAGGAATGCATCAGTTTCATCAGCTCAGGTCACTTATCTCCTCACTCGTCCCTCCCTCCCTCCACCATCCTGTACCTCTGTCTGCAGGACGAAGGCAGGGCCACCGGCCACGAGAACACGACGGGAACGGTCGTCTGGACGTTCTTCTCCAGGAAGTTGAAGATCATGTTCCACCACGTCCTCGACAGGTAGTTGTTTGGAGCCTGACGCAACGCCTGAACAGAAAAACACAGAATTAGTGACGTGAAATTACTAGAGGTGAAAGAATTAAATCAACTCATCCGTTCATTCTTCCAGCAAAAAAATGGCAAATTTTATATAAGTTTAATACTTCCAGCAGAGGGCAGCGTGAGGTCATGGCAGTGTGTGTGAGTGTGTGTGTGTCCACATACATGTGTGTTGGCCATGGTGTGGTACCACCAGAAGATCCTGGTGGTGACGAAGTAGGCGATGACCACGTCGATGCTGTAGTGCTCGTGGCCGATGAGGATGCAGACGACCCCGGAGGCGCTGAGCAACCAGCAGGTCCAGTGATACCACCACATCCACCGAGGAGAGTCTGAAAACACACACACACACACACACACACACATTACATCACAACGTGTTCATGTCGCACTACGGTTTATCAAACCGCTCAGTGTTTCCCTTTTCTGCATTTTTTGTCTTAGAAATGTTGAATTTATTGAATATTCACGCGAGTTTTTCCATAAATAATCAATAAGGAACCAATAAAATGTACTAGGTGAATAGAATCAGTCAAAATGAAAATGTTGTACTCACACTCTTTGATGAAGAGGTAGGAGAGAGTCAACATGACAGTGTGACCGCTGTACAGGAAGTCTCCACACATCAAGTGAGTGCCGGTCATCGACAAACCTGAACACAACAAACACACAACGTTAGACACAATATGAAAAACCTGCCAGACACCGAACTAATATCATATAAATTTTACAATAAGACTAACCTTATAAAGGATTTATAAACGGTTTATAATCAGGTTATTAATTCAGTTGTTAACACTTTATAAATCATGAATAAACAATGATAAACAAGTTATTGGTGACTTTTAAAAGGAGCCTTATTGTAAAGTGTAAAACACATAATTTATCGTTTATTAATGAGTTACAATAAAGCTTCTTTAGTAAGCATAGTAAGAGAGAGTAGTAAGCATTAACTTGCCAAATACTGAGCTGCATCAATGTATAAAAACGTTTATAACTTGTTTATAATTGTTCATTTATCATTTATAAAGTGTCAACAACCAAATTAATAACCTAATTATAAACTTTTCTAAGGATAGTCTTATTGTGAATTTAAGTTGACATTAATCTGCATAACAAAAGTTTAGCGTAATGAGCTAGCATGTGGCTACTGCGATCAATTCAATGACACAAGCTTTCACTCTCACGATGATGAAAACCCAACTCAAGTTGAGGAAAGCTAAGTAACTCGCAGTTTTAGCTTTGGTCTTAAATCTCCAGTCAGCTTAGCTTCGTTGGCATTACTCATCAACACAGCTGTTTAGCATAATTTACTAGCATGATGCTAACTAACCCAATTCAATGACACAAACTTTTATTCTCACACTGATGTTATTTTACACAGTTAACAGTTTGGGTTTTACCTCCTCCTGAGATCAGCCTCAAAATCCTCCAGATTTTCCCTGTTGAGTCGTTGTACAGCTGCTCACACACAAAGACACAATGAACCAGATTTACAACAACAACATTTAACAATACTGCGCAGTGTGTAACGTAAACAGGTGTGTTTTTACCTTCGGAGCGCAGACCATGTGTTTCCCAGGTACAGGCAGGGTGGTGATGTACATGGTGACGCAGCGATACATGTAGAGAGTCCCGATGAGGAAGAAACAGCGCCGACCCACGATAGCTCTGCAGAGAGGAAGAGTTATATAGAGTTTGTCTTTCCTCCTCTGTGATTGGTTCATATTCCTCTACAGTTCAGGTTATTACTTGGCCAAGTCTGAATACAAACAGCTGATGCAGCTGGTTCTAGTACAGCAGCAGCAGAAACTCATTTACCTCAGAAAACAGTAAAACTCAGTAACAGGTGTCATGGCGGACTGTAAACATTAAGAGAGTCAGTCTAAAATAACTTCTTCTATAAACATAACTGTGATGGAAATAGAAGTTCCTGTTCTCAGCTTGAATCAAATAAAATACTTTCAAACCAAACGACCAGTGTGATAAATAAATAAGATAAGAAAAACCAAGTTTAATTTTAAGTATTTTAGATTGTTTTATCTCATTTTTACTTTACCTCAATGTCACTTTTTTCCAATGTTGTAAAACTTTAAACCTCGTCTTTTAAAGCACTTTGTAACTGTGTTTTGAAAGGTGCTACTTATATAAAGTGTATTAATTAATATTTTATATGATTATAATTATTAAATGTGATCCTTTGAAAAGTCAAAATTCTTGGTTAAAACTGGAAACTCAGAGTCAACTTTCCGTCGCCTCCACAGAACGACAGCACAGTCCAACTGATAAGAACATTTACATAAACACAAATCATGAACTGTGTTGGTCACCTTCAGTTTCAGAACAGGATTATTTTACAGTGTGAAAATAAACTCAACATTCTCTGGTTGACAAATGCTAATATTTCTAAACGCACCACTTCATGGAATTTCTTGTTAAGTCAATCCGCACTTAAATTAATGGATCGTTACGAGCTAAACTTTACTGGTACTCGTCATGCTGTACTTGTATGTGGATGAGTGATGAGTGTTTCTGTGGTTCCAACATCTCCAACAGAGTGAGACGTCTTCTCTCTAGCATCTTGTCGATAATTTAAAGTGATCATCTTAAAGGTTTATTAATCAGGAGCTTCAGTATTTGGATCAAGTGGCTCATGATAAATAGCGTTTGTCAGATTCAGTATCTACAGCTGTTATTTCAATGTGACAGATATTTAATCAATATTTAGGTGATTGTGGGAAACAGCTGATCGTACTTGTGTTTGAGGAAGATCCACTGGACGAACCAGAGTCCGACCAGGATCAGCCCGTTGACCTCGGTGACGGTGAAGGCCCAGGGCACCCGGTCCACGTAGTCGAAGAACTTGTCGGGCAGAGGCGGGCTCACCGACTTGTCGGGGACCCTCTCGTGGACGATGGTGATGACGACGGTGGTGAAGATGAGGGTGAACAGGGCGTAGAGGAAGGCCACACCCGTCTTCCACCACTCCTTCGGGAGGTGGTTCGCTCGCTCCTCCGACACGGTGATCTTGACGTAGTCACAGTGTCGCCGCAGCCCGCTGCTCAGGGAGTGGATCAGCTGGTTCTGTTGCAGCAGATTGGTCAGTCTGCTGCGCTCCTGTTTGTTTTTGCCGTCGTGGGCGTCGGCGGGCGGCGTCGGCGGGGATGGGAGGCGAGTCAGGTTGCCGTTAGCGACCCTCGGAGGATGATTAGGCGTAGGGGGATTTGTTGTGGTTGCAGAAGCTTCCACATGAGGTCGAACATCTTCATGGTCCTGGATCAGTTCTGACGCCGCCATTGATTGATTGTTTTCCCTTTAGGAAGTCTGAATGATCACCTGATCAATAGGTTTTCACGAGATCTCAGTTCCACAAATATTCCTCTATCAGGTATCGACTGCTCCTGTCTGTTTCAGGTGTGACCGGTAATCCAGTATTAGCGATCAATATCAGGCATCAGTATTCCAGCAGCAGTGATCGACTCCTCTGGTCTGTTCAGGCAGTGATCACAAGGTTAAGGATCACAGATACAGACAAATCAATGACCTGATCAATAGCAGTAGATAAACCGGTGAGGTCACAGAGCAGGCAGGTGATTGGTCGGGATTATTCAAACACAACAAACCTGAAAAACAACAACAAAGATTTTCAGTTTCCTGTTTCCCACATTTGGAGGTTAAATGAACGGTATCAATGACCAATATTCACAAGAGGTGTTTTGTTCCAACAGGTCGACTAACTGTATAAATTTCTAATTTTTAAAAAGGAGCTGACTCGGTATCGGAAAGTGACAAGACCAGAGCCAACTGGGCTGGAGCTAGCTGGTTAGCATGCTAGCGTAAGCAGAAGAAAGCAAGTGACAGACAGATCTTGGTGATTAAATGAATGAAGTTTGATGCTGAGCTCACAAACAGCTGCTAATGCTAACGGTGGCTATGTAGCAATAGCAAAACTTACAAATAGCTCCTTTAAAAGTGTACAGTTTAATTCTAAAAGGAAGTGATACAATACATGCAACGTTACAGCGACTTCCTCTAAAGATTTGATACGTAATTTTCTTGCGACAGGAAACTTATCTGTGCCTATTTCCATAATAATCAATCATTTTGTCATTTTTAAAGCAAAATTTTTCCGGCTCCAGTTTCTCAAATGTGAGGCTTGAATCTCTTCTGTATCATGTATGACAGTAAAGTGAATATATTCTGGGTTTGGAGTCAAATAAATTACAGATAAATACATTTTAGAGTAAACTGAAACATTAACTGATAATTTAATCAATAGTGAAATGGATCACCAGTTCCAGCCATATTTTATAGGAAGGGTAAGTGAAGTAATAAAATTTTAAAACAGAAAATACCATTAAAAGTTTCTCTTCCTAATGCAAAACTTAATTCACATTTTCAGATTCATTCAGAAAATCTCACTTTTCATTCACTAAACTTTATTTTCCACTTCTCTCTGGTTAGATGATCAGATTTCTTCCAGCTTCACACATTCGCTCTGTAAACTGGTTCTGAAGTTGTTCAGAAGCAGCAGCACTGACATGAGGCCGGTCTTCATTAGAGCCCGACTCTACTGAAATCTACTGGAATTCTCTTATCTCTGAAGATAATCAAGTTCAGGTGGGGCGCTGACCTGCTTCACACACACACACACACACACACACACACACACACACACACACACACACACACACACACACACTTGACTTCTGAACAGAACGAGTCCGACAGCAGAGACGTCCTCATAATCAAACAGAGCAGCTGAGATCTGCATCTTAAAAGCAGTTTGTTTTCTTTAACTTCCTCTTGATTTCAGTTATAAACTTAATTCTTCCCGTCGGTGATTCCTTCACTGTAATTATCACTGTCACACTTCAGGCCCTAAAAACCCATTTACGGTTCAAACACTGTTGGTGGTTTTAAAAGCAGCTGCTCATCTGTCTACATGATAAACACACACACACACCGGTGGCTGAGATTTAGGTGAAGACAAGAGCAAACAACCACATTTAAACCAGTCTTGGTCATTTACCTCCATCACTCTGATAATAATCTCACCCTAGATAAACCGATTTCAACTCTGAAGGTGAGCACATGTCACAGATCCCGGCTACCTGTTGCTTTTACCATCTGTTTGCAGGTTTTATTGATGACTTACAAACCCCTGAGGTGATTTGTCTCCAGCTATCAGTCGTGACCTCTGGTCGCTCCGAGGTCTCGACTGATAAACAGGTGAAAAAGCCAAATCTCTCATCTTTTAAATCCACATAAAAAATAAATAAATAAACATGTTTAAACTTGCTTTTCAGCAATTTAACTTTAATTATTTTCTTTTTATAATGTTATTAGTTTTATTGCTCTTGGTTTGTTTTAGTCTCTTTGCTTTTTAAAATCACTTTGGAAATGAGTTTTCAAAAAGTAAATGTTTTATTGCTTAATTGAAATAAAATGAATAAATAAATAATTGATATCAATCAATAATGAACATGATCATTAGCTCCAGGCTCACATTGATGCTCGCTAATCATTCCCTTGATAAATGAAAGACACCACTTTAAAAAAATAAAGGGAATAAAGTTGATTCTTCATATTTTACTGCAAACTTCACTTATATTTCAACAATTTTTGCAGCTGTTTGATGGAGTCACTTTTCATTTATTTAACTTTATATTCTATTAATAAGTTGTCAGATGATCACATTTCTAACAACCTCAGACAATAACTGTGACCTGGTAAATAAAAAAGTTTGTAAATCAGAGGAATTGTTCATGAACTTCTGAACTTTACGCAGGAATTTTATCAATTCAGTTCATCTGAATCTCTGAGAAACTGTGTTGGATATCTGTCACTACTTTCTGAAATGTAATAATAATAAAAGACGGGAAAAGGTAACGTTGTACTGATAAACTGAAACTGCTGCAGATTGAGTTAAATTGTGAGTCACGTCTCTCTCTCCTGCTAAATACCTCGTCTCCCTGCCGCCTCTCCGACAACATTTCACACACAAGTGAATGTGTGCTGATGTATGAGTGAGTGTTTGACTGTCTGTCGGCGTCTCAGGTTAAACCTTCCTGCACAAACACACCAGTCAAATGCTTTTTAAAAACACTTTCTGTTTGTGCACCTGAAACCCGACAGGCAGGGATATTTAGACAGTGACACTAAATGAAAAGCTGTTTTATATTGAAGAGTCCGGTTGATTACTGCCAGGAAACATCCTGTACCTTCTTACGCAACAGCTGTGATGCAAGAGAATACATGTAATTACAAGTGTGTGCGTTTTAATCTCTACAGGTGCTTAGGGTCTAGATTGTAGATTTTGTTGTTAAATGAAGTGTCAGAAAATAGTATAAAAAGCCCATTTATAATTTCCCAGACCTTAAGGTGATGTCTTCAGATTCCTCATTTTATCCAACTAATAGTTGAAAACCCCAAAGTTTTCAGTTTATAATGATATAAAAACAGAATAGCAACAAATCCTCCCATAAAAGCAGTAAAATTAATGTGTAAATAAGAGAATAAGTACAGAAAACAACTTATATGACCAACTGTAATTACACTGTGCCTGGGTTGATGCTTGAAGTTTAATTCCAAGCCATGTGATAAATAAATGCCTTTGCAGCAGCTAAAACATTCATTGCAGTTGTTAAAGATGTTCAGCTGCTGCAGTCGTGCACAAAGCTCAACACTTCAGTAACACGTGCTCGTATTTTGATTTCACCGGCCGTTTGGTGACGTTGCAGTGTTAAATACTCATCTCTAACCGGCCTTGTGCATGGTTTCTTATGCCACATCCTGTTTACAGCCCTAACAGAATAAGACAGACATTAACCCTTAATCAAATTGAGACCATGGGAATTCAATTTCTCCAAATCAGTGCTGATTCATCAACACAAGACGGACACGGCGGCGAGTGTTACAGAGCTGCAGCAAGGAAACTGTTCATTTTGTGCAACTGATAGCGAAACGAGGGAGGCAACTAAGGTTTATTTACAGTATTGATTTATTTCTTTATTGATTTGGGTTGTTAAGAGTCAGGAAACAGTGAAAAATACTATATATATCTCAGAGCCGAAGTTTCCAAACTGTTTTTGTCCAACCAACTGTTCAAAACCTAAAGATATTAAATTACGATGGTATTAATGTACGAAAGCAGCTCAATCTAGTAAATATGTCCTTTTCTGCCTAATAAATCACTTCAAAATTAATCGATAATTAAAATAGTTGCACATTACATGATGTGTAGTCATTTAAAAATTACAGCCAAGTACTCAATTCTCCACATGTGAAAATCTGGAAGCTGTGAATTTTTAGGGAATTGATTAAAACAATCGATTAACTGGTTAGCTAATCATTTTAGCACTAAATAAAAGTAACATAAAAAGGTATTCCTTTGACATTAAAGCACTCACATTAAAGAAGTGGAAAGAAATAAATGTTTGGTTTGCCTATGTTCACCAAATTAATACAAAATCATTATTTTTCTGTTGATCAACTGTTCAGCTAATCGGTTTATCATAAACTAAATGCAACAATGTGATTTTATAATGAGGTGTAACAGAGAAAAGTTCCTCCTCACGTGTGATAGGTGGATATTTTCTGGGCCTGTTTGCCCCAAGAATATGACTTAAACTTGAAAACTGATTTTCTGTGGATCGATAATTCGATTAATTGACGTTTTGTTTAAACACGTTCGTCTTTCATATACCACTAAATAAAAAGGAAACGCTGAGTACACGTCGTTCATTTTGACGCAGACAGGAAGACACATATAAACACACCTGTCGGACGGTGTGTGACACGTTCCTGCTTCTTTCCCTTTAAGTCTAAAAGCAGGTAAAAAAAACAACAACAAAAACAAGAAAAACAAACACTAACGGTTTGTTTTCTCTTCGTGGAGACGAACAGAAACAAACTCACCGCTTCAGCTGCAGGTTTTCACTTCTTCGGTTCAGTTCTCGTCACTTGTTCGACTCCAAAATCTTCTCCTCTTTTTTTTTTTCTCCTTCTCTGTAACTGTGAACGCGTTCTCGGTTTCTCGGTCTGAGCGCGAGCGCGAGTATCGGTGAAGAAAACCCCGCCCAGCCTCCCGCCATTGGCTGGTTAGAATCCAAATATGGTTCGGCAGCTTCCGTCGACGCAAACCCCCCC
>NW_019525085.1:277799-306420 GCF_002814215.2 Seriola lalandi dorsalis
CCTGCTGACTCACCCCCGGAGGTGACGGCGATGATTCACCTGAGCTCGGCTCTCCACTCGGGATTTTCCGTAAAACGGAGGGAAATCGTAGAAATAAGATCGTTCTCGAGAGGAAAAGACAAAAAAGAAGTAAAATACAGGATTAGTAAAAAACAAAAATTGTCATTGTTAGTCAAAATTGATCCTTTCTTACTCATTTAACTAAAAATATAATAAAATTGAATTAATTAAATTATGACATAATATATCAACAATTTGACTGAATGAATGAATGAAGTTTTTATTATGTGTCCAGACCACATGAGCTTACAAGACACACTAAAATGCATATAAAACATAACTGTTTATTTATATTATTTATTATTATCCAATGACATAAGTCAAAATGTTTGTATAAAATCTGATACTATTAGTATTATTGTAATATATAGTCAAAATAATGAGATAGTCAAACTCTTAAGTTATGACATAGTAGTGTTTCACACATTTCAATTACAACGTGGTTAACTTTGATTCATACCTCTGTTGAAATATCAAACCAGTAAGTCAACATTTTTGCATTCAGTAATTTTATATTTTGTGGTTTTTTATGTCCATGCTTTATGTTTGATTTAATCTTTGATTTTTTGTTTGTTTTTTCGGTGAATACTTTGGAGTGTATTATGTATAGCTTGTTTAATGACCAAATAAAACAATTGATATAGACTCTAATCTGATTTATACACAGTAAGTTTTGTATTGTGTTTGTTAATCAGAAGTCTCAGCTCTGTAATTTCCTGCAGCTGAATTTCTATAGAGTCTGAAAAGGCAGTAAATCACAAATCAAACAGAATGATGAAATATGGCTGATGACTGATATCATCTATACAAATGACTCAGGGATTAACTGTTTGAAGTTAAAAGTCACTTCCTGTCTGTCGGCAACTCCCTAAACTGAGTGTTTAATCAAATATTGGATTATGGCCTGGGATGTAGAAGAAAGAAGGTTTTAGTGGCACTGAGTTTACACTCAGCAATTACTCAAATTACACATGGTGAGTTTTTATAAGACTGGTACATGTTTTATACTCAGTATTGTTGAATTTCACAGGACGAATTTAATTAAAATAGGAAGTTGCCCATCAGAATTAAATATTTGACAGAGGTATCATTTGTAGAAAATATAACTTAGCAGATAAATGTGTGTGTAACCTGTCAGGAAAAATAATATGAAAATGAAATAGATGTTTTTGTGGTGAGTCATACATTTCATTGCGCGAATGGGGTTGAAATGGAAGAATTTGGACTTGTGACATTCATATTTCTAAAATATTGACAATTAATGGTTTCAGGGTTCATCCTTTATTTGTTGAAGTGAATTTCACAAAAATATGAAAATACTGAAAATATACAACATTACAACCCAAACCTTGGATTCAGGCATTTAGAAAACACAAGCTGATAGACGAGCATCAGAATGATGACTGAAGTAAAGTGAAAGTTAGTGTTTAGTTGTTGTGTAGTATCAATGTTTCTCCACTAGAGGGGGCTGATTATCTACTGAAAAACACACTGCAGTGATTCAGTGTCACGTCACACCCTCGACATAAACACATTCTCTGCATACTGAATACTTCAGTGACACCGAGGGGAGTTTCTATCTTACAGGAGGGAAAGTAAAAGTAATCTTTGAATAGATTCCTACTAAATATCAACACATTCAGGAAAAGAACGTCCTGCTGTGAGTCAACAAAAGTTTCTGCAGCAGGACTTTGATCCTGAGCAGATCTCAACATCCACTATGAACATGAAGCCCTAACCTAAACACTGAAGATCTGTGGACTGATCTGAAAGACAGGATACTGAAAATTCCTCATATATAGTGAAGTAATACATGTGTATGTAGCACATATATATGTATATATATATATATATATATATATATACACACAAAAATAATACTAATAATACTAATAATTATCTTCACTTTAATAGGCATGTGACCAGTTAGTGGAACTTTATATTTATTATAATTTATTCTTTTTTGATATATTTATTATAAAAGATATGATATATAGACAGACATGTACACAAATATAAGTGAATTTAAAGTAAACATAAGCTTTTTGGCTTTTTAGATTTTGTTTAATTTGAACCAATCTGTGAGTTTCCTCTGGTTATTCAGTTTCCATTAGGAGCGAAATCACAGAGCCTGACTCTGGTATTTAACTGGGAGGTGTTTGACCTTTGACCTCCAACCACGGGTGGTGTTGACTCCGGCTGAAGATGGAAGGAGACAGCTGACGGAGAGTTTTTGCCTCAGCTCCAGACGGACTCTGAGCTTTCTGTTCCCGACCGGCCGAACGACAACATCCTGCGACATGGACAACGCAGACAACCTGTTTCATCCCAGGTACGACCCACAAATCTGTGTTTCTGTGTTTCGTCTGATTTTTCATGACTTCTCCACAAACTGACTCCCTTTTCTTTTGCATGTCAAGTGAGAGGAGTGAAAAACTTTACAAACAGACGATAATCTCCTTGCAGAGCGCACCGCAAAGTTAAATTCCAAAATTAAATCTGTTTGGTGATTTAATTTTTTCATTTAAACCTCCACAGCTGCATATGCTTCCTTTCTGTGTCCAAATCATTCTTAAAATATTACATTGTTGTAGATTGTTCCCCTTATTTAACATAAATAAAAGGGATTTTATGTTATTTTTTCTTTGCAAAACAGTTGAATTTACTTTGTTCAGACAGAGAAAAGCTGACTATCAAACTCAAAAATGACATGAAGACGTTAAGACTTTGTAAAAATAAAATTTGGTGTTCTGAGTTTTGTCTTGTTATGTGTCAATATTAAATATCAGTGTGTGCAGGCTTGTTTTACTATACTTGTGGGGTCCGACAGCCTTGTGGGGACCCCACTAGTTCAAATGAAGGTTAAGACTTTAAGGTTATGTCACATTCAGGTTGAGGTTGGGGACAGGTATTCAATTGTGGTTGCCATGGTTACTGTAAGGGGCAAGGGAATGCATTATGTCAAGAATGTCAAGGATGGGTCCCCAAAAATATAGTTCAACACTGAGCTGTAAGTGTGTGTGAGTGTGTGTGTGTGTGTGTGTGTGTGTGTGTGTGTGTTTGTGTGTGTGTGTGTGTGTGTGTGTGTCATACCATTTCGTGTTATTTATAGCACGAGGTTTGACTGCAGCTGTTGCATCTCTTCCTACATTCAGTAGCTTATTCAGCAGCTGCTGCTCACGTGTGTGTGTGTGTGTGTGTGTGTGTGTGTGTGTGTGTGTGTGTGTGTGTGTGTGTGTGTGTACTCGTCTTAATCACATTGTCAGGACATATGATCTTTTCACACATGCACGCGCACACACACACACACACATTGTGGGGACCCGACCACCATTTGGGGACAAAAAGCAAATCCCAACAAGTTGAATTTAGAAATTTAGAGTTATTTAGGATATTACATTATACTTCACATATTGTGACATGTTCACATTCGTCTGTGATGTCACGGACAAATTGTAAAATTTCAGTCGTGAACTGTTACCTCTGTGAAAAGTATAATTCAAGATTTAGTTTCCAAAGGATGAACATAATCCAGATGTGATGTCCTCCTAAGCGACAAAAACAAGTTTAGCATATGTGATTTTATGTGGTGCCATAGTGATGATGAGCTAGTTGGTTAAATGAGATCACTGCTGGCAAATCTCTGAGCATTTTGATCTCAGGATGGTTAACTTTAATAATTTAAGAATACATTTTTACATTTTTCCAATCACAAAGAAATCAAATAAATGGACTAAAATAGATTATACAGAACAGAACATACCTGTGCAACATGACAAAGAAAATGGGTTTTGCTGTTTAAATATTGTGTGTGTCAGTGACAGTTGATTGGTCGAGTCTGTTTGTTTATGTAAATCTTAACCAGACTTACAGCTACAGCTACAGCTACAGGGTGCGTCAGTAGCTTTCTGTTTATCATTATGCAAATATCCTGGTTTCAATAAGCCTCTCTCTCTGTGTGTATGTGTGTGTGTGTGTGTGTGTGTGTCCTTTGATGGTATTAATATGTGCTTTTCTTTATCGCAGATAACATCTATCGAAACTTCAGTGACAGCTCTTTCTATGCTTTCATGTTTCAGTCTCAGTTTGAGTGACATTCTGTTTCTTTTCATGTGGTTCAGCCAAAATCTCTTATCTTCAGTCCTGCGGTCGCCCCAATATACAACTGTCATCTCTCTTGTGAGGAGAAGTTTTTGATTTAGAAGTTTTATCAACAAAATGTGAAACAAAAGTAACGACATAATCTCAAACAGCACCTTTCG
Organism: Seriola lalandi dorsalis; assembly: GCF_002814215.2. Classification (NCBI taxonomy): domain Eukaryota; kingdom Metazoa; phylum Chordata; class Actinopteri; order Carangiformes; family Carangidae; genus Seriola; species Seriola lalandi. The sequence goes on from NW_019525085.1 coordinate 282,122, forward strand.
TACTATTCCATAAACTTCATTATTATCACTGATGCATTTTAGTTAAGTTACAGATATTTGTAGCTTCTGTCTAAAAGGTTGGGAATGTTGAGTTCACAAAAACCTAAATATTTAATTACCTACATTTAATTGAATCCTGAATTTATTCTTAATTTGCAAGGCCTGTTTTTTTAATGAGTGTCTGAAGCTTGAAACAAAAAAGAATAATGCAGGTAGTGGCTGAAGAATGAAACAAGTTGATTACAATAAAAACATGTTGAAATAGTCCTAGTCCGAGTCTACAAGCACCTTTTTCATGTTTTATAAGAAAACAAAACTTTAATATTAAATATTTCACTCTAAAATGTAGTAGATTAGAAACATAAAGTCGTAGAAAATGAAAAATACCTTGGTCATCAATATCATTAGACATGAGTGACCAACATCAGTTTGATGTATAACACGTTGATATTTTGTTGGTTTTAAGTTGTGTTGTTAAGTAAACAAAATCCATTGTCTTCCAGATGTCTCACGCCATATTTTCACATATAAAATACGGAAAATACAGAAAAAAATAAACCAAAACCCAACATCTGCTAAACGTCACATTGTCACTTAGCCAACATTGGGTTTTCATTTCCAACCAAACTTTAATGTCTTGATGACATTAGAGTCCAACGTCTGTCTGATGTTACATTGGCGTCCAGTGCATGCTGGGTAAACCACCTCCACCTTTGCTCACTGTTGCTTTGTTTTCTCTTCCAAATATATTCATCTAACATGTTGAAACAAGACCCAAGAAACAAACAGAATTATTCTTTAATTTAAACACCTCAGAAAAATTACATAAAAATAAAATTAAAGTGAAGTTAAAATCAACAGAAAGATGGTTTAAATACCAAATTTAATTCTTTTAAACCTATTTAAATAATCTAATTTCTTCAGATAAAGTTCATTTTAATAATCATTTATAGGCTCCACATAAGCAGTTCATCATCATCCACCAATAGAGTCAAGGAAAACTCTTTGATGCCACTTTATAAACAAGAGCTGCCGAGTCTAGCAGCCACCAGCTGTGTGGTTTAATCCACCTGTCAATCAGGTGAACAACAGGTAGAACTTTGAAGTGGATCGAGACATTTTATACTCTCTCCCTGTGTACGTGTGTGTACGTGTGTGTGTGTGTACGTGTGTGTGCGTGTGTGTGTGTGTGTGTGTGTACGTGTGTGTACGTGTGTGTGTGTGTGTGCATGTGATTGTGTGTGTGTGCACACTGCCCTCTGGCAATGGCAAAATCATTCACATCCTTTCCTCTAAGATATCATCTATATAAACGTTTTATTGGTGTCTTTATGACATCATTGCCTGTGTGATTTGCATCCTGTCAAACTTGTCGGAGTCTGTCGATGTTTTTCAAACACAAACTGCAGTGTCATCATGAGCAAGTCACAAATGGTCAAAATATCTGTCGAGACTTCTTAAGACTTGACAAGTTTTCATTTCAGTTTGTTTCTGATTTGGGGCTTTCTATAAGAAAATGGACTGTCTCCATTTCTTGTGTTTGCTGCTGTTTTGCTGTCTAACTGCTGTTCGTCTGTCTCTGTCTTAGCCTGGCAGCGGCTCTAATGAAGCTTGATCCAGACGATGGCGAGCAGATCATGGAGTATTTTAAAACTCATGCCCTGCTGAGCAGAGAGAAAGCACGTAAGAGCAAATACAGGAGGGATGGGAGAGGGTTGATGTGCTGCCCTCTAGTGGAGAATATTATATGGACAAAGTTACAGACAAATTAAGGAAATGGTCAAATAACCTTAATGACTATAAATGAAAACTGATCAAGAATCATGAGCCAAATCATTTTAATCCAAGACCATGTCAAAAGCCAGAGAAACTTTAATTTAAGGCTCATGTATTTGTGACTGAGTGAAAATCTGTGACAAAACCTCGAAAAGCAAAGTTTTGCTGACTTTACTGTGTTTGTGTGTGTGTGTGTGTGTGTGTGTGTGTGTGTGTGTATGTGTCAGTCCTGCAGACATCAGTGAGAGACCAGAAGAAGCTGCTGGTGGAAAACGCCAAACTGAAGAAAGACATCGAACAGCTGCGAAATCAACTGCAGGACAAACAAAGAAGACGCACTGGTAACAAGAAAAACTAAATTATTCAAGTTTTTTTGACTTTTACATAATAACCTCACTTTCTAAAACTACTGCTACTTGCCCAAAAAACACTTCCTACTTTCAAAAATGTTATTTTCAAATGATCCTCACTTCTCTAAAAATGTCCCCCCTTTAAGAAAATGTCCTCACTTTGCACAAATACTGTTATTTTATGTCCTCACAATGTCTGAAACTGAAGGTGGTCCCCACAAGAATACAAGTACAAACACACACACACATACACTGCGACAACTGTAGATGATTTTCTTTCCCCCTGAGCTGGTTCAGTGTCTGACTGTGGTCGGATTTAAATTACAGAAAACCGAAGGGGAATATTTACAGCGGAATTGTTTTTTTAAATTTAATTTAATAAGAACTTTATTGAGTCAAAATCTTTAGGAGTTTTGTCCAAAAGATAAAACACGGCCAGATACATTAAAATAAATTCCTGCATTTATTTTCTGTCAGTTAAGAACAATCACATCTCTATCTGCTGTTCTCCCTCTCTCAGCCAAGGCCTTGCTCTCCCCGGCCCCGCCTCCTCCATCTCTTAGCTCCACCTCCACAACACCTGTCAATCAACCTGCCTCTCCTGCTGAAGCACTAGCTGCTGTTCCTACGAATCCTCATCCTCCCTCCACTTTCTCACAAGATCGGAGAGACAGACAGAGCAGGAGGAGGAGGGGTGAGAAAAAAGGTGAGGAGGAGGGTAAAGGGAGGAAGGAGGGAGGAAGGGGAAAGGACAGAATTAACAAGGGAATAAAAAAGAGACAGTAAAAGCAAAGATGGAATGAAACTTATTTATACTTATTATAAACTCTCTCACAGCTCGTCCCAGCTCTGATCTTCTCTCTCTGGGGGCGGAGCCTCGTGTTGACGTGTCTCGTCTTGACCTGAGGGTTGGACGGATCCTGAGCGTCCGCCGCCACCCGCTGGCTGAGACAATGTCCATCCAGGAAGTGGACGTGGGAGAAAACGCCCCTCGGACGGTCGTCAGCAAGCTGGGAGGGAAAATACAGCTGGAGGAGGTAATACACGGTTTATTCTCCAATTATTACAAGTTAATAAATACCAAGACTTTATTATCAAATTTCAACTTATTTTCGAAAATATAATGACTTAAAATTATTATTATTACAACTTTTTTATTCTTCAAATATATTGACTTTATTATTGTGTATTACAATTTTATTTTCAAAATATTACCATTTTATTCTCCAATTAATATGGATATGAAATATTATCACTTTTTTCTGAAATATTACATATAATTCATTTTCATAAACGTGTTACTTTATATTCACATATTACAGCTTCATCCTCTGAATATTATGACCATATTTTCCATTTGACTTTTTTTTAACAAAGTATTACAACTTTATTCTTCAAATATGACTTTTTTTTGCAAATGTTATTCCCAACATATTACAATCTTATTTTGAAATACAACCTCTTTTGGCAAATATTAAGACTTTACTTTCAAAATGTGACAAACTTATTCTCGAATAAGACTTACTTTTTACTGTTAGAACCATATTCTTAAAATTATTACAACTTTTTCATGAAATATTTTCTGTCCTCTCTTTTTCTAATTCATTGTTTCTCTCATCTTTTTCCTTCTTCTTTGCCTTTATTTCTTCCCCTCCCTTATCCTTCCCTCCTTCCTTACTCAAAACTTTTATTTATATTTATAAATATAAAATATAATATAATATTTCACCCGTCTCTCTCTGCAGCTCCAGGGCGGTCTAGTTGTGCTGCTATGCAATGTAAAGGCCTGTAAGATGAGGGGCGTGGCCTCCCAGGCCCGCCTCCTCTGTTGCTCCACCTCTGACGACTGCATCGAACTACTCGCCGCGCCCACGGGCTCCACACCTGGAGACAGAGTCACCTTCCTCAACTACCCTGGTAACCATGGTTACAACAATGAAATTCTAATAGAAAATGACAGAAATAAATAAATGGATAAATGAAAGTGAAAGTCATCTCTCTGTCTCCGTGTGGTCAGGTGACCCAGACAGAGAGCTGCCGTCCAAGCAGAGGGTGTGGGAGCTTCTTCAGCCCGACCTCCAGGTGGACTCCAGGGGTGTGGCCAACTATAAAGGTTGTGGGTTCGAGGTGAAGGGGAAGGGGCTGTGCCGAGCCCCCTCCCTCACCAACTGCATCATCAGGTAGACCTAATGAGGCCCCCAACACACAGGGCAGGACGAGGTGAAGACATGTGCAGAGTACTTTTATTGTGAAAGGCCTGGTGTGCTGTGGCAAGGCAGCAGCAAAATTCAGCTGAGCCAGTGTAGCAAACGGTACAAGCTAAGCTGTTAGCTAACGAACAGAAGAAAACATGTCTTTACGTTTCTGTTGTTTATTGATTAAAAACACTTAAAACCACAATCATCAGTTTCCTCAAGTGTTCTTGTTTACATTAGACATAAAGAAAGGGACGCCCATATTTGGTGGAATGTTGCAACTTCGTCACGAAAATTCAGTATCAGAGTGAGACGTCTGTCCTGACGTTCAGAGCTCTGTGATGGTTCCTGGCTGAGAGGCGGAGCAGTCGGTCTCTCAGCAGTCGTCCGCTGATTGACGGCCAATCGCAGCTGCTGTCCAAGAAGGAGACTCCGCCCACCACCTTACTGGCCAGAGTTCCCAGCCAATCAGTGGCCTCCGTTAGGTAGCCAGATGGGCGAAGACCCGCCTTCTTCAGGTGGTCGGCATGCGTGAGGATGAGTAAGGCGTGATGGCGCCAATCTGGACCGAAGAGACTCTGAACACCAAGACGCACATTTAAAACACACAAAATCAGTACACACACAATGTCGAGGTGGTAGTATTGAGTTGTATTTATTCTGGTACTTGTACTTACGTAACTCTTTTTAGTGATTGTACTTGTTGGCGTAGTTTCAATGCAGCAAACTTTTCACTCTTACATGAGTAGATGTTTATAGAAAAAACATTACTTTTACTTCCCTACATCTGGATACATCCATCACAATACTTTAATTAATAAATTAATCATTATTATTATCATTATTATTATTATTTAAGGTATTCATGGACATTAAGAGGCTGATTCCAGGTCTGTTGGCACGATTCCAGTTTTGACCTCCAGAGGGAGCTAATGATATCAACCATTTAACTCCTCATGGTCATTCATGTAACCTGAGAACAAATTCTGTACGTGTGTGTGTGTGTGTGTGTGTGTGTGTGTGTGTGTGTGTGTGTGTGTGTGTACCTCCACACACTGCTCCAGATGTATGTTTTCATGAGGCAGGTCAGTCCTTGCGACGAGCACAAGTACGTGCACGCCCTCAGGGCAGAGCTCGTGCACGGTCTGTGGGCATGGAGGCAGAGGAGGTGTGTCAATCACTCTCAACATGAGGTCAGACTCCGCCCCCTGTCGTCTGAAGTACCGCGGGAAATTTCGGCTGAGGACTCGGTACTCTGTCGTCACGGAGACACCAGAGATGCAGGCACCTGTCTGGAATTCGTGTCCACCTGCCGAAGATGCAAATTCATAAATAGAATTTTAACTTTTTAAATATTAAATAAATAAATAATTGATTTAGTTATAGATTTCATTTTTTTGTGTTTATCACATGAAATCTTTGGAATATAAAATAATTTATAATAATTCATATATAGTTCAGATTACTCCTCTCATATTACACAAATTTCTACTGACCAATCAGAGCATTCCCCACAGAGCTCCTCCCACTTTGTCTGTTGCCTAGCAACAGCACATTCAAGGCCAGCACTTTCTGCTCGTCGTCGCTATGTTGATGACTCCACCTACTAAGGATATTAACGAGGCTGTTTCCATGGTGACTGCGCTCGTGGCTGTGATCCATCTAATGATACGAGGGAATACATTTTATAAATAAATGCAGTTTAATATTTAACAGCATATAGCAGGTGACTTCATAATGAATGCATCACTTTAACATTACATGTTTTTTATCGTTATACAATTCCATTTATTCATTAAATTTTGAGTTTGGAATAAAAACTTAGTAAACTATTGCTTTAAATATGTATATAAAAAATATCTATGATAGAAAATACTGATGCTTTATTCAGGCCTTTATTTGCCCCTTTGATGATGTGTTGACCCATCATTTAGAAATGGAAAATACTGATCAAATTATAAAGTGAATCAGTGAATATTTAGACCAAAAACAACTTGTAGCAGCACAATTTAACAATAATCCATAACTTTCTTTTTGGTTCAAATCATTTTCTATCAGCGCAGTCAGCAGTTTATAAAGAGGTGACTACCTCTGGAGTTAACCCAGAACTGATCTAAACCTGATTCTATAGGTGGATTATCATGAAATAAATACAACAGTTGATGCACCTGCTATAAAAAAGTTTAAGAATCAACTTTGTAATTGCGTTACACAAATCAAAACGCAAGTCTTACCTGTTGTATCGTAGCAGAGGAGGCAAGCGGAGACACATTTCCTGGACTAATTTCCATGGGGAGTTGTATGTGTGTGTGTTTTATGGTTACTAGTTAAATTATAACCAGTCCTTCCCATCTGTCCGTCGTTCTGTAGCTTTATCAGGTTGTAAAAGTGACAAACATCCGTGCAGTTTACATTTAAAGGGACACATTAAAGCGGAAGTGCAGTGTGTGTGTGTAACAGTGATGAAACGTCCTCACATTTCTGAAATGTCCTCACAGTAATGAAATGTCCTCACATGTCTGCTTCACGCCCCCCAACCACACACACACACACACACACACACACACAGCTGCATCATCAGCGTCAACATGTGGATGTGTTTTCAGTCATTTCAGCATGTCCGTGAAGAGCGTGACGTTATTTTTTGGTCTCGATCGGTGACTGAGAGCAGAAAGTATGCGCTAATGTACTTCACCTTCATAATCATATTATCATTGGAAACAACAAGGAAGACTAAAATTGTGACATCAAGGAAAGGGGGAAACACAGATGGCTAAGTGACGATAATGCAGATAAGTGTGTGTGTCACTGATATATACTGAACATGTATTAACAGGGAAGCTGGGGAACACGTACTGCAGAACGACACAAGCATGGAAAACATAGTGTGTGTGTGTGTGTGTGTGTGTGTGTGTGTGTGTGTGTGTGGTTGTTATCTTTATAACAACCATACCCAAACTGAGGACAGTGATGCCCAACAGCTATCAACCACAAAGAGGAAACACACATACGCATTCTCTCCTGTTGTCAGTGAAACTACAGAAGATCAAAATCAATTCTAGGAAGGTTTAAGGAAACACAAAAAAAAATCCCCACACATGGTCAAACACATCAGCACGTACGAGCTTTGTCCTTCTTGTGAACTGTCCTCACTGTAACAAGGAGCTCTGGTGGCTCTGAACATGTGAGCAGTTAAAACAAATAATGTTTGTTTGGAAACGTCCTTCGATGTTCGAGACGTGAGGACGAGCCTGAGTCAACGTCCCTCTTCTTCTGGAGAGAACAGCGTTTCATTCTTATTTACAACATTTATTTCATCCGCGTCGTATCATTACATTTTGATATGTCGATGCACATAACAAAGGAAATGTAATATTTGTTGGCACCACATTAATTCGTCTTTATGTTTTATTGGACAGTTTAACAATAGCATTGCTTCTGTCAACGTAACACATCACTTTTCAATTAAAATAAGTCATGATATATATTAAGAATGAAAGTCAAAAGCTGTGCTGGTGGTGTGAGCAAGAACACACAACAGTCCTCCTGGCGTCAGCAGCTCGGACTCGATTGGACTTCGAAGTACGCAAATCTGAATTTGGCGTATTCTGTATTATAAAACATTGTTCTCGTACTGCAGGGTAGATAGTTAGCATTAGTATTGCAGGACAGTGTAAAAAGGAAAAAACGTAAGACTGATTTATTGGACAAGCAACACAGAGGAGATTCATGAAAGAAGATTTTGAGGTTCAGTTTGAGAAACATCTCTCAGGTTTGGATTCCCTCAGTTTAAACGTGACGTTAGCTCTGTCAACTCTAATTCATTATCATCCAGGAACCCGTTTTCCCATCTGAATGTTCAGGGGTTAGAAAACATCAGACGTGATTCGGGGAGTTAAGACAAAAGTTGTGGATCAGATCAGATAAAATGTTCATGTTGAAATTGATGCCTCAGACCTCAGACTTAAGAAAAACAGATTTTTACATTTGCAAATTTTACACCTCTGTTCCATTCAACTGTTTTTTCTTCATTACAAGATTAAGCCAGAGATCTTCTGTTAGCCGTCTGACATATATTTAAATCTGCAAACAGTTTAAATATCGGAGGTTGGGCTTTAACTCTGTGGTCATAAATAACTTCTATCTGCTCAGATGGGATCATTTCCCTGTGTCTTCCCAGGCCTGTGGGGACGTCTTTTCCTCTTTGTTAATCTTATCACCAGCCATCAGCTACTGGGAAAAACATTCACTGCTTGGCTTTCAGACACATGTGGCCGGAAAAGATGGAGGGCTCTCTGCCTTTTTTAGTAGTATAGCTACTTTTACCTAAATAAAGAATCTGAATCGGCTGCTTCCTTTAGCCACATAGCGTAGCAACAGAAATACCAATGTTGGTCCCACAAACAGACGCACAGACATGTTGGAAATGACAAATGCTTTTAATCAGAAACACCTGATGATTGAGTCACAGATTTGTCTAACGTTACAGAAGATTGCTTCTCTAAAGCAGTGGAAATAAACCCCCGAAATAAACTGGCAGAGTGACACATAAACAAATAATTACACCAACATTCATCCAAAATATACAGGAACAACTTATAGAAAAATAACTCTCACAATCAAAACAGTGCAAACCTCAGGCCTTAAACTTTGGGTGCGGAGGCAAAATGTCACACTTTAGGGAGTGAGTATGGATTTAAAGGGTTTCTATGGACGCCCAGATCACGTTTCACTTTTCACCATCATCTTCCTCTAATTGAATCAGAATCACAATTTCAACATCAACATTTGTATGACTTTCTTATTGTGAATTGAGAAGATGGAAAACTGAATAAAATATAAATTAGAAGTGACTGAAATTGGTTGTGAAGCATGTTAGTTATCTAACTAACTAACTTGAACACCATCAACTTCTATCAGTGCAATTCAAGACTTTTGTATTAGAAACAGAATATGTTGAAACAGTTCTGAAATTAGCGAAAGTAAAAGCACATTGTTTTCTATTGTTGTGAGGATAAAAATATGTTTTTATTTTCTAATTTCTAGTCATTTCTGCGGTGTGGTTTTTCAAAGTAACAGCACGTAATTGATCCTCAAAGGAAAGGAAAACCACAACACACTCGCACCAGGTTTTCAATATTAATGCTTTTTCCTGTCGGTGTAAATGGGGTCAAACTGGATTTTAAAGTGGTTTCAGTTCGTCTAGACACCCAGGAAGAAAACCAGATCCGAACCACAAAGAGTTTCACATCCGGCCGAGTTTGCGTGTGAATGCAGACTGACAGGAAGCTGATTAGCATCGAGATACTGGGACAGTTTTGAGGAGGGGGGAGGAAGGGAGGGTGTAAACAGGTATGGTTATTCACCCTTCCCGCCGTTTTCACTCTGTCTCGCTCTCTTTTTGTCTCTTGCCTCTCGCTCCCTCTGGGGTCGGTCATGGGCAAAGAGAGGGAAGTCTATCCGTCCTCTCACCTCCCCTCCGTTGGTCTGTCTTTCTTTCCGTCCGTCCATCCTCAGTTTTTCTGACACACATGAAGTCTCGTTTTTGCGACCGCGGGCAACGACGACGACGGCTTCGCTGACGATGAAGACTTTGAAGACAGCAGAGATGTGTGAGGAGACGAGTGGCGAGACGAGGAAGAGGTCGATGCAAACTTGGACTTCGCCGCCGCCGCAAGCAGAGATGATGATGATGATGATGATGACGAAGATGATGGTGATGAAGGCTGGGCGCCGGGCTCTCTCAGCGTTCGGCAGCTTAGCCCGTCCCCACACGGGCAGCGCTGGAACAGCTCCAGGCCGTGGTTCCCTTTCCGGCGTTGTCGCGTACAAACCTGTCCCTCCCGCAACACGGGCTTGCAGATGCGAGTCCAGAAGTGACGGGCGCAGCACAAACTGTCCGAGCAGTCCGACGAGCGCAGACAAGGATCCCCGACCTGACCTGGACACACAGAGACGGACGCAAAAACAGTTAATGATGTGTGAAGGAAGGCAAACAAGAACCATGCGATCCTCTGCTGGGCCAATCAGGAGACAATAAGTCACTTTTGAAATGTGAAACAGGAAGTGTTTTATTTCCAAGACTTTTAAAATTGAACAAAAGAAAGTGGACAAACATTCACCTTTACCAGTCGTCCCTTTGGAGTCCGTTCTTCCTCTTTTCCTCCATCCTTTCTTTTTAGACAGTGGACTCATCTCTGCGTCCGAGTCCGGGATCCTCTGAGACACAAAGCTGTCGACGTCAGGAACACAGATATCTGAGGGCAGAAGAGAAGAACCCTTGTTTTATCTATCGTGAATGTTTCCATAGACTTTTCACAGCTGTCAAACACCTGCATGGTCACAGTATGGAAGCCACAAAAGGCCAAAAAAAAACTGTGTGATAAGGAGAAATGTCAGTGATACTAATATGGAAGCTAGTTAAAATACTCATGAATGGTAAAATAGTAAATCATTTTGAAATATTCAGATTTACTTTAGCTGAAGTAACTAGTGTTTGAGAAACTAGATCAAAATTGTGAAATACTAAGGGGGGGTGATGAAATATAGGATGGAAGAATTATGAGATTTTTAGTTTAAATCATTAGATACTAAATCAGAATTATCAAATGCATTAATCTTTTGCCTTATATTTTAAGGCAAAACATTAAGTCATAATTTTGACCTAAAATTCTTAATTTTTTCATTCCTAACATTTTATATTTTTCGGGCAGAAATGGACTTCCATATTATTCTCATCTTGTCAGTTGTGTAAATATATTATGTTTTAGCTGCTGGTTAGTGACCGTTAGTTACACTCTTCACATTTTAGGGTTAGGGTTGTTTTTTTTTAGTCTATACCAACAATAATAATATTTAAACATTCAGACATTATAAAATAAAAAACATGCCATGATTTCAGACGCAGGCTACACTGCATTTAAAGGCTAATCTTACTGTTACTGCAGTGGTTGCCCGGGCAACACATGCCGTTCCTGTGGCAACGCCTCTTCCTCCTGCGACAGGTCTGGCAACGGGAATGGGCGGGGCCTTTGGAGGGGGCGTGGCAATAGCTCCCCTCACTGCACTCCAGGTCGCTCATGCACTGGAAGAGCTGAAAGAGAGAGAGAGAGAGAGAGAGAGAGAGACACTGGTTTAGAACTGATAATAAATAATCTTAAATATATAAAATACACAAGTTGTCTGTTTCATTAAAGAGACATTCCCCCTCCAAACTTCTCATACGGCTTCATTTAAACAAACTTTTTTCAGGCTTGAACAAGTAAAATCCTCTTATATTTAAAACAGGCAAATATCAGAGAAAAGTTAAGTCAGAGCTGTGTTGTTTCTTTCCTCTCCATTTATTGTCTGACGACCCCTCAGATTTATACAGTGACCTTTTGGAGGGGCGCAAACCCTAGATTGGGAACCAGTGGACTCAAGTAGAAGCTGACTATATTGATCTAATAATCCAAATATCAGTTAATACTTTTATTTTTCACACTGGTACTTCCATTTAAAGTAAAGGATGCGAGTACTGCTTCCAACAGATGTCGTTTCTACTCACTGTCAGGTCCACACTCGGCTCCCACGTGCTACGGTTCACCGGCAGCGCGTGCCCCTCCCTCAGAATCACGGTCCTGATGGAGTTGAGCCGGACACGCGCCTCCCCGCCTCGGGAACACGCCAACAGCGCGAGCCCGAGGCTCACCATCAGCACCAACTGACGGCTCATGACTGCAGCTGGGAAATAAAACACACGTTAAATATGAAAACAACAACTCACCACAACATGTCAGAGAGAGAAAACTCGTGTCAGTAAATTAATAAATATCATAAGGCTTTTATTTTAAATGTCTGTATCATCTGAGTTGATGAAACTTTCGGATCTTTAACTTAAAATAAGTTGAAGAACAACCAGACGCACTTTAAATCATGTTTTCTAAGCTCGTGTATCAGTGATGTAACAGCAGAACTACCATGGAGAGCTGACAGCATTATTATTATTATTATTATTATTATTATTATCTCTTACCTGCTGGTCGCAGAGTGAAGTCCTTGTTCTCTGAAGGAAGATTTAAAAAAAGAACTAAAATTTAAGATAAACGGTCACAAATTAATCCCGCTTTACTGCCGCTGTCGAGCAAGTAAGTAAATCCAGTGTCAGTTTTTCTCTAGTTTCCAGTGTCAGTAAAAGATAAAAGATGTTTCCTTTTTTCTTTTTTTTAAAAGTCAGAAATCAAAGCGGAGTTTGGCGCGAGGAAGATGCAGCTGTTCCTCTGCTGCTGTGTGGACAGGTGAAGATGAACCCGGATCCTGATCCACTTTATAGGCTGCTTCCATGCTGCCACGCGCGATCCCGGTCCGCCCACAGCCCCGGCCACGCGCCCACCCGCCCCTCCCTCACCACACATCGATACCCGCCCTACACCCCCACCCCCTCCTCCCTCTCACCTGCAGCCATCGATACAGGTAGAGACAGAGGGGGATAGACATATTTGTTTGTTTTAGCCTGTAGAGAGCGACAGGAAAAGTCCCATAAAAACAAACTAAAACAATTTATTTAGACCTGAGTGTCATGTTTGAGAAAACAGAAACAGATTTTTAATATATGGAGGATTCGTAAAAAACATAGTTGAAACATTTAAATCAGCCTCTTGCAAAAAGCTGCAGATATGAGGAAACAAAGATCTGGTTTTTGATTGACGTTTTGTATATAAAAATATATTGATTTAAGATATGTAGAGGTTTTCACTTTTTAATCTCCATCAAATATCGTTTGATAAAATAAAAATAGAAATTCAGTTTTATAAACATGGATAATGCACAAATTGCCCATTTTACACATTTACATAAACACCTATAGAAGACTTGAGCGATGAGCAAAAAAGAGAGAGGTAAGGTCGAGGTAAACAAAAATCCCATGAAATAAATATTTGTTGTCACTGGAATTATCACTATTTATTGTTTGATAAGATCAAAACAGAAACAGTATTTTTTTAAACATAGATAATGAACAAAATGGTTATTTTAAACATTAAAATTATCACTTGGAGAAAACCTGAAAGGTAAAGCAAGAAAAATAGGGTTTTGTAAATAAAAACAACCTGAAACTATGACGCTATAATGTTTTTATAATCAGTAATGGCAGAAGTATTCAAATCTTTTATATCTTTACTTTGCAAAACAAAAGTGTAAGAAAACTCTAGCAATAAAGCAATAAAGGTGCATTCAAAATATTTACTTTTAAAGTAAAAATATAAACATATTAGAAACCAAAAAGTAAAAGTACACATCATGCAGTAAATTTGCCCATGTGACTAAAAACTATACTCTTATTTTTTACAGTATTTTACTGTAATAGTTGGTTAAAGTGGAGATAGGATTTTATTTCTTTATGTTCTGTTTTGTTTTCTAAAATGAGTCGAAACATAAATCAGTATAAAAGCCACCACTGGTTTGGACCGGTGTCTCCTCTGGTCCGGTCCGTGTAACGTGATGGAGGAAGTTCACAGTGAAGACAATCGCTGCATTCACAGATCAGTTTACCTGTTGTTCTCCTCACCTGGAGCCGCCTCTCCCTTTCTGTCGTCTTTACCCGACCAACTCTGAACCCCGACCGGTTCAGTTCGGGTCTAGACTTTCAGATCTCCAACAAAACCTCCAATGAGACTTTGAGGGATCCGGTTCTGGTTTGACATGTTTAATCTGAACCCGTCCTCTCATTGTCTTTGAGTCTAATGAGGTGACACCACGACTGGACTCTCACAGTTCACATCGGGTCCTGGTTTTAAGCTGTTCATCAGATGATTCTCACAGTGTCCAGGTTTACGGGTTCTGATGTGTTTTGCGTTTGTGTTATTCTCAATAACTTGTTGTGGCTCGTTTCCACCAGTGACAGAAGAAGTGCTTTGATACCACAATGTAAAATACTCCATTACAAGTACAAGTCCTGCGTTTCAAATCCTACCTGTACATTCATGTTGAGACAAAACATTTGGGAATCACTGGTTTAATCTTTAGAGACATGATGCACTCTGTCTTTGTCAACATGGTCAGTGATGGATGAAATGCAGCTGAAATGATCATCAGGGGTCAGCTGGGTCAAGTCTTAAAGGAACAGTTTGACATTGTTTTCTGATTTCTGCTCTTGTCTGTTTAGTCCGAGGATGAACTGAAACGTCACAGCGACGGTGGGTGTGGTTTCAGGGGAAGTTACACACTTGTGTTAACGACGTGGGTAACGAGCCCGGTGCAGGTCTCGGGTTTTCTGACCTGTACCACAACAGAAACTGGTTTGGATGTCTTAATAAATAGACTTTATTGATCCTGGGAGGGAAATTGTGAAAGGAAAGCACTCTGGTGACTTAGACCACTTGGCCACGCTACCTCTGCACCATTGACCAATCGCTGCTGGGACCTTGGTACAGTTGCCACCGATGGCTAGTTTCATGGCTAAATAAATACAAAAAGGAAAACTCTATTGGCTTCACATATATACTGGGTAGAGCAATATACGTAATACAAGTGTACAGAATGGACAGCAGCAGATCAGGGAAGGTAGTCCAGACGTCCCTCTCCTGAGCCATTCCCAGACCAGATGAGCTATATAATCTCTCCAGGGTGCTCCGGGTCTATCCCGAGGTCTCCTACCAGATGGATGTACCCAGAAGACCTTCATCCAAACCACCTCAACTGGTTCCTTCATCCTTCCGTTGTGAAGGAGCAGCTTCCTCCAGATGCCAGAGCTCCTCACCTGACAGAGGAAACTCATTTCAGTTGCCTGTAGCCGTGATCTCGTTCTTTTGGTCACTACCTAAAACTCATGACCAGAGGTGAAGGTTGGAACTAAGATCTACTGGTAAGTCAAGAGCTTTGCCTTCCAGCTCAGCTTCCTCTTGACCACAAAAGTCCACCTGTCAATCTCCCGCTCCATCCGACCATCGACCAAGGCACTTAAACTCCATCCCAACCTGAGGAGACCAATCTGCCATTTTCTGGCGTTAACAGCTGCTCAGTAAAATAATAAGGTGAGATCTAAGAGTAAATTTCTTGATTTCTTAAGGTACTTGCATATTACATTATAGTGTTTATATCACAATTTTCAGATCTATCTCAAGCTAGCTCCTTTTTGACTCCGTCTACACTGTACAAAAAGATAATTTGGCCCAAATACTGAAAAACTGAAGCCCAGTTTTTTGAAATTCTCCAAATCTCCTATGAAAACAAACCTTTACTGATCTGGATGAATTTGTTTTGGTGCGTGAAATCGGGTTACCAAAGTCTTACGTTCATAAAAATAGCACAACATGTGAGTAAAATAGTAGATAAATGTAAAATAAATGCCTAAAATGAAAAGTGTTGTCTGTCCTTCTACTTTAACCAAACTTTAGAGGCCTTCTAGCTCCGGCTATGAGCCACATACAGTCAACAATATGAAATGTAAAGTGGAGAGTTGATAGACTCAAACAGCATTTAAACCATATATGTACGCTGTGCTCTCACAAAGATATTAATAAAAACATCTGTCGACCTCAGAGGGTTAAGTTGTATCTTACAGTGAATTTCAGCCCCTTGCAGACCTGGTACGACGACTGTACTTTTAGACAAAAACCAACACGGTCTCAGTCCGAAAGTCCCGAAGGCGGAGGTTTGGATACAGAACAGAGCTGATTTAGGTGGGACTCCATTAGATGAAACTCGTTAGCATTCATCCTCTGGGGATCATGAATGAAAAATTTGTGCCAAACCATCCGAGTTGTTAAGACGAGCGTTACCACATGTGGCTGAAGACAGGGGGATGATTCACTGCCAGTAAGTGTTTCTTCGGAGGAGTTTTCCTCTAACATCATATGAAAATCACGTTCACACACGCACTGATTTTACATATCGGTCTATCTTGATGACAATTAAACTCGTGGCCTTTTATCGGTCACATTTAACCTTTCCTCACTCAGGAAACAGCGACACCTCCCCGTCTGTTTGTGTGTTTTAATTGTGACGATATGATCATCGATGGTAGATAAGATAAACACACACACACACACAGAAACCACACAAACAACAGTCAGTCATTATGGGATCATTCATTCACATAAGACACACACACAGCTCACCACGAACACGCACACACACATTTGCCTTTAGATAAATTGTATTATGACACCAGTATCACATTCACACCCCTCACACACCAATTTCCTTGAATGTTTTCCTTACATGTGTGTGTGTGTGTGTGTGTGTGTGTGTGTGTGTGTGTGTGTGTGTGTGTGATATCAGTTTATCTAAAGTGACTTCAATAGAAGAAAGGAAAAAGCCCTTTATTTAATCTCAGCTCAGGATACATGTGAGAAAAAGAGGAAGAAAAACAGTAAATTATTAAAAACACTAAAAATAAAATTTAAAAAGTCACATAAAATATACTGTATATTAAATATGCAGTACAATAGCAGAACCTTTAAACTGTACTGTCCATCTGTGTGCAGATTCTGAGTGAATAATGTAGGAATGAGTCCTAAAACCAGGAAGTACGTAGCATTTTAGCACGGCCGGTTTCCTCGTCCAGAAGTCAACGACCTTTTGGTTTGTCGCCTCCAGATATTCTCAGGTTTTATTTTACAACATAAAATACGTCAGTAAATACCCAAGTCCTGATTTTTTTCTCTTTTAACAAGCTATTTGTAAGTTTTGCTATTGCTACATAGCTAACGTTAGCATTAACAACTGTTTACTTACCAGTCTGGACAAGAGCTTCAAGACAAGAGGTTATAACACGTCCTTTGAGCAGCTACTTCTTCCGGACAGACTGGATGCTACAGTGACTCCGACCGGGGCTAGCTGGTTAGCATGCTAACTTCTGCAGAAGAAAAGAAGTGATAGAAATAGAAGCAAAACAAGAGGGTTGTTTTCCACCTCTGGAGACAGATGTTTGTGAGTAAACTAATGAGATTCACTGTTGAACTCACAACGTTTCTTCTAGACTGGTGAGTAAACAGCTGCTAATGCTAATGCTAGCTACATAGCAACAGCTAAACTTACCTATACCCCCTTTAAAAAGGCTGGTTGCTAACAAGTGTCTCGTTGTGTTTATACTCACACTTTTGCAAAGAGAGATGCAACATCAGGAGAGGAAAACCAGGGTAATGTTTGGAGCCCCTAAAGGGACAAGGGGGCCCCTGAAGGCCCCTGGTTTTGGCATCTTTTGCAATGACAACTATGAATCTTCTTCATATGAAGACATTTAAACATCAATACAACAAAGACTTTCATGAGAAGAAATAAGATCAGAAACATCATCACAGGCTCAACACTGTCGACACAGAGAGACACATAACAGTAAAACAATCTCTGTCCCTGGGAGGAAACTGAAACTAATACAACACACACACACACACACACACACACACACACACACACACACACACACACACACACACACACACACATATAATCGGGTGCAGTATCGAGGCTGCTGGCTGTTTCATCAGTTTCATTCATTACTCTGACATGATAAAGCACAGAGAGAATCCATTTATACACACACACATACAAGTTTGTGTGTGTGTGTGTGTGTGTGTGTGTGTGTGTGTGTGTGTATATCTAGCTGAAGTATCTATCAGAGACTGACAGAACAACACTGCCATCATGAGGTCATAGTGAATGTTGCAGGAAGACTCTTTAGAGGTGTGTCATTCACTGCTGCAGCTGTTGTCAGGAGCAAACATCTGGATGTAGAGCTGAGACTTCAGGCTGCAGGTTTCTGTGACTCGCGTTGAGGACACACCTGCACAGATGTGGAGCCCTGACTGTCTCCACACTGTATCTGATGGACCCATAATGACATTTCTGACTACTGGTTATTGCTTTGAGTTTTCATTATTCTCATTATTTATTATCCATGTGCCTCTCGTGATGCAAAGGTTTGTTCAAAAAGTCCCTACATTTGTTGCTGGCTGCTTTATGAAAAACAAAAAATGAAAGGAAAACCTAAAGAGTATCTCTATCTATCGGGAACCGGATGAGGCAGCACCGACAGGAGAAGACTGATGTCGGTAAGGCTCTGTTTAAGTATATTATTATTATTATTGTACAACTTTAGATGTATGTGTGGCAGAATTTACCGACACGTAACGTTAAAAAAACCGGTTGGTACCGGCTGCTAACTTTGAGTCCATTTCCACATGAGACGATGACGTTATTTTATTTTCTACCCTTCTGTAACAACCGAGTAGAGAGTCGGTGTTCATCATGATGAGCTCACCTACACCCCATCATAATAAAACATCATGACTCGCATCAGAATTAATGTAAAAGAAAGAAAGAAAAACTGTTGCAAAGTCATTTACTATTCACTCAGTGGCGGCTGCTGGTCTTATAAGGAGGGGAAGCTCATTTTCGTCCTACAACATAAAATGTGTCCGTTTATTTAAATGTAAATTCGCAGAGTGACAGAAGAGAGTCGCCAAACACAACGCTAGTCGTTTTTAACAAAGACAAAGTCGCTGAGGATCAGAAACGTCTCCAGATCAACTCCGAACAACGGAATGAAAAACTTGAAAACTGCTCCGGCGGATGTTTATACTTCAAGATCGCTGATTCGCTCATTTCGCTGTCAATCAAAAAGGGACTCAGCCTCAGACAGATCATCCAATCATCATGCAGAAGCCGAGCGTCCGGACCCGCCCACTGTCTGCACTGTGTAAAGCTCTGTGGCGCTGCGGGAGGAAGGAGGAGGAGTCGTGCTGTTACCGGTGATAAGCAGCTGATTCTGAACAAAAGATGAACGTGTTCTAGCGCATATATATATATATATATATATATATATTAATGTATATGGATTTTTGTAATAGACTCCATGTGTTGTGACCAAGTGGTTTAAAATCAACATGAAAAGAAAATGTTTCCCTAATCTACCTTTATGTCTTTGGAGGTCTATGAGATGAATGTCTGTTGAATATCTTTATACCTCCAATACCAAATATTACAAGGAAACACAAAAAGCTCACGACTTGTTTCTAGGTTCATAAGTAATTTGTTTGGTAATGTAAAGAACTGTGATGATGACAGGAGGCGGGAGGAGAGGAGGTGCGATCAGCAGTCCTCTCAGAATCAGACAGCAGAGACAGACGTCCTGTTTCACACGTCTGTCTCTCCTTTTCATGCTGCACACAAAAGTGCTGCCACAGCTGCTCCCACACATCACATACAGCCGCGTGAACTTCCACCATGTAAGTCGACACTCTGCTCAGTGGCTTTCGCTTCAGTACCCTGAAGGACGTTGTCGTGGAGACTGTGTCCAGGGAAACTAAAAACAGCTGAGAAGAGGCAGCACAGGTAGGTTTTCCACTCTTGTGTCTGAGCAGGTAAAAAAACAGCCTTTCTTTGTTAAAGATCAGAAGGTTAAAACTGAAACCGTGTCTCTCACTGAGCCGGTGGTCGATACATGAGTCATGACAGAGAAATGTGGACAGGATGGGTTGGGTTGGTGGTCAAGGTTTATAGTATGGCAGACTGGGAGTGGTGGTAACACTTCTCCAGACAATATTCTCCACACGTTTAGTTATTGCTCAGGAGATTCTTTTACATTTATTTCTGTAATAACTCGTTCTGCTCTGTAGTTCAACTCCTCAAACTTCTGTCCTGTTTACTGGGAGTCTGCAGATATTTTTCATGCTCGTTGTCAGAGCTAATGTTTTAGCTGTTAGCTGTAAGGTTCATGGCTACAAGGGTCTGGGTGAGTTGTAACAACAACATTTTACTGTGTACTTGTGTTTGAGACTACAGTAACATTTCCTGTTTGTGTTGCCGCGGTAACACCTACACCCTTTAATAGCAGACACATAGTTTGTATTAAATTTTGAAGGCAATGGATTAAAAGAAACGTCCTCGCTCTGCCCTGTTTGTCATTTCGAAAAGTTGCAGAAGCAGCAACATGACAAAACCTTTGTGTTTCTATCAGGACGTGGTTATTCTGAGAGACGAGAAGTGGCGTTATGAACAACGGCTCGCCTCACTCCTGTAGTCGGGGTCTTTGAAGGGAGAGGAAGGCGAGTGTGGGGGGTCTTTGTGGTTTGCTTGCAGAGAAACAGAGCAACAGGCTTTGATCAGAGACACGTTGTTGCTCGCCCTGAGGTGTATGAAGCTGTCACACGTGTGAATATCACGTCTTCACTGCACAATCCACTAATCTCTCAGTGCATCTAAAACACATTCACACAACATTAAAACAGCCGAGTCTCTCCTCCTTCATCAGTGTTGACTTCGTTATTCAGCCTCGGAGGTCGCTGCTTGTTCAGTGTCAGCATCTTGAGGTTCAGTCTGGCGAGACGGGTGGAGCTGGGAATCGAACCAAGGACCTTCTGATTAGTGGACGACTCCTCCTGAACCACGAGGAGGATAGGAGCCAGGCTGTAGCTGTGGAGTCATGGGATTGGATGAGTTATGTGACAGCCGCACCATGACTCATGTGATTCACATAAGGCGGAGGCACTGAGAATCCTCTCAAACATCATTAGTTTATGAAATACCAAGAAATATATATATATATATATATATATGGTTCACAGAGCTGCCTCTGCTTTTAGCTCATCTCTGAGTCATGTTTCCACCCGGCCTCAAAATACTTTTAGATTACATTCAGACATGTCACCTTTTTAGATCTCTGCTGCTGCAAATATAAATCCTGATCTAGTGTCTGCTGAGTCCAGTTCCCTCTTTATATTTACCTAAACGACGGCTGACAGTGCGGAGGACTTTAGGGATTCTGACTTTTATAGAAAAAAGCACAACGTGAGGTTTTTAATCAACAGCCAAAAAAAAGCAAACAAAGATATTCAATGTAATATGATCTGTGTGACAGAGAGAAGATGAACTGCCGCTGATTCATCCAGACAAACTGATGACTGCGTCTTTGTTCATGTGCTGAGTTTAACATGCCTCCCACTGCACTTTCTGTTTTCTCTTTGCTGTTTCACACTGACGACGACAGCTCAGTGTGAAACCACGTTCACACTGAGTCTTTACAATAATCGACTGATTTAAAGGAAAAGAAAAACAAAAGACTTTGGAGATTTTATTATAAAACACATTAACAGTGATGAAATGTTGGCAGGTATGAAGAGATGGAAGAAGAATGAAGGACGAGTCTGAACTGAGCTGAAGTGGATCCTCAGTAAACAGATTTTCTTTCAACAGTATAATTACAGTAATAATAATAGGAAGCAGCGTTTCCTTTCCTAACATCCTCTCATTCATTTGCTCATTCATTTTCTGAAACGCACACATTCATTTTCACCCTCCCGACTCACTCTTTCATTAGTGATGAACTGAATTATAGCGGCAACAGCTGATTGATGTCAGGGTTTGAGGGCTGGACCCAAAATGCAGCCAACACTTGGGAGAAAGATTTATTTAACAAAACCATGAATCTTACACACAACACTGGTGAAGCACAGGGAAACACAGGAACTCAAAACAGGAAACAGGAAGAGGCAACGTGAACCAATGAGGACAAACCCAGAAAATCAGCAGACAAAGGGAAGCACAAAGACGATATAGACAAGGGGGGCAAGGGTGATTGAACACAGGTGAAACATCAGGGCGGGGCAAACAATCACCACACAGACATATGACCAAGACAGGAAGCAAAACACTGACACAAGGAAACTGATTACAAAATAAAACAGGAAGTGAGAAAAGTCCAAACAAAACTCTCTGTCTGTTTTCCAGACAATAAGTGACGTGTGAAGATATCACCTTGGGCTGAGGGAAATGATAACACACATTTTTCTGTGTTTTCTGTTAGTTTATAAACAGAAGAGTTAATCCATTAATCGAGAATATTGATGGATAATGATGTCGACCGGGGGAGAGGCTCAGGTTTATGGTCTCTGTAATCCACATCCATCCGTTTGTATTTTCGTTTTCACTTTACGTATGAAAAACCAGAGAGAAAATGGCGACAGAAGTTGTTAAAGTTTCTGTGCAGATAAAAAGCAAAGTGAATGTTTTTCACATGGTTTCCCATCATCTTCTTCTTCTGTGGTGGTTTAATGGCGTCAATTGGAGACTGAGCTCCATCAACTGTTTATCAGCTTGTATTCAAACAAACAGCAGAGGAGGGAAACAAGCTTTAATGCACAGTCATTCTCTTTCGCTGGTTTTCTGGTAACCGACGGCAGAAAGAGTTGTTAGGCTCGTTAGAGACGAAAGGCGTCTCGTCTGGAAAATGTTTGAGGCAGTGACGCAGTTTTCATACTGTGAAGTCTGCAGTTTGTTGTTGTGATGATGTGCTTCAGTATGAAGAGGGAAATGTGAGGAAAAGTTGCAGACTGATGAAGAAATCACTCGTGAAACTGTCTCTGGTTTGACCTGTAGTTTCTTCTCTTGTTTTCAGACCGGCATAAGAGCTGAAGATGAGTGTTTGTCTGCAGGAAGACGAGGGCCGAGCCGAGTCTCCAGGAGTCACCTGCGAGTCCATGAACAGTAACATGTCCATGGGACACCCTCTAAATTTCAATGAGCGTGCATCTCCTTCACTCACAGAGTAAGAAGACTGTTCACACCTCAGCACAACTCACAAAACGCCACATGTAGGAAAGAGCATGCGTTATTACTCATCTCATACTGAAAGGTATTTTGTTTTTCAGATGCGACTCTGAGAGCAGGAGAGAAGAGGCGCTGGAGACAGACTGTAAGACAGAGTAAGAAGATGCATAAACACAGAAAAAATAAAAGAAAGTCAAAGCTGAACAGCGGGAAAACTGTGATAAGTGTAGATAAGAAAAAAAAAGAAAAGAAAAGAGTCTTATTTATGTCGTGTTTTTATTTGGTTGTAATTAAGCAATGTCATAATTTTTTAATTTCATCTCTCGGATCAATATTGATGATGGCGCTAAAGGACAAGGACCAAAGATATTACAATGCAACCTGAGGGGAAGGTGAACGTCTGAAAGCTGGTGTTAGACTTTCCTGTTAGAATCATACTGAGGACTTTGAGAGAACTACAAGAGCTGAATCCATGAAGATATATCTGTGGCAAAACATACATGATGAAATCTGTTTGATGAAACTTCCTTCATTTCCACAGCGAGGGGAGGACAAGTGGTTGTGTAAGTTTAAACTGTGGATTTGACGTTGCCTCACACTGGGACCAGTCCGGTTCATCAGGAGTTCAGGGTGGAAAAAGATCCACTACAACACCGGCACTACAGAAACCCAGTCAGACCGGACCTGCAGGGGGTAAGACCAGACATTTTTACATTAAAGCTCTGAAAGGCTTGACAAAGTCCTCGCAGCTTGTCTTATTTATCTTTTGCTTTACAGTGAATGACGGTCTGCAGGAGGTTTCACATCAATATAAGATCAGTCTGAGCAGCAGATGTGAACATGTGACTGAAGGAACTGATGGAACAGGAAGTGGAACCCTCCTCAACAGGATCTACACTGAGCTCCACATCACAGAGGGACAGAGTGAAGAGGTTAATACCCAACATGAGGTGAGGCAGCTGGAGACAACTTCCAAGATGGAGACCCTCCATGACGCTCCAATCAGGTGCCACGACATCTTTAGAGTCTTACCTGACCAACAGGGAGAAGACATCTTTAAAGTCTCACCTGACCAGCAGAGAGAAGACGTCTCTAAAGTCTTAGCTGACCAGCAGAGACCCATCAGATTGGTTCTGACCAACGGTGTCGCTGGCGTTGGAAAAACCTTCTCGGTGCAGAAGTTCTCTCTGGACTGGGCAGAGGGCTTGGAGAACCAAGATGTCAGTCTGCTGGTTCTGCTTTCGTTCAGGGAGCTGAACCTGATCAGAGATCAGCAGTACAGTCTTCTCAGGCTGCTCCATGTTTTCCATCCAACATTACAGAAGGTCACAGCAGAGCAGCTCGCTGTCTGTAGAGTTCTGTTCATCTTTGACGGCCTGGATGAAAGCAGACTGTCACTGGATTTCAACAACAGGAAGTCTGTGTGTGATGTCACACAGGAGTCATCAGTCAA
>NW_019525085.1:306713-374877 GCF_002814215.2 Seriola lalandi dorsalis
AGAAAGGAAACATCATGTTCTACCAAGAAGACCTGGAGCAGTGTGGTCTTGATGTCACAGAGGCCTCGGTGAACTCAGGACTTTGTACTGAGATCTTCAGAGGAGAGAGTGTGATCTTCCAGAAAACAGTCTACTGCTTTGTTCATCTGAGCGTTCAGGAGTTTCTGGCTGCAGTCTACATGTTCCACTGTTACACCAACAAGGATAACAAGACACTGGAGACTTTCCTGGGAACTCCCTGGGGTCGGCTTCATAGCGGTGACCCTTCAGTGGATATGTTCCTGAGAAAGGCAATAGATCAGTCATTAACGAGCAGTAATGGCCACCTTGATCTGTTTGTTCGCTTCCTTCATGGTCTTTCATTGGAGTCAAATCAGAGACTCTTAGGAGTTCTGCTCGGTCGGACAGAGAACAGTCCAGAAAGCATCCGGAGATCCATCGACAACCTGAAAGAGATCAGGACCCACAACATCCCTCCTGACAGAAGCATCAACCTCTTTCACTGTCTGACAGAGATGAAGGACCACTCAGTTCATCAGGAGATCCAAGAGTTCCTGAAGTCAGAGGACAGATCAGAAGCCAAACTCTGTGAGATCCACTGCTCAGCTCCGGCCTACATGCTGCCGATGTCAAAGGAAGTCGTGGGTGAACTGGACATGAAGGCAACCAGGACGTCAGAGGAGGGAGGAGATAGACTGATTCCAGCTGTGAGGAAGTGCAGAGAGGTTCAGTAAGTCCAGGACCTGTATTCTATCAACCAAAGGTCTCAGAATCACTACCGAGACTTGTGTTGTAAAGAAGCAGAAATTTTTTTTCATCCCGTTATCTCAAGATAATGGAGTAATTATCTTGTTATCTTGAGATAAAGGATAAGAAAATATTTACGAGTATGACCTTTCTCGGCTTCCGTTGTGTTGAGAGTTAAAGTGAGACTGAAAATCCTTCCACCTAATAGTGCCTATTACCCCCAGGGGGGGTTAGACCTCTTGTTGGTGTGATAGGAAAGCTAGAGAAGAACCAATTGTGGCAATGCATTCTGGATGTTATGAAGACATGTGAAAGGATTTTGGCAAAGAAGAGGAGTGGTGAATGTTTACAGAGTCTGTGCTTTGGTTCAGTAACCTGATTTTCCATTGCAGCTGCATGCTTCCTCACTGTTGCCCACCAGAGACTGACTGTGAAGTCTTGGCCTTGACTCTGAAGTCCTCCCCCTCCCCCGCTGGACCGGAGAGTCCAAACAGTAGACCAGAGATTTTGAGGTCAGACATCTTGTTTTTAGTTCTGTGTTGAAATTATTATTACAGAGATGTTATTAACAAACCTCAGGGCTGTTTTTTTTTATTGTTTTGCATTTATTCTTGCATTAACTTTAGCATAGTACTTATAAGCTAAACACTTGAACAGACATACTTTATAAGAAGTAAAACTATACCTCATGAATTAATTAATCTACTTCCATTCATTTAACTCAACTAGTGGCTTAACATTAAAAAAATATATGATTAACTGTCAATTAAAATAAAAAGTCTGTTTGATCAATTCAAATACGTGTTTCAGACAAATGGTTCCCAACCTGTTTTGTTTGATGTTGCTTTCACAGTACGTCATGTTCCAAATTAGTTTCTATTAATGGTTAATTCATAAACATGTAATTTTATCTATAAGACTGTTTCCTCTGTTCCACTGTTGGTTTTGTTCTGTGCTCAGATTGCGTTTCTGCAGCTGGCCGGCAGCTGAATCTTTCCGACCATGGTTCTGGATTCGAACCCCTCCCATCTGGTCAGGAGTGATGCTGCTGTCTGCTAGACCGGACAGTCCACAGTGTAGTCTGGCGACTCTGATCTCAGCAGTAAACCAGGTTGTTATGTTTTAAGGAGGTCAAAGGTGAGCCACTGAGCCAGCTGCCTGTTGTGTTCATGTGTTTTCTTTATCTTTGTTTTTGTGCTCTCCTTGTAAGGATAGTAATTCAGTGCTAGCTACAGTATCCGTATGTTCATGGGTGCACTCCAAGCAGGAGCTAATCATAGCTAATTATTTCAAAGCCTCTTGTGGCTAAAATTAGTATTGGAAAAACAAACACTAGGAAAAATCCTGACAAAAGTTGCCTCTCAGCATGTAAACATGTAAACAGATATACGCCAAACTTCTGTTTGCATCTTCCAAAGCATTGAAAAAGTTAGAGGGTGGTTATCTACCAAATAAAAGTAAGAAAAAAAATTAAACAATGTTTTGTCATGTTGTCAATGTTGTCATGTAGTTTGAATGCGTGGGGGGTCGAGGCCCTGCAACATAAACATAAGACACATAATAAGAGCAGAGGAACGTCATCAGCTCGTTTCATCCATCTGCTTTGCTTCAAAACTTCTTTTGTGTTTTGTTTGTGTTTTAGCAAATTACAACCCCAACTGTCCACATCTATGAAAGTTGATTACTGTAATTACTGTAAATTTGTATTTATATGACGTCCCTTCTCCGTTTTAGCCCCTGGAAAAGTTTTCAAAAGGAATGCGGCCTCATCAACAGACTTTCAGATTAAAAGCTTCTCTGAGGAAAAGCGCTCTAGGACTTTCTGGAGAATCACAGCATCACCAAGATCCCTGTACCCTGACTGAAGTGCAATGGACTTTTGATTCATGTCACATGTAAACTCCCTGGGGCTTCCTGTAATGAAATGAATTTTGTAATGTTATTAATTAAACTAACTAGCAAAAGTGCAACAACTCTGGCACCTTGACTCAACTGAGACCTCTGCTGTCGAATGTCCTGTGACTCATCCTATCACCCTAGCTTTATAACCATCAGTAGTACCACACATCTCTGACTGGAGCAAACTTACAGCTCATCCACAACAACTCCAGAGCTGCATTCACATTCTTTACATACAGACTACATAGAAATAAAATGCCATTTATGTTAATATTCCAGCAGCAATATTCTTGGTCCTCATGGTGGTCCCTCCTGTGGACATATATATATATTTACCTCCTTATACAGCTATTTTTACTTCAGTAAAAGATATAAAAGCTTGCCCTTTTGTTGTTTCCTTTTTTTAAAGAAAGTACTTCAGCTGAAGTTTCAAGTTTGAGGATTTCAGCAGGTTGACAATCATTAAATAATGTGAGCGGTGCTGTGTCTCACTGCTACTGCTTACACAAACTTTTCAGGTGATTCCCCACCATTTTTAATCTTCTCTGTTTCTCTGTGGAGAATCAACAGAACCTGTTTAGACTCTTCCAGTCAGGTAAGAGTTAACCTCCTCTTCCTGAGGCTCAGCCTGCCGTCAAACCTGTTCCTACTCGCCCCACAGACATTTGCAACCCTTTGTGTCGGCTGGTTTACAGCACTGAAAAGAAGTGTTTTAGCTCAGAGTCTCGTCATGTTTGTCTCCAGACTGATCTGCAGGTTCGGTTTCTGCCGCTCTCGACCCAAAGGAGTCAGAATCTACACCGTGAGTTTAACTTATTTAAAAGTTTAACTATCTACAGTCTAAAAACATTAACGTTAAAGTTACGGAGATGTGAGACACAGACAGTGGAAAGGTGGTAATGAGGTTTCTGAAGCTGTGCAACCACAATCAGTTCTGACAGAGTTTACAGGCTGTTTAAGGTAAGGTTAGGACAAGGAGCCAGGGAATGCATTATGACAATGAGTCCTCACATATATAGAAATACAAATGTGTGTTTGTGTGTGTGTGTATGTGTGTGTGTGTGTGTGTGTGTGTGAGCTGTTGTGACATGCAGCTGTGAAACACATGTCTCTCTGCATACCTTCCCTTTTTTTCTCTATGTTCTCAGTTCCATTGTTTCTGTAGCCACACCTATCTAATACAGGAAATGATTCACATGAGAATTTCCTCACCTCTGTCATTAAAGTTAGGTTAGTTTAAAAACTACTTCCATGGACACTGATTCAAATGCCATGAGAAGGAAAGATAATTTTTTGAGGTGACTGGTAAGGTTGTCCAAGATTGTCAGGGAACATACCAGAGTCTGATATGTATAGATAATTTACTTTTCTCCCTCAGTCCAGCTCAGTCTGGTCAACCTGTGTCGCTTCCAGTTACAGCAGTCGACCTCCGACCCAAGGTAAACTGTTCACGTCTCTTTCTTTACAAAGTCACTTAATGAATAGATCAACATTTGGGTAAATACACAAGATTAATATCAATCACATGTCTGTGTAGCTGGAGTCAGGACATGGTTAGCTTAGCTTAGCATAAAAACGGGAAAACAGTTACCCTGTCCAAACGTAAAAGAAAACACCTACCAACACCTCTAAAGCTCATTAATTAACATGTTGTATCTTGTTTGTTTAGTCTGCATTTAATGAATATATTAATTGGTGTGTACATCTCTCTCTCTCTCTCTCTCTTTTTCAGATGCGTCTATTCGTTACAGCTTCGGTCGCCCGGTCCTCTCTGTGCGTCTCCCTGCAGGCCAGCAGTTTCGTTTCCCTCTGACGCCCATGTTGACCACAGTGGGCGACCTGCTGCGAGACATCGCAGCCAAAGACCCCGGAGTGCACACCGCTGCCCTGCTCAATGGAGGTAAGACACACTACTACACTTGTACAAAAACTCTAACCTAAACTCGTGTAAAAGACTGAACCCTCAATGTTTTGAAGAAGTGAGTACTGGACAAACTGTCCCCACCTTCTAAAAAGTGTCCCCACTTCACCAAAAATATTTGTATCTTCTCAAAATGTCCTCACATTAAAAAAGTGTCTTCACTTGAAAAAAATGTCCTAATGTTTGTAGTTGTAATCACTTTTTCTCATGCCCTTACTTTCCAAAATTTCCTATTTTAAAGGAAAAAGTCTTCAGTTTAAAAAAAAAAGCCCTCACTTTGCAAAAATGAAAATATCTGCACTTCCTGAAATAGTTGTAACTTTCCCAAAATATTTTGAATTTCCATAAATGCCCCGACTTTCTAAAAAAATGACTTCACTGCTGAAACTGTCCTTGACCGTGTCCTCATGATTCAAAACTATCCTCACATTCAATAAATATCTTTATCTTCTAAAATGTCCTCACAGGGTCTAAAACTGAACCTGGTCCTCACAAAGATCTAAAAACAGGAACATTTTGAAAACACAAAACTTAACACAACTTTACTTTCTTTCCTCAGACGGACAGAGAATCTCCTCGTGCACTTTTATGGAAACTGTTTTAAACAAAGATTTCCAGCTGGTCATCAATGATGTCACACACAACGTTCATGCACTTGGACAAGGTACGACCTGTGTGTGTCTCAACACTTGAGTCTTACATCTGTTACGTAAACACACATGCAGCAACTTTTAGCGCTTCTCCCAGATTGACTGCAGAGGAATCAAAACGTTTAAACATTAAAATGTGGTATTATATATGTGTGTCTTTCTCTGTGTATCAGGTTCGTCTCATGAACATGTGTTGGGCCTGGATGATATGAAGTACGTGGTCCACCTGCTTCACTCGGCTCTGGAGCTTCCTCAGCAGCAACACACCAAACACTCTGAGCTGCTGATCAGACAAGAGCAGCTCAGACAGCAGCTGCTGCCGCTAGAGACGGTACGACACATCAAATACGAAAAAAAACAGCTATGACAACATGACTGTGTGCGCGTCTACTTGGTTTACCCGTGGTGTGGGGACATACATTATGAGGACTCAACTTCCTTTTGGGGAGAAAAGCCAGTTCCCCCATACAGAAATGTAATATATGACATATATGTGCCTCAATCAAGAGTGATATTTCAATATATGTCACCTGTAAGGGAATATATTATTATCACATATATAGATCCTCTGGATATGTGAAGAGTTTTTTAACATATACGAAAAACCAATAGTAAAATTTGTATAAGTATGTAAAATATCTATATTATGAATTTTTTTAAGGTATAAGATCTGACAACCATATATGTTAACAACATATAAAACTGAATATATATTTAATTTATAATATTTATTTATTAAAAAAACATACACAAAAAAAATTGTATATGCTTTCCTTATTCATGTCTTCCCATTTTGGGAAAGTGGTCTCAGAGTTTGGGACTCTACTGTATATAATATCAACAGATATTGACAGGCTTTGGGATTGATATATATTTACATAATATATGTCTACAATATAAGCTTACATATATACTGTAAACATACATATTTGTATGATCTAGACATATATGTTACTATATGAAATTATTCCAATTTCTTACAGGTTCCATATATAATTTTGTGTGCTTTTTTAAAATATGTGTATATATGTCATATATAGAAATTCAATATATGTACGTATATTACATTTGCATATGGGCCATAAGGTAATAATTCAAATTTAGGGAGAAGACTTGGTTTAAGTCTCCAGGAAATTAATGTGAGCCATATGTAATGTCCACCTAAGTGATGGAAATATGACTCTGTGTGTGTACAGGTGAAAGTCCAGATGGCAAAGGAGGCGGAGTCTAAAGCATCCATGCTGGGGTTGGTCGGCCTGGCCTACCTGTCACTGCAGGGGGGATTCCTGGGATACCTCACCTGGTAATGAAGAGCCACATTCACAAGCCGGAAGTTTACTGCACTCAGACAGCGTGTAATAATGTATGTATGTGTGTGTGTGTGTGTGTGTGTGTGTGTGTGTGTGTGTGTGTGTGTCAGGTATGTGTTTGCCTGGGACATCATGGAGCCAATCACCTACTTCCTCTCCTACACCACCAGTATGATCTTCTTCGGCTACTACGTTCTCACCAAACAGGTAGAAACACTCAGCTTTTGTCTTCTGTTTTCGTGAGGCTAATTAGTATTTTAATTTCACATCTTATTTGTTTCTCACTTTTCTAAGGGCTGTTTAAGACTTACTTTTAGGATTAAAGGAGCTATATTTAAGTTTTTGCTATTGCTACATAGCCAACGTTAGCATTCACAGCTATTTACTTACCAGTCTATAAGAAACATTTCCTTTACTCGCCAGGAGCTGTCTCCAGAGGTGGAAAACAATGTCATTGTTAACTCTTATTTTGCTTCTATTTTTATCTCTTCTTTTCTTCTACTAAAATTAGCATGCTAACTATGCTAGCCCTGGTCTGGTCTGTCTCTTAACGTTAGCGAGTCAATGTAGCGTCCAGCCTGCCCTAAAGACGTAGCTGCTCAGAGGGCGTATTATAACCTCATGTATTGGGAACGCAACAATGACTAGAGCTCTTGTCAAGACTGGTAAGTAAACAGCTGTTGACGCTAATGCTAGTTATGTAGCAATAGCAAAAACTTTGGTAAGTGATTGGAGCTAGGTAATGTATTATGTCAATGATTGTGTGCAGGATTTCATCTGCCCGAATGTGAGGGATCGTGAGTTCCTTCAGTTCTTTCATAAGAGAGCATCTCAACAGAAATTCAACGTTCAGAAATACAATGAGCTCAAAGACGAACTGGCAAAGGTTATACACACACACACACATACACACACACATACACAAACACACACACAAACACACTCACACACAACTTTAAGAAGTTATAAGTCAGTGATATTAAAACAACGCACAGCGGAGCTAGGAACTTGGTGATATATCTGTGAGATCCAGCAGTACCTTTGACTTTACACAATTCTGGCTTCAACTTATTTTTGTTAGCTCCTGACAAACAAAGATCAACATGTAAGATGAAAATATCATAAATGGAACAGAAACAATGATCTGAAAATCACATCTGAAGCTCTTAAACAGCAGAAATGATTAACTGTGTGCGTGTTTGTGCAGGTGGACGATGATCTCAGGAGGTTAAGACGAGCAATTCGGCTGCAGCTGCCGGTGGATCAGGTTCAGCCTCAAAGAGCCACCTGAGATTTTTTTATAATTTTCTATTTTGTTGTGACATTAATTGTAACTTTTATACATTACTTTATAGTCGTTGTTTATAAGAAATGTTTCAACGCTTCTGTCATGGCCGTCTGACTTTATTAAAGACATATGTCATTTTTAAAACACTGTAAAACGTTAGCTGAAAAGATGTGCTACCTGTAGAAGCAGAAACTTATTTCTGTTGCAGTACATTTAGAAAAAAAGTATGTTATTGATAGAGGAGAAAAATATATTTCACTGGCATTTTATTGGACACAAGTGGTATTTAATTACTAATACAATGCGTAAACAAAAACTGGGCTGTTTAAAGTCTGTGATTGTTGGAAAATGAAAACACTTTTGCTTTTGCCACTGATCAATTCACAGTAAAGAAAAGTTTCCATCATCACACAAGCTGCAGCCAATGTGAAACATCTGAGAAAAAACCACTAGTCATACTTTGGTTGGTCATTGAAGAAGTACAGTACAACTGTGTGTATGTGTGTGTGTTCACTTCATCAGGAGTTAAACTTGGTGACTTCAGGCCAACCTGTATAAAGTCTGACCCAATCAAAGTAATCAGCCACCTGCAAGAGACAGACAGAATTAATAACAATGTTATGTGACGCTATAGCTAGCGATGTTGTTGCTTTTAAGTTATCTATGTGTTTGTCCCTTGAGATAATGTATATTATGGTTTGGCGCTTTACTAATAAAGTAGAAATTGAATTGAAATTGATATCTGCGCACTGTACAAGTGTTTTGTTCTTTGGCTATGTGTTTGTATTGTTGAGATATTACTGAAATCCGTCAATAAAGCAAATTTAATACTTAACAATAATAATAATCTGTGTTTTCTGTGTTTACATTTTGCATTTGAAAAAGTAATTTATATATTGCTATACTATTTGTGTGTATATATATATATATATATAGGGACTTTTCTGACATATACAAACACACGTCTTTCTCTATGTATAAATGTTATTTTCTGTGTATCGATGTTTAGTTGTACTTTACCTGTGTATAAACTCCGGGGAATCCTGGCTGACCACACTGCTCTCCCCAGCTGACGATGCCCCACAGGTAGGAAACACCCAATTCATCTTCACAAACCAGAGGACCTCCACTGTCCCCCTGACAAGAGTCCACACTGCCAGCCAGATCACCTGCACACACAAAGTTACACCTGCTCAATGTCTGCACAAAGCGGTCTGCGTTAGTCTATATACATCACCAACCACGGACACACCCACCTGCACACATCATGCCTGGTTTGAAGCGATGTGCGTAGTATCTCTCACAGTTGTTGATGAGGGAGACGTTGGCCCAGAGCAACACCTGAGATGCTTTGCCATCTGCACACATACATACCATTATTTAAACACTGACATCGTCAAACTAACAAATCTGATTC
Organism: Seriola lalandi dorsalis; assembly: GCF_002814215.2. NCBI lineage: Eukaryota > Metazoa > Chordata > Actinopteri > Carangiformes > Carangidae > Seriola > Seriola lalandi. The sequence continues at coordinate 315,946 of NW_019525085.1, forward strand.
TCCGACTGTCTCGCTGACGGCAATCTGACCGATGAAGTGATCCGTGATGTAATGTATGAAGGTTTGTATGCAATTTGTTTTAAGGATATAACACATTTTTACACACAAATTGTTGAATGTTGAACAAAATAAATGAATGCATTTAAAAGTGTTTAATACAACATGATGATTTATGAATAATGATGAGGTAGTTAATGTAATCACTATTTTAATTAACACTTGACAGAATTCAATGCAATTGACTTAAGTATATTGAAATTAAATAAATGAGGTAATATGAGGTTATTAAAATACAGTTTAACATTTATTTTCTCACTTACTTTGAGGGAGTTTTGTAATAACATGTAATAAAATGCTCATTTGTGTTTTCACCCCATTTTCACTTCACTCTGCACCAAATGAGTAATACTTCCTTGTCACAAGAAGACTTCCTTTACACTAATGTTGCCGCTATTCTTGTAAGTAAGCCGAACAGAAATGTACAGACCTGCGGTTCGTCCCCATCCGGAGATGCTGCAGGTGTGGTTGGGTCTGAAGAGTTCAGGGGACCAGGGAAGACAGACCGACCTGATGGCCGGGTTCTCCTCAAAACATTCTTCCTTGAACGGAAGCTTCTGCAGCTTCACCAGAGCAATGTCGTTTTCATAGGAGCTGGCGTTGTACCTACAGGTTATTAAAATAACACATTATTTTTTATTCTGTAACATTAATATTTACATTCATTGAGCTAGATAGGGTTATCACATGTATAGAAGACGGATTCATACTTGGGGTGGATGTTAACTTCTTCAACAGGAACAATGTCAGTCGTGTCCTGAGCTTTGGCCTTCTTCCAGAGAGAAAACTTTACCCTGTATAATGAGGGGTTTGGTCTGGGAGAAAAAGCAGTGGGTTGTATTACGTCAGAGGATTAAACAACGTATTCATCATGTGTTGTTTTGAATGGAGCGAGCACTGATCAAGACTAAATTATTAGTTGTCTGTTTAAATAATGTTGCTGGGCTGGGTCTTCTCATCTATGTATGGAAGAGGATTAGGGCCACTTGAATTCCGAGATTAAAGTCAGAATTTTAAAAAATAAATAAATAAAATAAAAAAATTGACGTGGCCATAATGTGAAAAACTATTTTTCTTTTTTAGGAAGTCAGAATCCTGAGAATTTCTCAAAATTATGACTTTTCTAGCCCCAATTTGTTTTTTTATTCTTCGATTTGGATGCAACCACTACTAATATTTCATACTACTAGTGCTGCATCATCGTCCTACCTGACGCAGTGAGCAGCAGTGAGGACCCAGCAGCCTCCGATATAAGCTCCTCCACAGTCAATCTTGCCGCGCTCCTCTAGAGCAACCTGCCACTGGATCTGAGTCTGCAGATATGACATGAACATTTCATTGTTCTCTTTCAGGAAGCAAAGCGGCTGATGAAACATAAGCATTAATAAGACCACTGGTTTGAGAAAAAGATAATAATCCAAACTCCACCATGTTCTCTATGTTTTCTCGCCTGTACACCAAAGTGGGAACACATTATATAAGATGAGTATTAAATGGGTTTTGGGTCAAACTTGGCTGCGGATGTTGAACCTTTTCTAAAGCAATAAAATGTAAATGTTTCAGAGAGCATTTAACAGTGTTGTGGGTCATTGGGAAATCACAGGAACAGTATGTTAGCCAGTGGTTCTCAAGTTAAGGAGCCACTGATACTGTATAAGAAATGGTAATGATAATAGTAATAAACAGAGCAGCTTGAAATGAATGCACTGGTACTGAAAACAGACAAGCAGGTGTGTTTCCAACTGACCGGTTTGGCCGGGTGTCCTCCCACCACTCTCTTGACTCTCACTCCTCGCTCGTGCACTTCGTCGTCCACTATGTCCATATTGGGAACCCCGCACTTTAACTTGGACTCCAGATTCTCTCTGTCCTTCTTTATTTCTAGACACATATGCAAATAGTTGTTGAAATTCGTATCTGGCTGTGACTGAAGGTGATCTGGTGAACTGGCTTGACTTGGACTTAGTCACCTGACTGCAACACTGCACAAACAAGTACAGTACAGTACGTGGCCAAAAGTATGTGGACACCCCCTCCATCACTCCATCAATTAAGGCTTTCCACCAGAAACCAGGTGTTCCAGTTCGTCCCAAAGGGGCTGGATGGGGGGAGGGGTCAGGGCTCTGTGTGGGCCAGTCAACTTCTTAAAACACCAAACTGGGAAAACTATTTCTTCATGGAGCTTTCTTTGTGCACATGTTGAAACAGGAAACCAAACCTGTCCCTAAACTATTACCACAAGGTTGCAAGAAAGTTAACTGTTCCCATCATTTGCATTAAGGGAAAATCGTATGTGTACAGGGATGTCCACGTACCTTTGGCCACAAAGTGTAATACCACTTCTTTTAATACTATACTGGAAGTGTCAGTGTTTAAACTACATACCATCTTTGGGAGAGACGTGCTCTGAAATAAAGAAAAAAACAAATTACTGTCATCACCACCACAAACAACAACAGTTTCCTACGAAAGGTTCAAGCCACTGCTGTGTGCACATTCATCGTAGCCATACCTAAGTTTTGCAGTACTCTTCTCTCCTCCTCTTCATCTGTGGAAAATTAGAAATATTTATTAAACATCAGTGTTTCCCAACTTTTCTAAGTCGACCCAATACCTTTGTGGCCCAAACCTTTACATTTGAGTTTTCTTGTACATATTTTTGCTTTGCTTTCTGTCTTGTTGGAGCAAGACCATGAAGACAGCAACCGTAACCATCAAGATGGCTATGTATTGATTAAAACAATTATCTTTAAGTTTCAGTGATTTCTAAAATTGAATCGTAGTAAATATGGTTTGGGGTAAAAACTGATTTAAAAATATGTGTGAAAGTGAAAGCCTGTGAATCTCACTTTTGCCCACAGATGATAATTCATCCTCGCCATCCAGACAGTCCCTTTGTCCATCATGGACTGCTTCTTTATGCAAACACACGCCCGTCTTGCAGAGGAAACCATCATTCCTGCATTCTGACAAACAAAATAAGTCACACAGTGGCAGATGGGACAGACAGGGTTATGGGATCCATTTATGTGTGTGTGTGTGTGTGTGTGTGTGTGTGTGTGTGTGTGTTCGGTTTACTTTTGCAGCACATTTCATCACTGCGGTCGCCGCAGTCGTCAACTCCGTCACATGTCTGGTTCAGAGACACACACTTGCTGTTTGTACATGTGAACTCAGGCTCACAGTTCTCCTCTGAAACACATGGGCACAAGTTGTCAAAACACTAGAGAAGTATAACAAATGACAGTACAAGAGATGACTTGTCAAACTAATCATAGTGGATGAGTTTATGTGGCTCATTGGCTCTGGATGGCCAATCCAAGGAAACTCAGTTTTGATCAACGACACAAACCTTAGCCAGTTTGGTCCCATATTTACTGGCTTTGTAGTTGTGGACTAATATGGGCTGAATATCTGCTTCACTCAACGCACACAGGCCAGCTTTGGGTCAGTGTCGGACATTTTTTTGTGGAAAGGCATTTTGGCTAACAAGGGAATCGCTGCATCTTGGTGCTTGATGACGGACTGGTGGCTGGGCGATCATTACTATGGTGGCTCCCCAAAGGTAGTGGGCAAGGCAATGTTGGATTATATCTAGCCACTGGTAGGATCTACCAGGACTAGTATTGAGTACCAAATATGAACCGAGGGATTTCTAGGAACATAAGTTTGAGGATTTTGACAGCAGAAGTTGGGGACATGAAGGCAAAAATAGATCTTATTCGTAACCTTTAGTTTGGACGCAGCAGCTGATGGTTATTGTCAAACAGTGGTTGGTGCCTTTCTTGTTGATATCCGCTCTGCTGGTGGAAATCCTCAACAAAGTACCAACAGGCCAAAAGCGCTGTCGCATGGTAGTTACGGAATCAAAATGCAGGTTTTGGGAAGGTGGATTATCAGGAAGCCTTGAAGAAATCCTGCGCTAGCAACTCAGGATCAGAAGGAAGGACTTTGCCCAGGCTGTTTTCAACCTTAAGCAGGGATAGCATCTCTGACATCCAACAAGTATGCTGTCTGGACTGGAGTCAGGGCCTGAAGGTTTGAGGGCACTGTAGTCCTTGGGTTGTCGATGGGGTAGACAGAAAGGTCCTCATTGGACAAAATGAATCTTGAAATGCATGAAGTGTTGCACTTGGACCTTGGTCTTATTTGGGATATTCATGGCCCAGACATGAAGGTACAGCAGATTCCTACTCAGTTTGCAGTTTGGTGACACCAGGTTGGCATCTCCTTTACTGAACAGATGCCTGGGGTGGAGAACCAAACGAATCTTGGGTTGTAATTCACAAGCATCAAGCATCAGCTGCAAATATCCTAATTGTGTTAATATGGATTTTCTTGTGTACACAGAAAAAAAAACGTACTGAAGAAAAGAATAGAGTAGAATTAGTACACTCACTTTCTGGCGCCTTTGATTTCTCATAACAGGTTGCCGTGGCGACCCTCTCGTTGTCAATCTTTGTCTTCTTGTAGATGACACACTCAGCCAGGGAAGTCTCGTAACCCTGGCAGCGGATGCTAACACACCTTTCTGGGACCTGCCCATAGGGACGGCCAGTTGTCAGGGAAGAGTATGAGACGGAATCAGCGATCGCTGCCCCGCTGTACATAAGAAATACTGTTAGTGCACATGTATTTATCCCACATGTTTCTCATATAGTTTTTGACATGTTCTTTGTACAGTACACATCAGGGCTGTCACTTCCAGTCAATTCGGAAGAATTTGAACTGGCACATAAGTAGCTGGGTTTCCATTGCATTTTTGTGCAAAAAGAAAAGTGATGTCAACAAAATACAATTTCAAATGGTCTGTGTTGATTTTTCTCCACTCAAGATATCATTCCAATTAAACCTGGTTGGGACGATCTCCCTGGGACCTGATACGGCAGCTCGGCACGACTTGAATGCAAAAATTGTGTTTCCATTTCAATTTTGCAAAATATTGCTTTGTCCAATCTGAGAGACCAAATCATGTGGCTGCTTGTTGCCACTTTGGTGCAAAGCTAGAAAGTAGAGTAAGGCAGTTGTTTTTGTTTTTTTACAAAGACAGCAAACAGCCTCTACTTTGTTGGTAGTTTTAACAATAATTAACAAATACTATACACTATAGCACAGATGGTTCATTAGGTGTGTTTCCATTAACCTGCATAATGCGCTATTTGAAATTGCAAACTTAAAGGTCCCATATAGCATATAGGGAAGATGTCCATGTGTTGTTGGATATGAGGAGTAACAGCCTTAATATGAATATCGTACATGCACATCATGTAAGTGTATATCCTCTTACAGTGGCTTGCCATTCTCCTTGCAGGCCACGTTAGCAGCTGCCATGTCCCACATGTCTTCACAAACCAGTAACTCCTCCCCATCTCCAATATTGTTGGGAATGAAGATCTTGACACTCGTGTCTCTGTGTCTATCGAACCTTCGAACCTCACTTCACTTTCTGTGGTGACAAAGAGATAATAATCATCAACTATAAGAAGGACTATAAAGTGATAAATATCACATGGTGCTGAATGTATCTGTGAGAAACAAACCATCGCAATTTTCCCCAAAGTGGGACATGGCGGGTTTCTTGGTCCGACATGAGACAGCCATCGCCTGGAAAACACATGACCATTGTGAAAAAAAATTATAAAAATGTTCATGTCCAGAACCAGTTACATTTATTGAAGATCTTGAAAGGGTTGAAATGTTGAAATCAGCCACTGAAAGCCTGTAATGATTATCCCTTTTTGAATGTGCTGATTCCGCATCAATTCAAATCCTGGTTCAGATTCGTGACAAGAAATGGAAATTCAGTTGGTATAAAATTTGACACTTCTTCACTGACCACATGCTTAGAAAACTATGTGTGGGTAACAAATTCCTTGTCAGAGCTAGCAGTCGATACCCAAGACTGAACTACCTACCTGGCAGTAGGAGCGGTAGTTCAGATGTGTTCGCCCACAAACTGGGACGACATTGTCAATGGGACACAGGTAGGGTGGTTTACAGGAGCACTCTCCGTCAACGCAGCGCTCCCATGGAGGACAAAACACCAGGTCACATGATGAACGAGTAAATCTGATGAATGTAGACGGACAGATCATGAGGTGTGTTTCCATCCATTCTCAATTTGGTGCAGAAAAAAAACGCGCAGCAGAAATCCAGAAACTTCACAAAATGTTTTCATCTCGTTGCTCCTTCTTCTGCAGTGGTATAACGGCACCTGACTGGAAAATTAGCAGCATCCACTGCTTATCTCGATGAAGCTAATTCCTAATTCAAAGTAGTGGATGGAAATGTACGAAAATGTCCATTTTCTGAAAATCGGGTTAAATGTACAATGGACCAACAAAAGAAATTTACACAACCTCAGACAGAAGTCCAGCCACTCAAAGAATACCTACTTCTTTTCTCTGCACTTGGGATCCAAAAACTCCTCTTTCTCAGGTGCTTTAGGGACCGTGTAGGTGGGACTGGTGGCCTCTATGGTGGGGGCTGTGGGGGCTGTGGGGGCTGTGGGGACGCGTGGGAATGGATACCTTGGTATTTGCTGGACCTGCTGTTCAATGGCTGATGGGACCTCATAATCTGGTGGACTCCACTGGAACAGCAATTAAAACACAGTACAGTAACAAATCAGTGTAACGCCACAGAACTGAATATGCTCATCATGTTGCTTTGTATTTCTACTTTATATCTATCTGGGAGTCACTTGTTAAATTCAGTAATTGTTATTCATTAATTTCTCTTTGAGACAGAATGACAAAGTAGCTAATAAAAACACATTTACCAGTTTTCTTGATTGCATTGTACAAGTTTAAATGAGTTACTCCACTAAAACTGAGTCACTAGGTCTTAATGATATTAACGTAACTTGTCCGTAACTTTCTCCAGCTGAAAGAATGAGATAGTCTGTTAAATCCTCATTAGCCATTCTAATCTCATCTTTGCAAAGCAAATCAAGTCAATTGTTGGATTAATTAATGAGCAGCAAAAACAGAAATCCTACCTAATGCAAGTGATGAACAAAAATAAAAGTCCCAAAATATTCAGAGGAAGAAAATGATGGAACCTTTTTTTACTCACTGTTTCAGAGCGAATGACGAAAACAATTAGCAAGAGAAGAGAAACTGGAACTGATCTCATCCTGACGAACATGGACAGAGTCCTACAGTTCAGCTTCTCACAAAAATGTCTTCTCCTTTTTCTCACGTGTTCAGAACAAAAAAAAAACTTTTACAATGAAGAAACAGCTGCAGATACAGACAGAGACACGGTTACTCCCTCTGTCAGGGAGAACTTCAGTTGACAATCTGATATCTCCTCTGTCCAATCAATCATTAGCTTGTCAATGCACACTCAGCACAGACTCCATATTGATTCAGCTGACTGATCATGTACCATAATGTCACATAACAGTAAAAGAAGAGTCCACAAACCCAAATTCCCGCAAATAGACAAACGCAAACATGTGCCAGTGTTGAAGGTCACGGTTTCCTTCTATGGGCCAGATAAATGTAGGTCGGCTGAACCGGAGTGGGACCATGAAAACCCGATAGATCTTCTTCACAGAAACATCTGGATAAACCACAGTAAGAAAAACCAACAACCGCTCCAACCTGAACAACCACACAGGTGGTTTTTTTTTGTTTTTTTTAAAATAGCGCCCCTAAGACGGCCGTTGTACTGGACCTCGGTTGTCATAGTTACATTAATAAACACGCAGACTGTACCAACAGCGGCGTACCTACCTTGGCCGCCATATATCGCCTATAATAACAGTCATGGCCTGGTTAGGTTTGGGAAAAGATGGTGATTTGGGTTAAAATAAGACAATCAACATTAGACAATCTTAGTTGCCATGGTTACAATAACAACTAACGGTCGTGGATAATAGAAACAACACTATCACATGGGAATCGAACACCGCTCTCCTGTGTCACACTACTTCACCGCACTTTTCCCTTCGCTCCTGTCTTAATATCTACGACCACTAGATGTCGCCTCGCAACAAAACGTAACGACCTGTGGGCTCGTTTTTTTACAGAAGGACATTTTCAGAAAAACAAAGGTTGAGATATACGAACCGTGATATTTAAACATCTAAATATTGACATTATATAAACATGTGATAATATCGTGATGGCACATGTTCGGCCAAATTTTCTACAGATATCATGATAATATTGTTGTGAATTGTTTTGTCCAATAATCTCGTAGTGAAAATGTGATATTGTGACAGCCCCAGTTTAAGTGCTTTAGTTTACAACTAAGTGTTTTTCCCTCTATGAAAAGTCAAAATGTGTTCAGGGGAAAAAGAAAATGCATGTTGGGACAGGCTGCAGCCCTCTGACACCCTGAAGAGAATAAACAGATGGATGGAAGTCCAAATAAGTTAATGTTCAACACTATATCAATAGATGAGCATTTCAAAATAACTGTGTACTTAACATGAAACAGTGAGACTGAGAGAACGCTGTGTATCACAACCTGATGTATCTTATTCCTCCGAGCTTGTTTCCCAAATCTATAGAAAACACATCAAAGTCACACTGCTGCACTGGATGACATGTTCCTTCCAGATTATAAAGATAAAATATATAAATGAGTAAAAATATGTAAAGAAATATGTAAGGATATGTGCCTCTATTGAAAGGTTTTGAGCACCAATTGTGGATTAATCCGCTGCTGAAAATAGTCCCCAGTGAATGCTCTATTTCCTGTTGTGTGTTTGTGTTTGAAAAAAACAACAGAGAGCCGCTGTTTTCAGAACTTTTTAAAGATGAAATATATTGGTGAGGTGTTTTCATAGATTTAGTAGGAACCAATGGGCTTGGAGCTGAGATTACAGGAAGTCAGAAAGTGTTGAGAGCTGCACTAACACCAACCCACAACTTCCCAAACCACAAACCACGCCACCGCAACATCCACACATTGTTGATTCAGGTTACTGGAGTCCGAGTTTACCACATTTACACACAACCACAAACACCACCCCCACCAAACACACCTACACACTCCAGATCAATAGCATGAATGTGGGGGACAGACTTTGTATATGTGTGTTCTGTCCACAATGACAAGATAAGATAATGAATGACAACACACATTAGTCAGCATGAATAATGGTAACATGAACTGTACATCAATAAACAAAAAACAGACAGTGCTAGTACTTGGAGAAGCTTTTATTTACTTTCTACAGCAACAAATTAATAACTTATTAGAAATGATGAAAGTTATAATTATAGTGTGTCAGTACAAGGCTGTAGCCACAGAGAAATATGAACGTTAACCTCATGTCGTTGGTTGTGAAAGTGTTTTCAGGAGTTGTACTTGGTCACAGCAGGCCAGCCTGTAATCAATCTGATCCACTCAAAGTAATGAGCAACCTGGAACAGAGACAAAAGACAGTCATTGTTATTAATGTATTATTGTTATTAATTGTTGGGCGATGTCACATAAAAACAACAATGTCATGGAGATGCTAAAAGAAAAGTCGGAGGATCAGAGAAAGTTATTAGGAAAGTTATGATGCCCCCTTCTGGGTACCATGAATGTCGGCAGAGCAAAGTGGAAAGGTTCATCCTCTGTGTTCAGATTAGATTTTGACATATTTCTTCTGCACAAGTAGAAACTCCGATCTTATAATTCTACTAGAGGTCACAGGTTCACCAGAAAAACAAGGATTTATTAGATAGATTAAACAAAGAATATTCAGTCCATTGTAATCTGCTCACCTAGCACGCATCCCAAGAAGTTTCCCCTAATTTATCTAATAACGAATTCAGCAGCTCTAGATTTACATTCCAATGTGGCCAATCTGCCGGGTTGATGTTACATATTTTACCTGTGTGTAAACTCCAGGAGATCTCGGCCGGCCACATCCCCGCCCCCAGCTGATGATGCCCCACAGGTAAGAAACACCTACTGCATCCTCACACACCAGAGGACCTCCATCATCCCCCTCACAGGCGTCCACGCTGCCGTCCAGATCACCTGCACACAACAGCAAACCTCAACGGACTCTTCATAAATAACATTAGACACGTACCCCAGTATAAGACACTGGGATACAACCACACCCACCTGCGCAGATCATGCCGGGTTTGAAGCTGTCGTTGTAGAATTTCTGACAGTCTTCAATGAGGGAAACTTTAGCCCACTGTAAGACCTGAGACTTTACACCACCTGCAGACAAAAAACATTCACCAATGTTTGGACTTCACTTCACAATTTATAAGATTGATTATAATATTTCACTTTGGGGTTTCAAGGTCAGCAGGACAACACATATAGATATACACAGATATAACAACTTTAGATAGACTAGGAGCAGCCGCCAAGCTCAGGTACCTGCGGTTTGTCCCCAACCAGAGATGGTGCAGGTGTGGTTGGGTTGGAAGAGCCTGGTGGTCCAGGGAACACAGATAGGGCTGATCGCAGAGTTGCTCTCGAAACACTCCTCCCTCAGCGGAAGTTTGTCCAGCTCCAGCAGAGCGATGTCATTCTCACGGGTGACGGGGTTGTAACTTCATTTGAGTCCATGGGTGAGTTACACATGACAGAAATATGGTTTGTTTCAGCTTTAGTTCGACGTTAATGTGGTTACAGTTTTAGGTTCTTGCTCCAATCTTCAGCTGAGTTAATGCTTTGCTATATTTATTTTGATGATGAAGGAAAAATAGCAAATATCTGTTGTGTTACACCTGAAAGAACCAGACAGGGATTTCCCCCTTTGTTTCCTTCTTTAGTTTTCTAGCCATTATCTCAGATTTTTGAGAAGTATTTCAGCCACGACTTGAAAAGGAACATCTCATCAAAATCTCCCTCTATGCTGACGATATGTTACTTTACGTATCTGATGTCCTTATTCCCACATGTACTAAAAGTATTTAGAATTAAGCCATTAAGCCTATTCTTAATTTGCATTTACCTGTTTCATCTTTACCCTTTCAAAATAAAGTACATCCCAAATTTTTTATTTTTATTTCCCCAAGTTTTTCAGCTATCTTGCCGTTATCAGGGTGATGTCTCAAACATCTATCATGAGTGAAGCCACCACTTAAACTTGAAGAAACTTGAGAACACAAATCGGTATACAGGGCGGGTCACTATCAATCGTACTGCACATACAGACTAACATGCTCACATACTTAGGGTGGATGTGGACGCTCTGAACAGGAACGATGTCCGTTGAGCTCTGTGATCTGGTCCTCTGCCAGAGAGAAAACTTCACCAGGAATGCATCAGGATTAGGCCTGAGGGAAATAAATGGGTGAGAGATGATTACTATCAGTGCGCGAGAGAGAGAGAGAGAGAGAGAGAGAGAGAGTTCACCACATAAAAAATAGATGATTACCTCGGGTTGAGTTCGTCTTGATCAGAAGCTCCTGTGTTTGTTATTGAGAGGGAAGGCTTGAGTCTGGAAGAGAGAGAAGGGTGAGACACCACTGAGAGAGAGGCAAATGTCAAGATACTGACACTTTTATTGTTATTTTATTTTTTTTACCTCTACTCTCATTTTTTGTTCTAAGTTCTGATACATTCCTTTTGATGATTGGTTGAGAAACGATGCAGCTGGTTAAAAAGTTTTGCTGACTTTACAATAACATAAAAGATAAAATTCTCAGTCAAACATCTGGTTGACTCATCTGTTAATCATTTCAGCTCTAAATCCAATAATGACCTGTCTCTACAATATATGACGGTGCCACAAAAAGCTTTTCTGCTCAGGTTATCCCCGGATATTTCCAGTACTACTTCCTGGGTTTTACCCGATGCAGTGAGCAGCAGTGATGACCCAGCAGCCTCCGATATAAGCTCCTCCACAGTGAACTCTTCTGTTCATCTCTATGGCAACCTGCCACTGGATCTGAGTCTGCACACGTACATGAGACACAGTTTATTGGTCAGTTGATATAGGTTTACAATCATTAGCACCTTGTTAATGTGGTAATAAACACGTAACCGACCCGTCCTGCTGGCACGCCTCCCACCACTCTCTTGAAGCGGCTGCGTCCTCCTCGCTCCTCTACAGCATCAGCATCAGCATTACGAACGCCACAGTTCAGCCGGGACTCCAGATGTGCTCTGGTGACCTTGGTTTCTAAACAGAACATCATTTAAATTACAATTACTGACATTTAACGTTCAAAAACTACATATACACAATAACAAAAACATTAATGAATGTTTAAATCTGCTCAGAACTTCTGTAAAATTAGTTGTAAACTATTAATTAAATAAAAAAGCTGATTGAAGTGTTACCTCTACTTCTGCTGATAAAGTCACTACAGCTAAACATAATTATTAATCTTATTTAATTAATCTAATTAGATTATTATTAATATAATCATTAAAGTTACGCACCAGTTTTAGGTGAGGTGTACTCTGAAAAACAGAAACAACCAAAAAATACGCATCATCGTCTTCATCGGCACAAAAACAACCTGACACTGACCAGGATGCCACAGCAGTAACCGCGTTGCTGTAGCAACAAGCAGAAGTGTGGTGGCTGTGAGTGTGTTGCCGTGGTTACCTGTGTTCGTGAGAAGAGGAAGGGATGTCTCTGGCTCTGCGAGGAATGGAAAAATAAATTCTGATCAGATGTACACATCCATCCATCAACATGAATATTGAACATGTTTCAGAAATGGGTCATTCTGCGTCGTGACTCGTGATTCTGATGCGAACACTTTTATACTTGGGTCAAATTCTGGATGCAGAATATTTCTACACTGACGTATTAAAACTTTTACAGAAGTAAAAGAGCTTCAACAATATGAAACTATATTTCCAAGTCCATCGGTCTGCCCAACACAGCTACTGGCTCTATATCCAGGACATTTGGTATTGATGAACGATCAGTGAGTCAATGAGTAGATTTCTATTAACGGGCTCTGTTTCGATCCCAGCTGTAAAAATGAAGCATTCTGGGATACTTGCACTGTGCAAGAACCAATTCTTATACTATTTTTAACATGTAATCTTCTATCAAAGTGTTGCTCTGCTTATTTCTGAGAAATAAAAAAAAGAATTGGACTCAGTGAATGAGCCTGGTATCTTTAGCTTAATTAATTAATAAAAAATATCACTTCAAGTGTGTGTGTGTGTGTGTGTGTGTGTGTGTGTGTGTGACTATTGTCAGTACTTGTGTGTGTCTTTGATTCGTCCTGGCCATCCAGACAGTCGACCTGCCCGTCACCGACCGCTTCTCGATGCAAACACACACCTGTGCTGCAGCGGAAAGCTCCGTTCCTGCAGCCTGACGAAGAAACACAAAGACACGCGGGAATTCACACAGTGAAAGACGCGGGGAACTTGTGACGCACGTGGTTTCTGCGTCTTACTCTTGCAGCACATCTCGTCGCTCCGGTCGCCACAGTCGTCGACGCCGTCACACGTCTGACTGAGAGACACGCACTTCCCGTTCACGCAGCTGAAGTCGCACTCCTCGCCTGTAACGCACAAGGTCACACGCACAAGGTCACACGCACAAGGTCACACGCACAAGGTCACACGCACAAGGTCACACTCTCGACAGAACAGAATAGAACCGAACAGAAACACTAATTACCGACCTGGTGTCTGTACGCATGTTGCCGTAGCGACGTCCCTGTTGTCGACGTTGACCTTGTCGTAGATCACACATTCCGCCAGGGAGTTCTCGTAACCTTGGCAACGGACACTCACACAATTGCCCGGTAACGGTCGGTTGCTATGGGCGACCTTCAGGGAGAGGTACGGCGTGGTGCCGGTGGACGCGGCTCCACTGCAAACACACGCAAACGAGATCAGTTACATCATAACATCATTTTCATTACCAGGATTAAACCGGGTCGCCTCTCACAGCGGGTGTCCGTCCGCCTTGCAGGCCACGTTGGCGGCGGCCATGTCCCACAGCTCCGCACACACCAGCACCTGCTCCCGACCTCCTCCGGTGCCGGGAAGGTAGAGCCTCAGCACTCCTGAGCCCGCCTCTACTGAACCTCTGAACTTGGGGTGATTGGCTGAAACGAGAGGAAGATGAAGGTCAGTAAATAAAAATATAACACAGTAGAAAAACCTGCAGGTTAAAGTCTGAGAACACACCTGTGCAGGTTTCTGCAAAGTGGGACATGAAGGGTTCCCTGGTCTGACAGGACATGGCCATCGCCTAGAGAAGAAGGCCGTTAGTGAACAAACCAAACTCTTAGTCCTGATAACACTCATTAGCATAGCAACACTAAGGCTACATGTAACCCATAATGCAACACTCTGTATAAGACCACCCCTCCAGAAAAACATGGTGTCGTATATTCAGCCAGTATTTAATTTGTCTGTTCACATTATATTTGCTTCATCGTGACTGTGACACGTGGGTTGATCAGGTTTGATTAACAGATTCAGATTTGGATTCAAATGTTGCTAATCTGTGATTGGCTAACAGGAATTCATCACACCATGTTTTTCCTGGGTAAGATTGGCTCCAGTTGGAATTCAACCCGGTGGTCTTGGCGCCTTGCTCGGTGGCCACGGTGCATGTCGTTACCTGGCAATAGGAGCGAAGCTGCGTGTTGCCATGACTGCAAATCGGGGCCACGCCCTCTGTGGGACACAGGTAGGCCGGTTTACAGGAGCAGTGCCCCTTAACGCAGCGCTGCCACGGAGGACAAAACACCAGGTCACATGACTCACGGGTAAACCTGACCAATAAGAAAATTAATTAACTTTGTATGCAATTAATATAAAAAGCAACAAGTCCAGCCAATCAGAGAGCAGAGCACTAACTTATTTTGAAGACATTCAGCTGGTCCCAGAAACTGGTCTGACTTCGAGATGGAGCTTTGGGTTGAGACCTGAAAGGATGTAGAACACAGTAGAATTTCAACGGAAGAGATACGATTCGATGACAGAGACAAAGCAACATTAAGTCTAAATGTCTAAATCACAAACTTCCCAATGGACAAAGAAATAAAAATACACAATGACTTTTTCACTGTTTTACTATAAAATCAGTCATTTGTTCAGAAATTAGAAATACAAAAAATAAAACATGCAAACTAAGTTATTAAGTGACTAGCGAGTGAGTATAAGGTCGTTTTCTTCTATATCTAGTAATTATATAACAACAATTGGATATTAAATTACATTTGTAATTAAATGTTAAGGTTGGCACATTGCAGCCTCCATACTTGCTTTGTACTATACTAGACAGGGCTATAATACATTATACTCAACTGTAATGTATTATAATGTTCAGGAGTGGACACAATAATGTGAACACTGTCTGGTATAAATCCTGCCTTTGTAAAATTGATCTTTGTTTGACACTGTTCACACTCATTCAACTTTACAAATGCTGTTATCTAACTGGGTTGCATTATCTTGTCATATGTTTGTTATTTTGTTCACTCGCTGAATCATGTTGCAATAATGTTCAGCTTCACCTCTGTAAATCTGGAGTAAGAGCAACGATTAAAAACATCGTCACAGTCTCAAAAATACAGAAAAACAAAGTGTTTTGTCTCAAATTGTGGAATAATGGGCAAATCATACTAAACTACACAACACTGGAGACTGTAGTATCAGTGTTAACTTACCGAGACAGAGATGAGAAGAAACAGCAAGAGAAGAGAAACTCTGTCCGATGTCATCCTGACAAACACAAACCAAAATGTTTCCTCTTCTTCTCCTTCTGTCTGAAAAATAAAAAATAGCAACAGGAAGTTAATTCTCTTTATAAAGGATAATTTGACTGACAGACCAATTGTAGGTCTCCTTTATTTACTGATGATGTCACTAATCAATCATTAGCCTGTCTGGTCGATGTTGACAGACACTGTTCTGACGTGTTAAAGTGCACTGCTAAACATTCCATTTAAATAAATTAGCTCATTAGCATGTAGCCTAGCATGTGTAAACACAGGGACAAGGTCATACATAAGTCATAAATGTTAAAGTTTAGCAAGGACACAAACTACACAACAAATACTAAAGACACCCTGGTTAGCAGCTGGTTAAGCTACATGAGGAGAGGTGTCGCTGCCCTCTGGTGGACAGGGCTTTATCCACAATTGTAGTTAATTACCCTCGTGATACATATTAGGAATATAAAGCTTGTTAACTAATCATAAACAATATTCAGAGATTTAAGCTAAATTTAATGGGGCTAGTTGGTTAGCATTCTAACTTCATATAGATGCAAAACAGGAGGGTTGCTTACCGCTGCTGGAGAAGCTGTTGGTGAGTAAAGAAAAGAAATGTGATGCTGAACTTGCCACATTTCTTCGAGACTGGCAACTGCTAATGCTAACGTTAGCTATGTAGCGATAGCAGAACTTACAAAACACTCCTTAAAGTACAGCTTTGTACTTTACCTCAGTATTTCCATTTTTTTGCTACCTTTACCTTTACTTAATAACTTAAGTAACTAATTACTTTGCAAATTGTGATGAATAATACGTAATAAAATAAACAAATTAGTTACAATGTGTTATTATAGGTTGACACCAGACTTAAATTAATTTCCTTCTGGGAGGAAAACATTTTAAATCTATTAGATGTTCTATTTCTACACTGCAGAATTACTTGATAACTCAGAAAACAAGTTTAAAGGACAATTTTCATGCATCCAGAGTCCAAGTAAATATCTGCATAATTTTCTTGTTGTGTAAAGTATATGCAATTTGTTGCACTACACAGGGAAAACCAAGCAGTCTATTTCAGCAATATAAAAAGAAATTTCATCACACAAATACAAATATGTGTACAAGTTAATGTTCAACACTATTTCAAGGAAAAAGAGTTTCAAAATCCTTGTGTTTTTAAAGAAGGGAATTTTCAATGGGTCGAATGGTTCTCAAAGCTTTGAACAACAAATAAATCAACATGGACGGTGAGTATATATTGTTTAATTTTTTTCATCATGGCAAGCAGAAAACCAGAGTGAAGAGAGGCGGGAACAAAGAATATAAACTCTTTCAGCCGAACAGAAACAACAGAAACAGACACAGATCACCAGAGAGACTTCATGCCGACAGATCAGATTAGTTCAGATTCAGATTTACATGTCAATAATAATGTTAATAAATCAACACCAAACCAAACTGGAGACCATTATTAACCAAATAGGATACAAGTTTCCATGTGACACAGGTTGAATTTGCTCTCAGTACATGTTTAGACCCGTATCTGCTTGAATCCAGTCAAAAGAAATCTGTTACTTTTTTTGTTTGGATCAGCTGGTACAAACTTTTCCTGGAGAGACAGAACATTAACAGACATTTAATCACACTATCAACCAACAACGGAGTTCCCACATTCACCACATCTGAACATTTTGGGAGAAATTCCTGATCAGCTGATGAGTCAGAGTCTTACATCTCTTTGTGGCTGATCGAATCATGTGCAAGCATATGAGCGGAAAGCTGGAGGTCAGGCGGCATAAAGTCATACACACTTTTTTCAAGAATATTTTTATATTGCTTTTTGGAGACATACTGCAAAAGGCAAAATTAATCTTTTCATGAATTCTATGACATTGTGGTGACAATATGTGAATGCTTGCGACGAGTCCAACATTATGAATCAATAGGAAGAAAGTAAGAAGCCGTTTGCTTCTGTGAGATTATAAAGGCAACTAGCAAAAGAATTATGGCTTTTGAAATGTATTGCACACATAGTAATTTTGGACAACACACTATTGCAGCTATAATATACATTACTAATACGTAATACACACATCAGGAACCATTTTTGTCAACCACAGATTCCTTAAATGTATAAGGCCATTCCACTCATGGTTCTACAGACGCCAGCTTCGTGTTTGCAGTCTTATCAAACTTTGTTAAATGAGCACAAACTATGAGAAGACCTTATTGTCGCTTTAGTAAAGAGCCCACTGTTTGAATGGTTTGGATTCAGGTTAGCTCATGATTCTGTTTAGCTATTAAAGAAATTAGTTAGCTCAGGTTAGCTTAATTTATGTTCGGGTTAATGATCTGCTCTGATGTTAGCTAACTATTCCATTTCATTCAGCAGCTAAACACTTGTTGAGATTAGTTGAAAGTTCAGCTAGCGTAATAGTTGGGTTTAGGATGGCTAACAGTTAAATGTTTGCTATATTTGCTAATGTAGGTAGTGTAGCTTTGCTGCTGTGGTTTCGAATGAGGCTCATGGTCATTAGCTACTAAAAGTGTGTTTTAGCTAACAAAAGCAGCGATTTTTAGATGAGCAACTTTGTTAGCATACAAAACAGTTGGCTTCAACTAGCTAAGGCTTTAATCTCATTTTTTTTCCCAACTTGATTAAAATCAGCCTGTACTTTTAGGCTAGCTCAATGTTCCCTTTAGCGACAGAAAGAAATTGGTTTAGCTAACTTTTCATTTCAGTTGCTAAAACCGTTTGCGTTCAGGTTAGCTCTCCTTTGTCTGTCCCCTGAACCCTTGACCCTTGTCTCCTCAAACATTGCGCTCGTTTCACAAGATTTTCTGAGACTTGGCAGGTGATGAACATTTACCTGTATTTGTCTGGTGGTCATTTCCTGTTATGGCTGTACAGATTATAAACACTTATAATATTAAAGAAAGTGGAATGCTGTCTTTTTAAAGCCATGATTTTTACCCCCTAACAATGTTCCTCTGGTAGTATGAGCTTTTTGTTTTGTCCTTGGTGTGCAGGCAATAATGTCAAGAACAATAACTTGATGACATCCAGTTGAAACAGCTGTAGCTTGTATTTTGCAAAGATCATGAAAAGTATTATGTTTCTTTAAAAGAATTGTCTTTTCTGTATGGCAGCCAGGGATACAAAAAACATTTATATGATAGTTATTTTCTTCCTTTTCTTAATGCTGTTTTATTGACGATCCACCACGGTGTGACGACTTTAACTTTAAGCTACGCAAATTGCACTACAGTATATGAATGACAAGAAAATTGTCTCTTCTTTTGTGTATCTAATATTTAAGGCTGGAGAATGAATAAATACAGGTTGAAAGACGAACTAACACAAAGCGAAACAGTGGCAGAAAAAAGACAAAAGGCCGTATCACTCAAAATGAACAATTATTCTGATTTAATTTTATTGCACCACGTGGATCATCTCTAACCATATAACCATAAAGTAATATTGGGACATATCTTTTCCTGCCGTAAAGCACATAACACAGTAATGTGTCGTATTAGAAATAAAAAAAAAAAAGATTAAACATATTTAAGATTGACATGCAAAGCAAATCCTATGGAAAACCTTATTTAGAAATACAGTTTATACACAGACACACAGAGGCACTGACATAAGCAACTGAATGAAACGTGAGTATTGTGATGATAAAAGGTCGTGATTTTAAAGGATGACACTGATATTTTGGGGAGTGATGTTGATCAGCTTACCTGTTAAATGATAAAAAACTAACTATCATTGAGCGCTGTGATTGGAAGCAGCACACAACAGTCTGTTGTGTGACATTGATCTAGCTCGCAGTAAGACCGATTGTAGGTTTCATGCTAAAACATTTACATTCACCTCAAAACACAGAATTTTATCCACATTAAAAATGCTGTTTATGTTGATCCTTTACGATCAGATCTGTTCAATGCGGATCAATCTGGTCAATACTTAATCCACTCAATAAGATCAGCGTGGGTAAAGACACCGGTCAGGTCATACAACAACACTTACTGCTGTTTTCAACTTATTTTCAGAATCAATAAAGACACCTTCCATATGTCGTCTGACAAAATGTATTATGATTTTATTCCACTGCATATTTCCCAAGTTTGCGACTCCACTTCTTAACAAACAAATAACGTAACCTCTATCTTGCTCAATTAAGACACAAATGAAAAATTTGTCGATATTAAATTTGTTTATTTTCTAGTTGCATTTACAATAATGTGTTTGTATCTCTATTTAGTTGCATTAAATAAATCTCTGGCTAACATTGCCTACATTGAGCAGCAACGTGGGAAATGGGTTTTGTTGTATGTGGTTGGCGGATTATTTTTTTTATTCAGAAGGACAGAAGAGTTTTCTATGATTCTGGAAATACCTTGAAAATGCAGCAAGTGTTATTAAAAGATTCCCTTGGTTTTTGAAAGATCAACAGATTCAGATTTTTGGTAATAACGCATGAGAGACGAACCGGGGCTAATACCATGCTAACATATTGACAGTAACACACTGTGTTAATATTGCATCATATTCTTTGACACAAGATGAAAATATTGGCATGCTATGTTATGATTAGTGACAACAGGCAACATGCTAACACTATAGTTTAAGCTAGGAGTCTGGCGCTAAATTTGCATATACTCTTGTTAAATCAATGTTTTATTGCACATGGAGGATTTTGGTGTCTTTTCTTATCATTTAAGAGCTAACTGATCAACCGATCATATAAACAAATGTTGCTTCACCTTTAATCTTTACACTGAGTCAAATTTTTTTTTTTTTCCTGAACCTTTATCAATGTTAGCTAAAAACTCTGCTGGAAGTTTCCTAGCATTAGCAGTTGATCAGACATCGTACGATAGTACTTATTGCCTCTTTCTTAGATACAGGACTGAGGTCTTTTGAGTAAAACTCAATAAAGTGACTTTATCTGTAACAAGCTCCTGATTATTTGCTGCACTTTGCAAAATTAAATTGCTTGGAAGAAAAGTTTCAGATCACACCAAGACATGAAGGAAATTACACCCAGACACCGATAGGCACAAAATACACACCCAGCAAACAAAAGACAGAAAGACACAGATATACTTTGGTCTTCAGATTCATACATTCATTATAGGGAGAAGGCTAACTTTCACCGCTGTTGCTTTTGTTCAAGTTGGACTCGACACCCCTGAACCCTAACCCTGGCCTCGAACCTACGGGAAAAATGGTGCTCAGCCCGATGTTTAAAGTGGAAGCAAAGTTGACTGCTGCTTATTTGTTGTTTGGGACCGTACGACAGAACTCGTCAAATCATCGGTAAAAACAGTTCTATCGGATTTATTGATTTCAACATGATCTGTAACAATACTCTGGGGGAAAGATGAAAGTTTCCCACCGTGTATAAAACCACTGAACCTTTTTGGTAAATATACATCATAGTAAATAGTATCAAACTACTCGAAGCCAAATGAGGACAGGTCATGTAAAACATTTCTTGAAGCTCTTTAGACATTTTTATTCTTTTTAATATTGGTAGTGGGGATTGGATGTCATCGATTGTGCTTCTTTTTTATTCATCAGTACATAAATAGATATTAAAACTGCTCTTCATGTATATTGGTGATCTACATAATTTACTGTATATATTAGAATACTACTTAATATTAAAAAAAGAAAAAAGAAGTTGGCCAAAGCCATACGTCTACAGCAGTAACAACGTGAGAAGCTGGAAACAGGACGACCATCGAGATGAATCTAAAGCCTTCAGTTCTTTTATTGACTTTGTCAACAGAAGGTTGAGCAAACGCAGACTGAGTGTAGTTTTAGTGGCGCAGACATTTCTCAAAGACAGAGCTGCTTTGTGTGAAGAAATCACCTCTTTCAGCCAAGACAGAACCACAGTCCTCGGGCCGGGTAATAACTGAACAGCTGAACAAATGAGTTCAGATGTGGTGAACTTTGACATGAATATTTGTGCGGTTGACCAACAGAAAACTGTCTCGACAGCGTTGACCTTTGGGATTAGTGGCGGCGTCCCCTACAGATTTACCATTACATTTGATGGACAGTATCGTGGTTGTCTGCCTCTGTCACTCAGACCAGTTGTTCATTACATCCCTGTTTATCCAGAGTCACATCAAATATGAACCATTAATGTGAGTTTGTCTTGTGTTATGCCTAAAAAGTGTTTTGTGAGGTCACCGTGACCTTTGACCTTTGACCACCAAAATCTAATCAGTTCACCCTCGAGTCCTAGTGAATGTTCGTGCCGAGTTTGGTGAAGGCGTTACCGAGATATCGAGTCCACGAGAATGAGACGGATGGACGGACAACCTAAAAACAATATGGCTGCCGCTCTGACTCTCGCCAGCGCTCAGGAATAAAAAGATCTAAATTAATGCAGAACAGAACCAGGAATATTGTCATTGACTTTGACTGACAGCAGATTCTGGCTGTTATCCCGGTCCAGATGTGGAAGTAGCATCTGGGAATCACGCTGTAGATGCCTGAAAAGCTGCTCTGCCTCTGAGAAACACGAGAACTACGACATGGACGCCGACCGACACGATGACTCAGAAGTAACAGCACGAGTTCTTCTATATTGCTGCTAAATGTGTGCGTTTACAGCCGTTTGTGTGTATTAATCTGTGTGTGTACTGTATGTGTGTGTGTTTGCATAAGCCACGGTTGGTGAGAAGGCTGTGGTTTGCGTGTGCACGGACACAGCTGTGTACCGTGTGCACGTGTGGCATGATGCATTGTCAACTAAAGGAAATATAAAGCATGAATCCTGTGTGTCCCAACACACACACACCTCTCCCTGCTGCATCAGTACACGGTTTACAACCTGACATCCATCAGTATTTATGATTCTATCCTAGAAAT
The DNA here is from genome assembly GCF_002814215.2 of Seriola lalandi dorsalis. Taxonomy (NCBI): domain Eukaryota; kingdom Metazoa; phylum Chordata; class Actinopteri; order Carangiformes; family Carangidae; genus Seriola; species Seriola lalandi. The sequence continues at coordinate 338,521 of NW_019525085.1, forward strand.
ACACGTATTCAACGAGAGCATTCGGATGAGCTGCAACTTTAGTTTAAGGCCATGATTTGTTTCCTAGTAACAGATGTCAGAACCATGAACCATGGCTCCGCATCCACCGGTAAAACCTCTGGCAGATGCTAATGGGAAGTACCGTTTGAGAGGAGGTACAAGCTTAAATAATCTCATATTTCAAGGCTATTGAAAAAATAAATAAGGAAAAAATAAGATAACATAAAATAAAGGATGCTAGCGATGAAGAAAAACCGAGTCCATTTGGACACGTGATCCCAAAACCCCGCAAACACACCTAAGCTCCTTCTTTACGAGGCAGTCACAACGGATTCGTTCACTTCAGCTGAACTGTCGGGGGGGTGACCCCTGAATTCATGCTTCATACGCTGTTGTTTCCAGCTGCAGCTTGACTGGTGTTGGGAGTGTTACGGAGTGCCGACAGGGGATCCTTTGAGGCTGTTGAGGGCCGCGTGGATCCTGAAGTGCAGTCTGGACTCCATGGAGTAGTCCTTGTAGTTTGTCCTGATGAAGAAATCAATCAGAAACTTAAATAAAATCAACAGGATTCACGTTATTATGACACTTTTTTTTAGCTCAAACATCTGAACCTGCACTCAGGAGGGTTAATTCCTCCTTTTTACTGAAGATGTTTTCACCTCAAATCAATATGAGTTTTACATTTAATACCTTTAACACATAACTATCATTCCTTACAGTACAGCTGTGGACAGGCTGTTTACCTTCGCGGGTTAAAGGCACGTCAAGGTGTATGAAAGTATCCAGAGGCGTTTAAAGAATGTATATGAAGATATAAAGAGGTTTATAAAGTAGTGATGGTGAAGAAGCTTTTATGAACCAGTGAAGCTTTCAACACAGCTTTTCAAATCAGAGCTCGACAGGGACCTCTGCTGGTCAAAGTCAGGAAAATGTTTCACAACCAACCAACACATGAATCTCCTTGAAGCAGAAATGAATGAAATGACAGATGAATGCATGAATTAATTAATGAATGCATAAATTCTCTAGAGTGTAATTCAGCAATCCACAATCCGCCTCAACAACCCACAAAGTCGCACCGTGTTTCCAGCATTTTTAAACCTTTGAATCAGTTTTCGAGCCGTCACGTGACATTTGAAGATATATAGAGATTTATAAAGGTATATAAAAGATATGTAAAGGTGTTTAAAAGGTATATATATATATATCTATATATACTTACTTGGCATTTTCAATGTAGGTGGTGGCCTTGGTGAAGTCTCCCTGTTGTTTATACAGCAGACCCAACTCATAGAGAGTGAAGGGAATCAAGTAGTGATCATATCTGATACGACTCTCACTGAAAGTACAAGCAACAACACAGATAGGAGAGTTCATCTTCCCGCTCTCAAGATAAACAGTAACACTTAAGTACCTGAACCTGTTTGTGTGTGTGTTACCTGGACAAAACCTGTGTGAAGCAGAGCTCAGCCTGCAGTAACCTGCCCAGGTGTTTCAGACAGAGGCCCTTCAACATCTGGACCAGACAGCTGTCGTCTGGATGAAACTCTGATGGGCCTGAATGATGGAGCGAGAGAGTGAGTTACTTAGCAACACTGTCCTGACTTTGCGTTAACAACATACAAACATTCAAGGGTGTGAACACAACAGGAAGAAATTTCCGGTGTTGTTTTTTAACTCACTGGGGTCGCTGCGTAGCCGCTCCTCCGCCGCCTCGATGGTAACCAGCAGGGCCTCGGTGGAGTCGGCTCTCTTCCCTACGATGGTGAAACCGTTCCAAACGTACATCATCTCCTACAGAGAGAAAACATCTTCAATTATTACTTTTAAATACCAGCCTCATCAGAATAAATGGACTGACGTAAAGTTTGGTGCCCAGTTGAAGACACCCAACGTTTCTTGGTGATTTATCTGAGTGTGAAGGATGTGTACGTGTGAATACCAGTGCGGGGACGACCAGGGGGATGAGGTTAGCGGCTTTGTAGCGTCTGGACTTCCTCACTGCAAATTTCTCCGTGGGGATCGACTTCCCCGCCAGGCGCTGTTTCAACCCCTCCACCTGCCTGCACACACCAATACACCCGTTTGTACAAGTGGGGGCCCTCATTGGCACAGTTCATTCCTCAGCTGCTAACGCTAACGATGATGAATCTAAGTCCAGTGTTTCCTCTCTCTTGGAAAAATATCTCTGTCTGAAAATATAGTCACATTGCAAAAATCACGTCCTTGATTTACCAAAGTTAACGTTCTAAAAATGTATTTTACTTTTTTACAGTGAAAATTTGACTGAATGACCTAAAGAGCTCAACAATGTCCTCGCCCGTCTTCTTCACTTCCTCTTCCGACATCATGCTGAGGATGGCTGCCTTCTGGTACACGTAGATCGCCTGCAGAGGGCAGGAAGTGGAGATGGGGATTAACTTCTCAGTCAGCTCACAGACACAGAATCACTTTGACTTTTGAATCAGCCGACAGTCCTGCCGTATTATCTTCCCTCCACAGACAAATGCATTCGTGAAGAGTCATCTCTTAATGATCAAAGCATAATAGGCTCCCTATTAGAAAAAAATAAATATAGGCAAATAAATAAATGAAAACCAGCTTCTTCAAGAAAGATCAAAAGAAAATCTTAATGAACTAATCTGTTTTTTTATGAATCCTCAAATTTCCTTTTAAAACAAGTAAAAAAAAGTTTCAGAAATGCAGAAATGTAGTTATACGGTGTCGATCTCGCGTGCGATGTTCTGAATTTGTGCGTGCGTACCTTGGACCAGCGGCTCTCCTTGCACAGCAGGTCGGCGTAGCGGTACGCCTGCTGCCACTCCTGTTGGTAGGAGTGGGTCCACATCAGCTCCCAGTAACACAGGTGGTGGATCTGCTTCCACTCCTGCTGGCTGCTGATACACTCCTCGTACCTGGCCCGGGCCTGAAACACACATAACACTTTACACAACAACACAACATCAACACAGGGCCAAGGTCCAAACAGAAAGAGAGGGATGAAAGAATTATTAAAGCTTAAAATTCATAACTGAAATGAAATTCTTCTTTTTTTTTTGACACATCATTTAGGATATATCTGAATTTTATGTCTTATGACACGGCTGCTGCTGCTGCTGCTGTTTGTTTGGTCTTTTACTTCTATCTTCTTGATGAATGGAAACTGTTTTAGAGAATGAGGACGTTTAATGATTTGGGGACATTTATTTAAAAAAGTTAGGACATTTTTGGAAAAGTGAAGGATTGGGAACGTATTAGTGAGAGTCCATGAGGGTCCCCACAAGTGAAGAAGCAGAATTGTGTGCATGCGTTTCAGACCTTTTCGAAGTTTCCTCGCAGTGTGGCGATGCGAGCGGAGTAGAAGAGAATAATGGAGCCCTGAGAGACAAAAAATAAACCGAATGTTCTTTATTCATATCTGTTAAAACATAAACACCAAAACTGTTGGTTATCAGAAGTGTTTTCTCTTTTTCTTTCTATCACATGAGACTATATTTGAGATATTTTGGCCAAATTAGACATTTGTGTGGTTGTGTTTGTGGTTGACTTACTTTGGGGTATTTGTGTTGGTATGGCTCCAGCAGAGCTTCAGCCTCCACCAGGTTCCCCTCCCCAGTTCCTTATCAAACACAACATGAGCACCATTATATTCAACCATGATCCCATTCACAGAAGCCCTACTTGTACTCATGTACTGACAGTATGAAAACTACCTGAGGACCAGAGTTTTACAGCTAATACTCCATGCATTAGAGAAAAAGCACATGTACCAAAAAGCCTCTGATTGGAACAACACTCGACCCCAGAATTGCTCAACAAAAATTAAGACACAGCTCTGGAGCCAGATGACTGTGGTTCAGCTTAAGGGTGTTAAATATGTGGAAAAAGGGCAAAAGTGTCTGTGTTTTCCTACCAAGTATCAGTGAAACATATGTGTGGTAAAAGAGCAAAGTCAGAGCGGAGAGGATCGACCGCAAACTCTGACTGGAGGCCCCCTCCCTCAACTGAGACAAACCAAAGTCCTGCAAGGAAATAGAAAGAAAATCTTGTTAATGCAAATTACTTTCTTCAGGATTACACTTTTACTGTGAAGGAAGCAGAAACAGAGGATGGGTTAAGACATGAAAACAAAACATAAGTTCTTAAGTGAATAATATAACAACTCAGTAATTAAACGTCTTGTGGAATAATTATTTTTCTTATTAAGAAAACCTCAGAGGCTGAACTCACCCTGTTTCCTGAGAATCCAATGAACTCCAACAACCTCAGGATCCTCTGAGGGAGGAGAGACAACATCTAAAGAAACAGAGACAGAGAATATTGTCACATTATAGTGAAATTACACTTTAAATTGATCAGATTGTGTGTACTTTCTACAGCTACGTCTATAGCTCTGATTCGCCAATATGCTGATGACATACGTCTAATTGTGACAGAGAAAAAAAACAGATAAACAAATAGAAAAGAACAAATAACAAAGCGGTTACCTTCCCCACACTCATTCACTGACTTAAATCACATTAACAACCAACTCTTAAACCCTTCATTTGGCTGAGACACCAAATACAATTGCTACAAAGCGTCATAACACAACACAGAACCGAAACATTAGAAAAGACAGAAAACTTTGATGTGACTGAAAATCTGTTGCACTTAAACTCCTCCCCTCTGGGACAGCAGGGGGAATAAAACAAAGCTTTGTCTTTAAAACAAAAAAACCCACCAGGTTGAAGGACCCGATGCCCAGCTTGACTCCGCCCTCAAACTGTTTGAACGCATCAGACTGGCCGGCCAGATTCTGAGTGACATTCATCACGTTCTGACAATCCCTATCGGACGACATGAAACATACACAGTTATACTGAAATGAACAAAGACGGTCGTGGTCACTACGTCACAAAGCCTTTAAAAGCAAATATTTTACAAGGGAACATCTGTAGCCATCAGTCCAGCAAGATGTTTTACGTTTGGTTTGAATCGATCACTCACTTGTAGATTTGGTAGCTTGTTCGAATCTTGATGCCTCCTTTGATAAAACTGATCATGTTCTCATCCTGGAAAAGAGAAAGAGGTGAATAATTACATCTTATTCGATTAGCTTACGGCCTTATCCACAGCATCTTCAGTAGAAACATGTCAGTATCAGCCATAAGTCCCATTAAGTGTGTATTGGGTATAATATGCAAAATAATACATACTTGGGTAGCATGGAGGAAGTTTCTGAAGTGATGATTTGAAGTGTTTAGATTTACTTCATTGTTTGGTCAGATACTTTTGAAATGCCTCTAATACAATACTTCACATCAAACAATCTGAGAATGAAATTCACTTTTCAAATTGGACAAATCACATCTCATGTCCACACTGAGGTGATCAAACTGCGATAAAGGGGTCACAAGTGAGTGGACTTTATGTTAAACGGTTGGGAACTGCACGGCTAAAACCGGGCAGTTCAGCACATATATGCTCCCCTGTTTAACCTTTAATAGTGTTTCAGTAACGCTATACTTAAGAAAAAGACATTTAGAAGAAGTGACGTGAGCAGCATCTAGTGGACGTCGGAAGAACTGCAGCTTTAAAGGGTTCACTCCTGATGAAACAAACCTGTACAAATGTCAGTGTGGCTTTCTGCAGGAGACACTCAGCGTAGCAGATCTCTGCATGCATCTCCTCTGCAAACACACAAACACAACACACTGACTTCCTGCTGGTTTTGGTTTTGTTTTCCGTTTTCTTAGCTGCACTTCCGGCAGGGTGTGTGTGTGTGTGTGTGTGTGTGTGTGTGTGTGTTCATGTACCTTCTTGCAGGTTGGACTGCTTGCTGATCAGACTGGACAACGATCCAACCATTGAGTTCTTCTTCCTGAACCTGGAGAAACAGTTTGAAGACTTTAGATTTTAGAAGATGAAAGACACGGTACGAGCTGCAGATCGCCATTTACAGGAAGTGTGTTAAAGAACCTTCAGAGAACGAGGATATGGCTATTTCCAGGAGGCAGAAAACACCAGTGTGAAAACACCAGTAGAAAATATTTGGTGTTTTCAAAGACTCAAACAGTCTCACCTTTGACAGGTGTGTAACGCCTCCTTGATGGTTGCCATGGCAGTCTGGATGTCTCTGTGTTCGAACGTCATGGTCGCCTGCATCACCAGGATGCTGCTGTAACCCAACGCATGGTACATACTGTCCTTCCACCTGCGCGCGCGCACACACACACACACACACACACAATGTACAGTAGTGTTTATGATAGGTAACATGTTTGTATTACATAACACAAACACACACAGAGAAACATGTTGCCGTGGTTACCATGGTTTGAGGAGGTCCAGGGCTTCAGAGAACTTGTTGTTGAGGACCAGATTGAGAGCACACTGAGTCTCCTGGATGGCTGTCTGCAGATCCATCTGACACGCCCTGTATACACACACACACACACACACACACACACACACACATAAAGAAAATGAATCCACAAATGAAAACAGCAAGACAGGAAGTGACTAAATGTGAAAGAGTCTGACAGGAAATGATGCGCTGCTGAGAGATCTTCATCTTTATACACACACACACACACACACACACACACACACCATGCTTGTATGTGTGTGTGTGTTTGTACTCACGCTGGGATCCGGTCGTAGGCATCTTCAAAGCAGTCCTAGAGAACACAGAAGCGCAGTCTGGTTAGATTCATCTTCCAAAAAACAACATCAATCAACACTATCTGCCGTCTGATTGGCTGCTGGTGGAGAGGTGAGGTCACTCAGGTCAGTAGGATCTGACAGCCACACAGGTTCAGGACAGACCTGCGCCCCCTGCAGGACTCACACATGAATTACACATCCGGAGTCAGGAAGCAGGTAGAGGAAGTCATTCACACCCACGTATAGATCAGTGAACGGGCCTCCCAAGATCAGGCCCACGGGGCCCCAAGAGTCAGGGGCCCCTCAACCTGAGCCTCCGTACGAAGTGACTGGTGACATTTCTGGTTTGAAAGTCAATCAGACAACCACAAAGGGTGGTGCTAAATGACTAAAGAAAGAGAGATTCAAAATGTCAGGGATCCATTATCTCAGAATCCATCCATCACATCACTGACGCTTCAGAGCGATAGGAGAATAAGTTCTACATCTGTTTGATAAGTGAAGGACATCAGCTCAAGAAGTGCAGAGAAAGTGCAAAGTAAGAGCCAGTTAAAGGTCTTAGGAGAGTCTTCAAGAGATCCTTGAACACAGAGAGGTCCACCAGAGGAGCACTGCAGCAGTCGAGGCGAGAGGTAACCAGGGTCTGGGTGGTGGACTGAGTCAGGTAACGCCTGATCGCTCCTGAGTTCTTGGGTCCTTGAGAATGCACTGAGGTTTTGTGGAGGTTTGATGGGTTGCGGACTTGGTTTTAAGGGTCCTGAAGGTCTTTATTGGGTCACTGGAAGGAATGAGTGAGGAGAAGAAGGAATTCTCAGCTGTGGAGAACTTTCCTGTTGACTGTTGGTGCAGACGCCACCCTGGGGCCGTGAGAGGAGCTGCAGCTGCAGAGACTGTGGCCCTCAGCTGTGGAGGCTGCTGATTGGCTTCTGTATGATTTCAAAGGCATCAGCTCTGCATGAGCTCACACTGTTTATTCAAGGAGTTTCAGCTTCTCATGATAAGATTTTATAGCCACACAAACACACACAACACACACACACACAGAGTCCTCAACCAACGCATTTTCTATTTTTGCGTCAACATGTGAACTTGAAAGCAACAGCATTGAATTCACACAGACACACGCACACACACACACACAGACAGACACACACACACACACACACAGACACACACACACACACACTCGTCTGTCTCTGGAGCCTCAGTAGCAGGCTAATAATAGCAGCCCCAGTGGCTCCTTACATAATAACGTACAGCTGCAGTCACACACACTCAGAGCAGCTCAGGGCCTGAGGCTGCAGCCATCGACTCGCTGTGGTCACACAGACACAACCGCACTTCACCGCTGTGACCCAGATAGACACACTGCTGTACGTCCACTGAACAATCTGCTCGTGGAAAACAGCCCAAAAGATTCACATTTCACATTCAAGTGACAGCGACCTCTAGTGGCCAGAGGAGCGAAGGAGGAAGAGAGGTGAGGCAGTATGAAGAGCCACTGTCAGCGTTAGGAGGAGGTCGGGGAGGAACATAAACACAGCAGAACGATGTTTCAAATCAACAGTAAACGTTGTTTCTTTTAACCATGACGACAATCATTCTATAACCTCAAAGCTGCTCCAGTGTAAAGGTCTGTGTCCATGTGTAGTGTGATTATAGATCAGCTCTAGCTTCTATATTAATACTGTGAAAGTATCAAAGCCTCAGTCCACAGAGAAATGCACACAGCCTGTATTCAGAAACTGAGCCTTAAAACCAGCCGTCAGGACTTCTGGAACTTTGTGATGTCACAACAAAGCAGTCACCAAGCCCCGCCCACCTGGACCCACCATCCAAACCTTGCAGGATTTGGTTTCTCTGAGTGTTTTTACCTGAAATCTGCTTTATTTTTATTGGATCACTCAGAAAACAGTCAGCCAATCAGAAGAGAGGCTCAGAGCCTCCTCTCTTCTGATTGGCTCACCGACCTGTTGTTACTAGAGCTGCAGAGAGAAGCCTGAGAGAGGAGATGTAAAACTACACTGAGATGACCACAAATATATCTTCTTATGGATCAACACTTGAAAATAAAAACTGGACCTTTAACTAAGTACTTTTTTAAAAAGCAGTAAGGATTTTATTGCCTGCAAAACAGAAATGTGGGATGATCCTTCAACGTCTAGTGTGGAGAGGACGAATGATCCTGCTTCAGTGTTCATATGAGCACTTGTTGTTTTAAGACGGACGTCTCCTTAAAGGTCAACAAGGTCAAATGGAAAACTGCGGCTCGTGCACCCTGTCATTTCAAGATAAAAATAAAGAGAGAAGTGGGCGGACAGAAAGAAAGATGGAGGACGGTTATAGTCAGAAGTGCTTGACAAACATGAGAAAATAAGAGCATGTGTGAATCGAAGCAGACGCTCTCTCTTCACAGGTTCATCACTCTCTCTCTCTCCCATGCAAACAGATGCTCTCTCTGACACTCCCTCACACTCTGTCACTGTTTTTGTCAGTTTGCAACGTTCACAGCGATCCAAACACAAACTCCATAACCTCCTGCTGTGTGTGTGTGTGTGTGTGTGTGTGTGTGTGTGTGTGTGTGTGTTACCATAGCTGAATGCTGTCTCACCAGTCAGTCCAGCACATTAACACAATAAAATCTTAAATTTGACACGACGGGTGAAGTTTTTTGCAGCCACAGGTTTTCAGTTGAGGTGTTTTTTTTCATAATGGCACTTTAATAAATAAAAAGCTGCAAAGTATAGGCCTGCAATATTTATTTTCATTTATTCTTTTTATTAATCTACCAGTTATTTTCTTGATCAAAATGTGAATCGTTTAGTTTATAAAATAACAGAAAACAGTGAAACAATGAAATAAAACTGAAAAATATCCTCACATTTCAGAAACTGCAGCCAGAATATTGATTACTTGATTACCAGAATTGTACATTTTCTGTGAATCTGTCCAGTATCACATCTCTGTGCTACATACTCAACACATAACACAAAAACGCTCTCTCTTTCTTTTTCTACTTCCCCATTTCTTTCATTCTTTGCCTTTTTTAATCAGCAGCTATTATGCAATGAAATAAGTTCCTGACTATTTGACTTAAAAGGAAAAACAATCACTGTTGACAACCACTTTTAGACTTGTCTCATTTCTGCAAACCTGATCCAGACAGTTTTGTTTTCTATAATACACAACGCTCTTACACTGAAAACCCTTGTGACAAAATAGATTTTTTGTTTTATGGCTGAAAAGGCTGTAAACCCTAGATAACACTTACCATATCACATTTGTAGCTACAGCTAATGGATGGATGGTTTATCTGAGGCTGACTGTGACCTAATGAAAGTTTAAAAACAGGAGGGAGAAAGTGAGCATCAAAGGTTTTTCAGCACAAGCAGCAGGTTTTTACTGTTTTTCATTCGACAGCAGTTTGAAAACGGGAGATGTGGAAAAAGCCGCAGGGACACCAGTGTATGATATCACACACAAGGAGAGGTCAAAGTCAGAGAGGCTTCTCTTGTGACAGCAGCAGCTTTCTAATCAATTAGTCAGAACCTACACACTGTGTCCTATTACCAAACAAAGGCACTTTAACATAAACAACCCAGTGACTCTCAGGGAAGCTGGGAAACTCCCAACAACTCTCAGAAAACCCTGTTAAAGACTACAAATCCCCCTTAAGAAGCACTAACACTATGTGTGCTCACCAGAACCTCCTTAAGGAAGTCTATAACCCCCTTCACTGATCTCCCAAACCTCCAGAAGCCTCCAGATGAACCTCAAGAGTAGCTCCACAGCAGATTCACTGACCCATTGGAAGCCTCAGATACCTTTTTAATTAAACCCCCATCGCTTGTTAAATAGATTTTAACCTTTAAGACCCTTAGAACCCACTACATGACCTATCAAAACCATACAATGACCTGTGGAACCCTCTCAAAGACCATGGCACATTCTCAAAGATCCTCGATGACCCATCAAACCTCCAGTGGGTTCCACAAAACCCTCAAAAAGACTCGTAGAACCTTCTCAATTAGCTCAAAGAATTCTCAATGATTCTTAGAAGAGCCATGATACAATCTTGTACTGTTTGAACAGTGACCGCAAGAAGACCTTCGAGACCCTTAGAACCCACTCTATGACACTTTGAGAAGAATCTCTAAAAGTGGAACCTCTCTAAAAGCACAAAAGTATTCTCAAGCACACTTAGAACACCCATGATGCAAAAAGCTCAAAGATTCATAGAAGTGCTAACACAGCATAGAAACACCTTATGAACTTTTTGAGCCCTTTCGATGATGTTATAAGGACCTCCAAGACCTTTAGAACATATAATAGAACCCCTCTAACATCAAGACAGAAAGAACCTCCAGATTAACCATAGAACCTCGGGTAGACACCTTGAGACTGGAACCCTGAAAGACCCTTTCAGTGATGTTTTAAGGACCTCCAAAAACCCTTTGCACCAACACAGGAATAACCAGAACCCCCTTAATGACCTGAAGGTATTCACACAACCTGGAACCTCCTCAAAGATCACCAGAACAACTATGTTTACTGACGCCGTGTTCCCCAGACCCAGTGGAGCTACTATAGTCTTTACTTGATACCAGTGGTGTAGCCTTGACCTTTGACCCTACAGAGGAAATAGAAAGCGGCGGGTGTCTGGTCGAGGAGAGGCAGACAGTGGTCTTGTGTTTTCTTAATATTCTCATTCTACTAACTCAGCCAGTCACACAACAGTCTGCATTCATCACCTAAGGTTGTCGGTGCCGTAGGTAAGATATAGTTACACTTAACAGCTGCTTATGGGTAAAATAATACAGCATTGTCCGGTTAAGCCTTTGCAATCTCTACGGTGCTGCTCCCGATTGTCCAGGCAGTCACACTTTTCATTTTAACTACCATATATACTGAGACTGTCCAAAGGGTTTTGAGTTTCATTTAAACTCTGACAGCCCAGAGAGTATCAGCTCTACATGTAAATTAAACATGAAGTTTACCCTCAACTGGGTGGCCAATGACCTAGGATTAAAACGTCTTATAATTAAAAGCAGACAAGCTTCGGGCTTAAGAAATTACTCATTTCCTCAGGGATTTTAGTGTCACCTCATTAAGGAACCCTAAAACATTTCCAAGCCCCTCTACAACCTCTTTATGAAGCCTCAAAACCTGCTCAAAGAGAACTTGGAAAGTCTTCAGAAAATCCTGCCCAGAAAACAATACTTACATATTGCACAGAAACAAACAGAATTGATAAAAGAAATGTAGAACCTGTGAAGAGAACCCTTAGACCTATTAAGAGAAACGTCTGTCTTGCTTTGAAAGCCTGAGCACTTGCTCACTGAAAGAAGAAACCTGCTCAGATACTCTGGATCCTTCTCAGAGAACCCATTAAACTTCCTTCTTCCTCTCTACATACAATCATTTTAAATGAACATAAATAAAATGTTCACTTTGTCTATTATCAGGAAATGTGGGCGACAGTTTTCTGGCTGTAATCTGGAGCCACACGTCTGATCTGCAGAATGATTGAGTCATTAAATGCTGAGTAATTGTCCCTTAAGCAAGGCACAGTTTTCACAATCTTTCACAATAAAGCTGAGCTGCTCAGTGGCCAACAACAGACGACTGTGTGATTATGAAGCAGGATAAATAAAGGTAAGAAAAAGATATTGTGTTTGCTGTATTAACTCTTAGGGTGGTATTTACATTCCATTCATATCTGTGGGTTTTTAACAGAAAGAATTACTCGGAGCTAAATGGCAGAATTGGCTTCCCAGCTCCTAGAGTGACATCACAACAAAGAGGTCAAAGGTCAGAGACAACACATCCTCACTGGACGTTGTCAACTGTGTTTCTGCTCGTCTCAACAGAAAGGACGAGACATGATTTCTGTCTATGTGTTTGTGTCAGTTATTGTTGTGTTGCTGAGCAGCGAGTTTGGACGATAATCTTTCACTGTGTTTAAGTTTTTTTTTGTTTTTTTTTATAAACACAGCTTGTTCTACATTCCTCACAGCTCAGACGAAGTCAGCTGAATTCCTCTGTAATGTGATGAGTTAGATGGACGGAGGCTGACAGAGGAATGTTTGTGAGCTCGGGATGAGGAGATGAGCTGGTGAGATATGACGCAGAAAAAGCCCCGACACCAAGACCCAGCCCCCGTTCACGACCTTATTTGCGGTGGTTGTGAAATCAAAGAGAGTCCCTGGAAAAATCTTCAGGGAAAAAGAAACCAAGAAACAATGTCCCTGCTCACTATTCTGCTGAAGTCCTTTCCCCTAGAGACCCTGGAAGCTCCTCAGAGGTAACGAGGCCCTACTTAATCAAATACACCTGTGCAACATCTGTGGGAACCCTGGAGCCCTAAAATTTCCACAGGAGCCACTAAAACATCCTGAAAGACTTCCTGTGGCAGCTCTAGAACCTCTCAAACCTCTCTAGATCCACTTCACCTGTAGAACGTACAGACATCTTGGCCCTCTTCAAAGACAACTTAAGTTATACAGCAAACAGTGACCTCTTAGACATCGCTAAGACCAACCCACTAAAAAAAACCCCAAGACTCCTTCAGGAATCTCTCGAGCCTCTGCAAAGATACCTTGACGCCACATACCCATACCATGACTGATGTAATCTCGTCATGCCCTACATGAAACCCCTGGCTGGACCCTAAAGACCTGTTAGACCCACAGAACAGACCCCTCAAACCTCCTACAATTACCCTCAGATTCCCCAAGATCCTTTAAGGGAATCATTTGACCCAATCAGGCCTTGTCAACCTAAAAAACACCTTTAGGGACCCTTAAGACTTCCTACACAAGATATAGAACCTCCTCTGTGCCCATTAAAGCCTTTTAAAAACCATAGATACCAATACCCCAAACATGTAACATCTCTTGAAACATCCTGAAGTGGCATGAACCTCTGAAACGGACCCTGAAGGATTTCTAGAACCTCAATGAACCTCTTCATTCACAGATCCAGTGCCTCTGAAACCCCTTTTCAGAATCATAACACCTCCTCAACCATTCAACAAGACCTATTTAGGGCTTTGTCAAACCACAATAAAATCCCCTGGAACCTCTACACCTCAAAAACCTGAACCACCCCCACAGTTCCTTCATCCTTAGATCCCTGTAGGGATGCTCAACCTTTTCCAGTCAGCACTCCCTGTTTGAGCAATAAGAACAAGGGTGGAACATCAGGTTTAACTAGAACCATAAAGATTAAGCGGTAATCTCACCAGCGCCGATTCCTGTCCTGTGATTTTGGACATTTTCATCTCCATAATTTAGATATTAGCGACGTTATCGTTCGGCCATTTTGGACCAGAATAAATGCAGTTAGGTTTGAGCCTCAGAAAGCAACCATCATATTCTCATCCAGCTTCCTGTGTTTGTTGTGCACTGGCCAGCCTGAGGTTGAAATCAGATCTGCCATTTGCATGCACACACACACACACACACACGCACACACACAGGATAGTATCACCTCACTTAAAGCTGATTAGGCCCCGCCAGTAGATAAATACATTAATCAGCAGTTTACTCACAGCTCACCTGCGCTGAGCCATGAAGACGTACAGCTCAGTAGCTCTACACATAAACACACAGGTAAGAAAATGTAAAGTAGACTCCCAGCAGAGTGACCAAGGGCTCTAATAAAGACAAAAGAACTTTAGAAAACTTTAAGTTTATGAAGAAATGTGGAAAGTATTCAGTAAATGTAGTTTGAATGTAAATGTAATGGTATACCTTACAAAACATATTAACAATAATTATAATTATTAGTGAGTGCAGATCTCCGTAGAAAGACTGACCAGCTGTCAAGGTCATTGAGAAAGTATTTTATTTTGAAAAAATACTATAGACTATAATGTGGAATGATGCCACTGAAGATATGGGCTCTTTAAACTATCACTATGGGAACACCACAACAGTTGCACTATAGAAACAATTACTATGATAAGGTGTCTAAACTCAAATTTAAACACCCAAAAAAGACAAAATATAATAAATAAAGAATTATAGGAATACTGTATATAATATAGAATAAACGGCTGTGTAAGACTGTAGTTCCCTTTACAATTGCTCCCTGACAAAGTTCTTGTTAATCCAGTTTCTGACCTTCTGAAAATGTCATTGTTGATGAATCATGAATTATTTAAAGAACAATTTGTTAGAAGACATATTTAAATATATCACTACAGGAACACAACCATAGAAATATGGTAGAAGTACTATAATATAACAGGACCAGGTCACTAAACTGTATTCAGGACTGTATGGGAATATTTCTTTCATGCAAAACATGCCATATGTGATAATATTGACAATATATATTAGGTTTCTATAGGAACTGTAAAATCAATGAGAGCATGGACTCAACACTGAACATCCCAAACACACAGGGATATCTGAGCACTACAAGAATATACAACATGCAAAATCTCCGTGTAAATAATATATGTGTAATAATAAACTATGCTATCTGACATCATAAGGACGGTGGAGTGATATAACTGGAGGAATATGGTCGCAGTGTGTCGGTGTGACTCCCACCTCCTCCTCCGCGGTCGCTCCGTTGCCTACGTGGGCCATGTCTGTGCCCGGTGCCTGTCCTCCTTCAGGTCCGCAGGTCGGCCAGGTTCCACTGCTGTTCTGTTGCTCTCAGGAGAACCACAATCCCATTTCTGTCAGACACACACCGCGTCCGTCCTCGAGCTGCAGCCGCACACCTCTGTCTCCTCACGCGCCACAGATGTGTGTTCGTCTCCTCCTCTGGTGTCTGTCTGACCCGCGTATTTCCCGGGATGTGTCCGGTGTTATTTGTTCTTTTTTTTTATCCGGTTCGTCCTTCTCTCTCAGTCGGTCGAGGTGGTTCTGGACACACCGCTCCTCCTCCTCCTCCTCTTCTCTCTTTCTCTCTTCCGTGAAGAGGAAAAAAAACCCGTCTACGTTTCACACACACACCGAGAGAAAACACACCTCCCGTATTTCCGTTTCTCCGCCCCCCAAACTGAGAGAGAGAGAGAGAGAGAGAGAGGTTCAATTAGACAGTGTTCATCATTAGCTATGCAACATACTGTATGATCACTCAGAATTATCTTTTTATACAACTTTGTTTTTAAATTATACTATATAAATATTATTTTAGATAAAAGTTAATTTAAAGTCACATTTAAAAATATTTATATATTTAAAAAGCAGATTAGTTTGTAATCATTACAATTGATACCACATTTTATTTCTATTGTATATTTACTGTGTAAACATAACTATTTTCATAGAAAGTAATTATTTAAAATGAAGTCATAATACATATAAAAAAAAGTTCCTACCACTGTTTACCTGAACCACTGTAATAAGATACTTCAAGCTGAAGCAAAGGGTTATATTTCATATTTTCTACACTCATTTATGGCCATATGGCTGTAAACACAGTCATAAGCCATAATTGTACACCACAAAGTCTTATTTTGGAGAATTAAGTCACAATTTAGAGTCAAAACACAATATTTGAGGATTAAGTCTTGATTTTGAGAAAATGGTTGAGAATAAAGTTGTTATAAAAAAATACAATGAAAGTCTTGATTTAGTGACTTTTTTTCTAATTACAATATATACTGTAATTTTCAAGAAAGTCAATATTTCAAGAGTAAAGTTGTAATTTGATGTTTTAGAGAATAATGTCGAAACCTTTCAAGAAAATAATTGAGAAAAATATTATATTTGAGAACGAAGTAATTTCAGTCATTTTGAGTGAACTTGTAATTTAACAGGAAAAAGTAACTTTTAGACATAATGATAATTTTACAAAGAAAAGTCAATATTGAATAAACTCTTTAATGAGTGAAATAATCCGACTCGAGACGCCATTTCCACTTTGTACAACGGTGTTTTAAAAATCTAAGTAAAAATTACATATTTACACAAGAGTCAGTAACAGCATCTAAAAAAAACAAAAAAAAAACTGTAACTGCAAAATTTAAAAGAATAGACACATCTCACTGTCACAATAAAATACAGAATAAAATATCTTACTGTACAAAGAAAAAACACTGAGCAGCTCTGACCGTTCATCTACTGCTGTGGTTCCTTGAGCAAGGCACCAGGTCGTCCCCAGCAGCGCCAGTGTGAATGTTAATGCTGTAACAGAGTTTAAAGCTGCTGCGAGTGTCGTTTTAACACCAATATGACACTGAATTAAAATAATGCACATTCCAAATTAAACCACATTTCCCATCAGCCCCGTCGTCTCCTATCCTCCCTGAACAGGACGAACACGCTGCAGATTTTTAACTTTAATTATACTCATGCTTCTAGGCAGACGATTAAAGAGCGTTAGCAACAATGTGAATTTACAAAGTCTTACTACACTGCAAAATTTAGAAAATAAAAACAAACTGAAGAACACAAACCTTCTCCTCATAACAGATTATATTCAACAGAGGTAGATTATGGTTATGTCGAGGGATTAAAGGTACAGTACAGGTACATCCAAAAAGCAGAAAGAAAAGAGTTTTAACATTTCACACAAGAGATAATTAAGGTCTCAGATTAGGTTATTTTAAGAAGACAGGTAAAGGTTAAGGACAATGTTAATGTTAATGTATGTAATGCTCATGTGGCTGATGTCATGACGGAAAACTAAAATAAATAAAAAGTGTGTTAGTGGAAGGAGATAAACAGTGTCCTGGTAAATATGAGTCACTTTCAGTCAGTATAAAACCAATTAAAAATAATCTGAATTGTGCTAATGCAGCAACGTTAGCAGGAGTTTATACGTCAGGATGAGCTACACCAACAACAGGTAAACAAAGTATACCTGCTCAGGTGTGACAGACCTCCCAAACATGGTTAACTCCTGCTGACACAACAGGAAACAAACAGCAGCTGTACGAGTGATAAACTGGTGTGTGTGTGTGTGTGTGTGTGTGTGTGTGATGAGGTAAATGGTTGTGGATATTCTCATTGTGCATGTAGGGGGATTGTTTCAGGTCCACACCCCTCAGCAGGGAGTTGGTTCAGTCCAGGCCTCTTCAGGAAGAGTCCACTGGAGCTGTGGGGGGAGGGGAGGAGGAGAGAAACACAATTAATACACAAATAAAGACACAAACTTTTTGCAAAGGTTTCTTTGTAATAAAATATAATAAAAATTAACAAATGAAAAATGTATAAGAACATATCTATGTATTCTAAATTAATTAGTAAAAGAAAAAATGAATTGTGTTATCTTGGTAATTTATGATAATAAAATAAATCTAATGAAAATATATATTTCAAATATTTTCTACAAAGTTAAAAACTCATTAATCATGATCAAGCTTTTATTGAATAACATGAGAAAAAATACTGAACTTATCCAGTTAATTTAGTAAAAAAAAAAATAAAAAAATCTAGTCTACCTTTTCTATACATTCGATCAATAATAATTCATATAAATTTATTAATAAACAATAATAATTGTCAATATATTGTTGAATAAATTAATGATTATGTGTTAAGGTTAATTGTTCATTATTGATATAATATATTAAAATCTGGTTAGTAGCTTGTTTCAGGGCTTTCAACTGTATCACATGGTCTTCATCAGCAAAGTTTGCACTGGGGAAAAAAGCTAGTAAGGTGGAACCGTTTAGTAAAACCAAATTAAGAATCTAATTCCAACATTCGTAGCGCCATAAATTCTATTAAAATTATTTCATGTATTTATTTTAAATATAACTACAAACATTCACTGACTTACCTTCTGTTTGATCTTCCTCTTTCTGCACCCCCCCCTCTGTCTTCTCCTCTTCCTCCCCTCCTCCGTCGCTCCTCCTCTTCTCCTTCACCTGCCCCATGCGTCTCTTCACCTCCTGCAGCACCTCCTCCCTCCTCACCTTCTCCCTGCAGAGCTCCGCCCTCTGGGCCTCCTCCCGCTCCTTCTCCTCCAGCAGCGAGCGCAGGAAGGCGGCGCTCACCACCTCCTCCCCCTCCCCCACCAGGAAGGCGTTTTTGAAGCGGTTGTACAGCATGGAGGCCTTGTCCATGATGGCCTGGTTCGCTCTGTAGTACCGCATCTACACATCAACAGAAATACTTACATTAAAGAACTTTAACACAGTTTTCAGGTTTTGACTTTCTGCTTTTAAAACGACTTAAACGTTTATTGGATTATCAAAATAATTGCAGATTCGTTGTCTTCCATCCAACTAATTGATTCATTGATTAATTGTGTTTGCGTACCTTCCTCAGGGTGGCGACGAGCTCGCTGTGTCTCTGTACGTGTTGGGACGTCACGTAAACCATACTGAGCTGATCCAACGCCGCCAGACACTTACTGACGTCCTGGAGGACGGACGGAAACAAACAGGAGGAATTATTATTATTAAAGGTGGTAAAAATCACTAAAAGTCGTTTGATTCATTAACAGAAATGTGTGAATGACCCGGTCTGATATGAGCGTGTCTCACCGGGTTGTCGGACTTGAGAGAGATCCGGATGTCTCCGTGGATTCTGTGCAGAGTCGAGTCCGTCAGCGTCATGGTCGAGCTCTTCTTCTGCTGCTCCTCCCCCTCCACCTTCTCTCCGTCCGACGAATCGCTCTTTGGTTTGCTTTCTTCTTCTGCACTCGTCGTCTCTGGTTTTGCCTCTTTGTCCGGTTTGGACTCGGCCTGCCGCGTCTCTGCCGGCGTTTCCGCCGACGTCTCCGCTCCGTCTGTCGTCTCTTTGTCGTCCTTCTTCTCCTCCACGCTATTCTTCCTCGTTTTTGTCTCATCCGTTTTGTTTTTTTGATCCGCCGTAGGTTTGTCGTCTTTCTTCTCCTGCGACTCCTCGTCAGGTTTTTCGCTCTTCACCTCTTTCTTCTTCTTTTCTGCTTCGTTCTTCTTCTCCTGTGATGTTGAAGACGCCTTCTGAGCTTTTTGTTCATCCTCGTTCTTCTTCTCCTCTTCACTGCTCTTCTTGCATTTCTCCTCTTCCTCCTTGCCCTTCTTCTTATTCTCTACCTCTGTTACGTCCTTGTCTTTTTTGTCCTCCGTCGCCGCTCTTGTTCTTTCAGACTTCCTCTCTACCTCGGTGCTTTTTTCCATCTTTTTATCGTCAGACTTCTTCTCTTTCTCCATCTTTTTCTTCTCTTCTACCTTTTTGCAGTCCATCTTCTCCTCCTTCTTCTTCTGCTCCTCCTCCACTGTCGCTGCTGCCGCCGTCGTTCCTCCCATCATCGTCTTCACCTGAACCTTCGTCCCCTGTCCGGCCGTTGCTTTCACGATCTTTCCGATTATTTTCCTCTCGTCCTTCTTTTCTTCGTCTTTCTGCTGCTTTGTTTCATCGCTCTTCTTGTCCTCTCCTTTTTTCTCCTTCACTCCCTCATTTTTCTTTTCCTCCGTCTTTGTTTTGTCGTCCTTCTTCTGCCCGATATCCTTTTCCCTAGCCTTCACTTCCTCTGTTTTACTCCTGGTCTTGTCGCTCTTCTCTGCTGTCGTCTTTCGGCCTTTTGGCGTCTTTGTCTCGTCCTTTTCTTCTTTCAGTCTGACCTCTGTCGTTTTTTTCACCATCTTCTTCTTCTTCTTCTCCATCACCGTCTTTCCAACGACTTTCTTGCCGACGGTTGATTTTTTCAGGCTCCTCTTGTCTGGTGTTTTCTGACTCGTCGTCTTTTTGATCTCGATCTTCTTCTTTGCTCCGTCCCCTGATTTCCTGAAAACAACACAAGACAAACATTACACACTCACACACTTCCTTTAACTGATCCGTGTGTGTGTGTGTGTGTGTGTGTGTGTGTGTGTGTCCTCACTGAGAGCTCTTCGCTCCTCTCCCGGCCTTCAGCAGACCTCTCAGAGATTTCAACAGACTCTCCCTCTTGGCCGCTAGGCGGCGCTGTCGCTGCACACAGAGAAAAGAAAAACAAGATTACATACGAAGAATGAAGGTTTTCATTTGAGCTGCACAACTAAAACGAAATATGATCAAAATCACAATATGAACAATTTCAATATCTAAATCACATGATGCGATTCTTTTGATAAAGTTAAACAGATGATAAATGAGACGCCTCGACATCGTGTTGTTTGGCTGATTTACCTCCTCGTCCACAGAACTTCCTCCTTTCTTCTTTTCTCCTTCCTCCTCCTCCTCTTTCTTTCCCTCCTCCCCTTCATCCTTTGTTTTCTTCTTCTGTTCCTCTTTCTCTGCTCTCCTCGTCTTCGTCCCCTCTTTCTCCGACTTCTCCTCCTCTGTCGTCTTCCTCGTCTCATTCTTCCCTTCCCCACCTTCATCCTGTTTTGTTTTCTTCTGCACCTCCCTCTCCTCTCTCCTCCTCTTCGTTCCTTCCTTCTCCTCTCTTCTTGTCGTGTCTTCTTTCTTTCCCTCCTCTCCTTCGTCCTTTGTTTTCTTCTCCTTCTTCTCCGCTCTCCTCGTCTTCGTCCCTTCTCTCGTTTTTTCCTCTGTCCTCTTATTCTTCATCTGTTCTTTCTTCCCTCCCTCACTTCCGATCTTCACCCACACCTTTATTTTCTTCTGCACCTTCTTCTCTCTCTTCCTCTTCCTCCCTTGAGCCTCCTTCATCTCTTCTTTCTCTCCTTCTCCATCATCTGTTTTCCGCTCTCCCTGTCTTTCGCTCTCGGACCTCGTCTCTCTCCTGGTCCTCTCCTCTTTCTTCACGTCCTTTTCATCCTGTGTTTTCCTCTCCTCCTTCTGATCCTCTTTCTCGGCTCTCCTCGTCTTCATCCCCTCCGCTGACTTCTTCTCTTCTGTTTTCTCTTTCGTCATCACGTCTGGATTTCCTTCCACACCTTCATCCTGTTTGGTTTTCTTCTTCTCCTCCACTCTCTCCTCTTCCTCTATCTTTCTTTTCACTCCTTGGCTCGCGGATGACTTCCTCTCTTCTGTTTTCTCCTCTTCCTCCCTCTCTTCTGTCTTCCTCTTGACTCCCTGACTCTGTGACGTCTTCTCTTCCTTCTCATCTGTCCGGTCTCTCTGTGATCTGTTGTTCCTGGACGTTTGTTCTGTGGTCTTCACTTTCTTACTGGCTGTTGGAGAAAGAGACGGTTTTAACTTGGACGTCTGTTGATGCAGTTTCATTCTAAAGATTATTGATTATTGTTTATTGGCAGAAAGTACAGCTGCGTCAGAGAGCACCCAGACCCCCGCATCCCCAATCAAATCAAATATCTAAACTAGGGTTGTGTCGATGGACGGTGATATCGGTGATCGACGATAATCAGAACGATCAGCGATGCCTTTACAAATGTCGAGGCGATATCTGACTTCTTTTTGTCGGATTACATTAATATTAAATCTAAGTTGCCTGCCACAGTTTCATGTGTATATGTTATATGAGAGAGACGTATTATTTGTGATGACAATTTAGTTTTAACAGCCATAAAATGTATTTGTCATCTTCCTGTCGTCGCTCAGGTTACACACTGACGAGAAAGAAGGCGAACCCTCAACGTAACGTGACGATCATATCTTGGTAATGTCCACAATGTGACAGGCTAACGATCGGACTACGGTTAAGATGGCACAACCCTAATCTAAATATATAATATCTGTGTGGTTCATCGGAGAAATGCCACAGTAAGATCGTCCAGGATATCAGATCGCCAGGTCGCACAGCTCCAGTCTCATTCCTGATGAAGTTACAATAATGTCTGAAAACGTGTTTTCACTTTGTCTTTACAGGTTGAGTGAAGATTAATGGACAAAAATCTTCAGCACAGTAAAGTGAAGGGGTGTGTGTGTGTGTGTGTGTGTGTGTGTGTGTGTGTGTGTCAGTTACCTGGAGTCGTCACAGCAGGACTAGCAGACGTCCTCTTGTTGTGCTGCTCAGCAACGACCTGAGAAACCAAACACACCCAGAATTAGACGAAACCAAGACCCTCCGTCACCAGGAGTCATCCGTCCGTCCCTGGCGACATATCTTTCCCAGCAGGACCCCCTGTGGACGGAGCGCTGGTGGGGCAGTTACCTTGGACTCGGCTGTCCTGCTGCGGGTGGCGGCTGGACTTGTAGCAGCAGCTTCTGCACAGTCGGGTTCAGCTTTCTCGGCCTCTGTCACTTTGCCTGACGTTGTTTCAGCGGAGGTTTCACTTGCTGTGGCGTTCGCCGTTATCTGAAGACACAACGAAACTCATTGATTTGTGTATCATGTCTTTAATTAACAGGCTCTGTGTCAAATAAAATCTCTTTTCTACACTCCACAACATTTTGTTAAGATACTACAGTAATTCAATCTATTTTCAACGTCCAACGTTTTGGGAAACACGTGTTTTCACTTTACACGTTAAGTGATGGCGACACTTAAACACAAACCTCCTTTTCATTCGCTGCAGGAGAGCTGCTGGTGGTATTTCTGCTCCTCCTCCCTCCTGCAGGTGGATCACCACTCGCCGCTGCCGCCGCCTTCGACTCCGACCTTCTGCTTCTTGTAGTCGCTGTCCTCTCTGACAAGTCTGGAGCCGAAGTTTCAGGAGTCTGTCGGGACTCGGTCGTTTTGTCTGGAGCGGATCTTAAAGAAGCTCGTGTTGTTGTTTTAGCAGCAGCAGCAGCAGCAGCAGCAGCAGCTGGTGGTGGTGGTTTACTGTCGGGCTTCGCAGCAGGAGTTTTACTCAGAGTTGATTTTGCGGGGGGGCTTTTAAGTTTGTCATTAGTTGTTTTGGGAGCCGAAGTGAGTTTAGTAGGTGTAGTTTTAGGTGAAGAAGTGGGTTTGGGAGGTGTCACCTGTGTGTTGGTCTTTGCTGGTGTCTGAGGAAACTATAGAACCAAATAATCCAGTGAAAACTTGACAAATCAAACATTAGTGCTGATTTCCTGATTTATGTCACAGTGAAATGAAGATCTTTGTTGTGGTAAGTACTTCCTGTCAGTTTATAGACTAAACAATTAAACTGAAATAAAGTTCAACAGGTTAATCGATAATGAAAATAACTATAAAAGCATCATAAAAAGACAACACTGACTTTGAGTTTACTGCCGACTCCGGGAGAGTTCTGGATCTCCCACATGCCCTCGGTGAAGCCTTTGATGCGAACGCCGCTGCCGTACTTCATCTTGTTGCCGACGTAGGGGACGATGTTCTCAGGAGGGAGGTGACCTCTGAGGGAGGGAGGGGAGAGATCAATCAGAGTTCAACCAATCACTGCTGTCGATATTCCCTCGTATGTAGACGATGTGTACGTACATCTGATGGGTCCCGAAGAAGAAGACCGGGACTCGCTTCTTGTATCCGTCATCCGACTTACAGATCTGAACACACACACAGAAGCATCACATTACATATAAAACTAATCCTTTAACATTTCAGCGAGACTCCACTCAGTTGTGTTGGACTCAGTTTCTATGTGGGGTGACTTGTACGTACTCTGGCCGGCCAGTGAGGGAAGCCCTTCATCTTGGCGAACACCAGGTCTCCCGGTTTGAAGCTGTCGCTGCTTTTCCCCGGCATCTCGCTGCTTCAAAGCCCGAGCACACAGAGGGAATCGAACCATCAACCGCTGCACAGTCACCTGAAAACAGAGGATCCATTTAGATTGAACTCACCCACTGTTGTCAGTGAATTCCTTTCTTCCTCTGTGTGATCTCAGACATCATCACAACAAAGATAAAACTGTTTTCCAATTGCGTCATTGTAATAAAGGCTTTGTCCGGAGTTTATTTCCTGAAGTCACAGATTATTCGTGACTTGTTTTGTCTATGACTCAAAACAAAGAAGATAATTCCCACATTTAAGAGGCTGGACGAATGATGAAGGTCTTTTTCCTACATAAGTGACTAAATGGTTAATTTGATAATCAAAATAATTACCAGCTAATTTTCTGTCGGGATTAATTGTTTAGTTTTTTTTTTTTTTTTTACATACATCTTTAGCTAATACTCAACAGACCCTGAACCAGATTTGAGTTGTTACCGTCAATGTTAATTTCAGGGCTGCATTTAATGATTATTTTCATTATCAACTAATCTGGAGAATTATTTTATCAATTAATTATTAATTTTGCCTATAATTCATCTTAAAACTGTGAAAAAAAAGCCAGTTTTATTTTCAAACAGCCTCAAGTATTCAGATGTTAATCTGTTTTGATAATCTATTAATCATTTCTGCAGCTCAGAGACATTTTCTGGCATTTCTTTATAATGTTTCATCTACTAATCACTTAATCAATAATGAAAATAAATGTCAGTTGCAGGCCGAGTAGACGTAACTTACATCTTTACCACATTATGATTAACTGCCTCTTCCTGTGCTGTTGGGTGGAAATATTTCACTCTGGACTCAAACAATATTTTTTAATTACTTTCAATATAAATTAATCTAAAATACATATAAATGAAGCTCCCACAAAGACCAGCAGTTATTATTCTGTTGTGGTAATTTGTTTAAGTATGTTATAAAAATGCTGCTTATTTCCTTTAGGTAAGTCATGACTTCAGGGGCTTTAACGTTAATGGAAATACTGTTCATTTGATCCAGTTTTTAACCGTCACTCTTGCTTGTCGTGCTGATTTGACAACACAGCCCGTCGTGTCAATCAAACAATCGAAATTAAAAGTGAAAAGAGGCCGTTGACAAACATTTCTACGGTGAAATGTGTCGCATTGTGTCAGCGGTTTCGTTTTTAGCAGCATGTCCACCCACTGTTTACAAATACAGGCGTTACATACATGTTAGCACAGAAGCTAGCTCACCCAGCCTGACGTCACTGCTAACGGTAGGATTAACATGCTAGCTCTACGTTAGCTTTGTCAGTTGTTCGTTTGAAGCACGTAAACTTACCTAAAACCGGGCAGCAATCCTCCGTAAACTAGCTCCTCTGTCTTTCCTCGCTGCAACAGGAAGGCTCTTGTTACTAAGCTACTGTCCGACTCGTAGCCATGTTGGCTGATTTGTTCTTGTCACGTGACCCTCAATGCTTTCCCGCCTGCGGTTGGAGCATACCATTCAGAGAGGAGAGGGATGCGGGGACGATTGTACCATCTTGGGGAAAACGTCTCGAATCGCAAAATATCCTAATTTTTGTAAGCGAAAAACCTAAAGTCTTTCATTTGTATCGTAGGCATTTGTCATAAAGTTGTGTTTTATCAAATAACTTTAATTTTTATAGGCGTGTCACGTTATTAATAGAAAACCTCACCTAGTAAACCCTTTAAACTCAATTTCTTCACCTCTTTTCACATTTTACGAACTGATATGTTGAATACATTTAAACAACTTATTTAGACAACATAAAACACAATTAATCAGTTAAATTAATTTAATACAAATACATTTTTGATATAAATTTACCCAGAATGTATGAAATGTACTGTCGCTATCTCACATTTAACAATGCTAGCAGAATGTCTTTCTCAATGCTTGTTCCTATTTATTTGTAAATACATATACCAGACTTTTGGTGTTAATACCAAAACAACACCTTTTTTTTTTTTTTTTAAATTGAACAAAAAAAAACAAAAATAAACCCTTTTTGAAAAAAGCCAACATTCACAAATATTGTTTAAACAAAAGCAACCAAAACAGCTTCAGCCTAAATAAATCAACATTTTGCCAAATGCTGATTTATTTTTTTGAAAACTGAGAAAATGTTCAAAGAATAAGTAAATAAGATAATGAATCCGACCAGTTGCAATTCTAGGATTCACATAAACAATTCAAAAACACTGAGGTTCAACACCCACCTTAACATTACAGAGTTATTATTTCCCAGTATTTTAGTGTCCAATCATTTGTTATAATAGTTGGTCCATCAACAGTCAGTATGCATTTGACATAAAGAGTGTTTACACTTCTGGGAGATTCACTGTTTATCCCACCATGTTTGTGTTTATAACCTCATATTTCCATTTGCAAACAGTCACCAATGGTTTGTTTCTTGGTCACAGACCCGTCTAAAATGAGGGACCAACACACTGCTGGGATTGGAAGTTCTGTACCTACTAGTGTTTGCCGCAACGCCATCCATGATAATGTTCATACGCCAGACACTTTGAGGCACTTTGGACGACAGCATTGAGCATTTAGGACTAAACTGTCCGAAGGCACAGTAACGACAAACATGAAACTAAGCAAAACAGCTTTTTAATCGCTGCCACTGTCGCTATCACTATCATCCTCCTCCTCTTCCTCCTCTTCTTCTTCCTTCTTCTTTTCCGTTTCCTCTACAAGTCCTGAGAAGAAGTCGTTGTCTCCGTGGGCTTTCTTGGTGAGAGACTTCATCCGTCCGTCTTTCTTCTTCCTCTTGCGGTATTCGTTGACAGTTGTGTTGGGTAAACTGGAAATGTCCCAGAACTTGATGAGCTGGTCGTGGCCGCAGCTGACCAGGAAGCGGGAGTCCCAGGACTTCGCAAGCTCTTCGATGGGTTCACCAACGTGCTGCCCGATGCAGCCGATAACCCGGTTGGGAAGGAGGTTGATGGCCCTGATGGAGGACAGGCACAACTTAGTAACTTGCCATGTGGTGGGAAACATCAAAGAAGGAAACCCAGGGCAAAGTAACAGACAGCAGAGGATTTGCTTTAACAAGGGAATTACCTCAAAAGGTACGTGACCAATGCCGTGGTCAGTTTATCTTAAGACCATGAAGGTAAGCTTTCAAAAAGAGCCAATGATAACCTTAACTCACCGGATATACCCGTCCATGGAGGCGGTGCACATGATGTTGTCGGTGATGGGGGCGATGCAGTCCACCGACTCAGCCTTGACAGCGAAGCGGTCGCTGGTGGCGCCGAAGCCGTTCCAGTTGAAGATGTAGATGGTCCCCTCGCTGGAGCCGCAAACCACCTTCTTCCCCCGCTTCATCAGCGCCACTGAGGTCAGATCACTGCTCTGGTACTCCGACAGCAGCTCGAACCGCCGCCTCTTGATGTTGAAGACGCCCATGGTACCATCACCACTGTGTCAAATCACAGGAGATCAAAGTTGAGCTTGGATTTAACTAGAACATTTAAAAAGACTTTGCTGTTACTGAACAGCAAACCTTTGGTAACTGTTGATATTTTACAAAATCAAACTTAAACCATCAAAAACATCAGTTTGGATGATTGTTCAGTTTGGAAAAGACAAACTTGGACCATTAAAACATGAGCTTGGACAGTCAAAGACCAAATTGTATCATTTAAAACCCAGTTTACCCTCATTGCCTTTGATTTAACCTTAGGAGAAAAGCAAAAGCAACAGGTGTAAAGCATTTTTTAAAATTCTTTTATATTTCTCTTTTATTTACTTATTTATTCCTGTTTATATTTCCACATTTATTTACTTATTCTTTTACAGATTTATTGTTTTTTATGGCACTCCTATGACGTCATAATGAAGAGAAACATGTTTACACTGTTGGCTGAGCAGCTTGAGGCGTCTTTGAAAGCATCAAAGTCCCTGCTTACATGTTGACTTTCATAGCTTGTTAAAACGAACTGGACACATGCTTTGGGCCTTTGGTCAGTCATGATGTAAAGTACACACAGAAACATTCGTTTGACCCTTTAACTTCACAACACTCATTAGTAATGACCCGATTGTCAAAGTAAACGAGGTTCTCTTGGAAAGTGTTGTTACCTGGTGGTGAGTAGGATCCTCTTGGCCTGGTCCACAGCGATGTCACTGATGTAATCCTCATGCTGTTTCAGATCCATGATCGCCGTCCCTTTCCTCATATCCCACACCTTCAGAGAGGAACACACACACACACACACACACACACACACACACACAAAAAGAAAAAAAAATCATTAGAAATTTCAGAAGATTTTATTGCATTGATGTGAAATTTCATCAAAAGGTTGGATCTGGACTAAATTGTCCTTTGGTCTGAATTTGGTTCAGTCCATGGGAGATATATCTAGACCATTAAAAGACCATTTTGGATCTTACAAAGATCATCTCACACGGCTGAACCATCAAAACACCAATTTGGACAATGAAAAAACCAACATGGATCGTGTTATCATCAAAAGACCACCTTACAAGACCAGATCAGACCATCAAAACAAGTCATGACTTATTAAAAGA
Organism: Seriola lalandi dorsalis; assembly: GCF_002814215.2. NCBI lineage: Eukaryota > Metazoa > Chordata > Actinopteri > Carangiformes > Carangidae > Seriola > Seriola lalandi. The sequence goes on from NW_019525085.1 coordinate 367,159, forward strand.
CCACTATAGATCATGTTAGATCATAAAGACCATCAACCTTCAGTATCTGGCTTACACACTGTTTTTAAATAAGGAGAAATACTTTGTGTCCGGACCTTCAGGGTCCCTCCGTCGTCTCCGGTCGCCAGGATGTTTTCGTCCACCAGCAGCAGACTGTAGATGGGAGCTCCGTGCGCTCCGCGGATCCTGGTGACCAGCTGTCCCCGCTCCACGTCCAGCAGGTGGACGGCCTTGTCCCGGGACACGCTGTAGAGCTTCAGCCCGTCCGCGGAGAAGCGCACCTGGCGGCAGGACTTCATGTGGTGTCCGGACGACCACACCTCCCGGTTCTCCCCTTCCGTGCAGGAGTAAGAGAAGGCGTACACGTCTCCATCCACGTCCCCGCACACAAGGAGATCCCGGCTGGGGTGAAGCGCCACCGTGTTGGCGATCGCCTCCAGTCGGATGTCCTGCGGGGTATCTCGGATCTTCGGACCCGGCGGCTCGCCTCCATCCTCGTCAGGGTCCGGGTCTTGTTCCTGACCTGCAGGCTCCGAGTCTGAGGTCTCTGGGTCTCTGATGGTCTCTGGAGCTTCTGTTTTATCCATTTCAGTCGCTGTGGATGCGGCTTCAACGTGTTCTACGGACGCCGCCATATTGTTTGCTTTACCCTGTTCTTCCTCACGGCAGCAGTTCCGGTGTAAACAGCTCACAGCGCCCTCTAGTGTACGTTTCGATACGTCACTAGAGAACGTTTGTCACCATTGGTCCGTCTTCCAGCCAATCCGGAGTTCATATGGAAATGACGTAGGGACGCTGAAGATGGCGTCGGATTCAAACGGCTTCCGATTAAATGTTGAAGTAAGTGGCTATTAAAGTTCATTACAAGCTATTTCCATGGTTTCTTAATAAAGTTGTTATTATAGTCGGTGGTTTAGACCATGTTTAACTGGTTAAACGCAGTTTAGAGCAAACAAAGATGTTCTTGTTGAATATTAACCGTCAAAATGGCCTTTGTTCGGGTTGCATTTGGTTCTCAACATAACCCCATTCACAAAGTGTAAGACTTTGATTTTGTTTGTTTGCTAACACAAGTATAGACATTGTAGAACAAGCGTTAACATGTTTAGTGAATCGTTAGGACTATGTGGTAAATTCGGCATATATAGGGTTCGTCAAGCAGCTCTTAAATGTGAGTAAAATAGCTGGATAGTGTTGACACCGTTGAGCACCGCCCATCTCTAAAAGATTTGGAGGATGAAGGTTGTGAATTATAAAGTTTAAAAATAAGTAGAATTAAGCGTCTTCGGTGTGTTTGATATATGCCGAATTTACAAGTTGGTCCAACATGATACGTCAACAGTCTGACTTTTGTTGGAGGAGGCATATAACTCTGGCAATACTAAAGTGAACATTTACATGGTCGGTTTGTAAATGGAGATCGGTTGAGCTTCATGTGATGGGTGGATTGCATCTGGTGCCAAGGCAACACCAGCGGCCGAGCAACCAGGCGTCCTCCCCTGGTACCAACACAGCTTCTGATGTTTTTCATTCCCAGGGTTAAAAATAATAAAAACTAAACTGGGTACACAAGCGGAGCGATGCAGACCGAAGCGGCGGAGCAGAGGAGACAGCCTGCCCGCGGCCGGCGGGGGGAGAGCGGGCACGGCCGAGCAGACCCGCGGAGGAGCCGGTCCAAGGTTGCGGTCAGCTCTGTCGGGAGCTCCGAGGAGGAGATATCAAGGTGGGGACTGAGTATTTACATTTTAAAGAAGTAACTCTCCCCTTTAACCTCTTTTCTGAACATGGATATACAATATACAGCTTTTACTAGAAGTGCTACTCCTGCAACATCTACTTTTTTTTTACATGGTTGTGTGATTTATTGTACATTTGTATAAACCACAGGCACAATAAAGAACAACTGCTGCCGAGCACATCACACAATCACACAATTTGAAACAGTCTCAGATCAGGGACAGTGGGATCTTTGGCTTTTAAATGGCTCCACCCTCCTACAGTCTTGAAGGTGTAGTTCTGCATCTTTCTGTAGTTGTTTTGTCGTCGCTGTGGTTCTTTATCCTCACTAGATTTCTCATTTTTCTTCAGGTTGAAAGAAATCATCACCGTCATGCAACGGAAAGAGAAGCCGGCAGGAGATGGAGGAGGAAGCAGAGAGGCAGATGAGGAGGAAGAGGAGCGAGAGAGAGCGAGAGGGAGGGACAGAAATCGAGGAGATGGAGGAAAGAGGAGGGACGGGAGAGGGAGGAGGGCGGCGTCAGAGGGAGGTGACGGGAGTGAGGAGAGGGGGAGGCTGAGGCGGAGAGTCAACCAGCTGGAGAAAGAGAAGCTGGAGCTGACGTCTAGCCACAACCAGGAGGTGAGAAACGAAAAAGACTTCACGGCCTTTAAAGGTGAAGAGTCTCCAGAGGGAGCGGTGTGAAGTCTGATAAACTGTGTGTTCAGCTGTGCAGGCTGCAGGCGGAGCTGACCCGGCTGAGGTCGTCAGTGGAGCGAGGTGAAGCTCAGAGGGTGGAGCTTCAGTATCAGCTGACTGTGAGTCAGAGAGACGCCGACCGAGCCGCCAAGCTCAGCCGAGACAAACACACACTCACAGGTACACGAATCAAACGCACCCGGCAACAACTGTTGTGGGTATAATACTCAATACGCAAAAAATGGTGATTGTGTGTGTGTGTGTGTGTGTGTGTGTGTGTGTGTGTGTGTGTGTGTGTGTGTGTGTGTGTGTGTGTCAGAGCGAGCAGCAGAGCTCCAGCACACATTGCAGGAGCTGCAGAAAGCTCTGGACATCACCAGACACGCCAGGGAGGAGGACCAGCATGCTTTGCAGCAGGAAGTCGAGGAGCGTGACAAACTGATTCAGAGCTTCAGTTCTGAAAACCAGCGACTGCACCGACTGCTGCAGGTCGAACACACACACACACAGAGTTCAGATGAGGAGGCGAGGTTATTGTTTTTAATTGTGTTTGGTGTTTGAGAGTCGGTTCACTCTCTGCTCTCGGTCTTCCAGGACCAGGAGGAGGCTCTGGAGGAGTCGGAGAGGAGGATGGCGGAGGTGCAGAAGGAGAGAGAGAAGGAGGCAGAGGTGAACAGACGACAAGCAGACGAGCTGAAATACCTGAGGGAGAGAGAAGAGAGGAGCAGGAAGGAGAAGGAGGTGAGGAGAAGGAGGGAGGGAAGGTAGAAGAGAACTTTAAAGGGGAGGAGGTAAAAAGCTGAAGAAAGAGATGGAGAGAGGAACAGACGGAGGAGAGAGGTGGAAAAACAGCTGATTGAATCTATGTTTTCTTTCTCTCCAGGTGTCAGATCAGAGGGTGAGGTCTCTGGAGGCGAGCGTCGAGGCGGAGCGAGCGGCTCACCTGGAGTCCAAGTTCAACTCTGAGATAATCCAGGTAACACAAACTTCATGTTTACACCAGTAATAAAGTGCAGACGTGCCCAGTCCCGGGTAGAGACACAGCGAGAGAGCAGCTGGTGCATCTGATACAGAGCGGCCAAACAAACTCAGGTTCTGTGATCACATGACCTGGCAGCTGCGGGTGCGGGACCTGGAGACGGCGGTGGCGGTGGAGCGGTCCGGCCAGCAGGAGGCGCAGTGCAGCCTGGAGCTGCTGAGGGCTCAGTTCAGAGAGGTGGAGAGAGCTTACAGCCTGGAGAGAGAGAGGAGCGGCAGCACTGAGCGCGCTCTGGAGCGGTGAGGTCAACAAACAACAAACAAACAAACAAACAACCAACAAACAAACAAACAAACAGCAGCTTATGTTTTCACTTTAGCATCATGGTTTAAAACAAAGAACTGATTCATCAGTGATTTTAGTTCATCAACATTTAATGAGCTTTTAGGGGTTTTAACGTCAGGATTTGATTTTCATATGTAATTTGTATTTGTATGTTTATAGTTGTATTAATATGATATTGTTGTTAATAGCGGAGGTGTGTGTGTGTGTGTGTGTGTGTGTGTGTGTGTGTGTGTGTGTGTGTGTAGGCTGCAGACAGAGTACGAGCAGTGTAAGTCTGAGCTGAGCATCGCTCTGGAAACCGAGAGGAAGACGACCTCTGACCTCTCAGGAAGGCTGGAGGAAGAAAAGAAACGACACGCCGACACACACTCGCTGCTGGAGGAGGCAACTAACACACACACACACACACACACACACACTCAGTTTTTCTGTCTCTGTCCAGGTTTTGCTCCTGTAAAGCTGATTTTGAAAAAACTTAAAGGTCCCATATAGTATAAAGATTTTTGGTTCTTAAAACAACAAATAAATCTTCAAATAAAACAAATATGAAGCTTTAAATTCAGATTTAATTTTTTAAGACTCCACATTCTCTGTAAATCTGGTCTCTACATCAGTAGCTCAAGAAAATGCAGCACGAAAGAGAAAAATCTGAAAAAAAAGGTTAAGATGTGTTAATTTTTTTGATCAGCCCTAAAATAATAATAATAATTGTGTGGTGTGTGTGTGTGTGTGTGTGTGTGTGTGTGTGTGTGTGTGTATATATATGTGTGTGTGTGTGTGTGTGTAGGCAGCTAAGAGACAGTCTGACTCTGAGGATGTTCATGTGAACTGTGTGCAAAGGATCAGAGAAACACTCCAACAACACAACAACACAGGTAAACACTCAACACACACCTGCTGTCAGCAGCCACACGTCAGCAGGTCGTTTCTCATTGTGTGTGTGTGTCTGCAGTGCATGATGGGAAACAGAGTTCTTCTGCTGAGGTGCTGCAGCTGCTGAAGACGACGCTCGGTAACGACCGGCTCAGACTGGAGGAGACTGAGAAGCAGGTGAGCGCCGCCTCGCTCTCTCTGCTCTCGACGGGTCTCACTGTCTGTTCATCGTCTTTTTAACCCGGCTCAATCTTCCCCTCCGGCAGGTCCAGGATCTGCTGTCTGTGTCAGAGCGGCTGCAGGAGGAGAACCACACCCTCCGACAGCTGACCTCCGATCAGAGCAGACAGATGGAGGTAGAACGTGCGACACCAGACCAGAGTTAGCCAGGAAATCAAACCATTTTAGGACGACTGGCTCAGTCTGTCTCCCTTACCTTCAGGAGTCTCGGCAGGTGTCCGTCAAACTGGAGGAGGAGCTGACTCGCCTTCGCCAGGAGAGCTCCGATTGGTCGATGCAGAGCCGCGGCCTGCAGGCAGAGCTGCAGAGAGAGAGGGAGGAGAGGAAGAGAGAGGAGGAGGAGAGGACGGCAGAAGTCCAGAAGATAACTGAGCATTTCCACAAAGAGTCGAAGGTGATGACATGTAGATTTACTTTCCTTCTGCTTCCTGTCTTCTCTCTGTTTCCACTCCTTTTCTTTTTCTGTCCAACAAGGAAACTTCTGATCAACAGCTGCTGAAGCTTCTGACGACTTTGAGACTTTTTTATTTTTTTTGTCATTGAGGCGAAAGTTTGTTTATAAATGATATAAAAAATAAATAAAATGATAAATAATAAAGATAAAGACACATCCACCGTGTGTCCCTCAGATGGTTCACAAGAACTACTGAAAGAAACTCTGGCAGTCATGTGGAAAGGTAATACTTTTAATATGAGCTGAGTTTTATTCCAGTCAATGTGTGTGTTGGTGAGTATTGATTATTGTCTAATGTGGTGCATTAATCACTAATGATCACAAACTAACACTCACCCGACACAGTGATGGAGGTCAACATCAAACGTCTAAATGAAGTCGTAGCTGCTGACTGTTCCTCCTCTTCCTCCTCCTCTTCCTCCTCCTCCTCCTCCTCTTCCTCCTCCTCCTCCTCTTCCTCTTCCTCCTCCTCCTCCTCTCTGTGTGTTGTAGTTACACAGCAGTGTGATGTCATTAGGCAGGAAGTATTTAATTACACTGTTTCTGCTGCTGAGTAAATCCTGTAAAACAGCGTCACACTGTGTGTGTGTGTGTGTGTGTGTGTGTGTGTGTGTGTGTGTGTGTGTGTGTGTGTGTGTCTCAGGCCCGGCTGTCCTTCCTCTACTGTCTGTACCAGCGCCTCCTGGCTGGCTGCGTCCTCCTCAATCAGCCCCACAGCATCCTGGGTAACTTCACCTGGAAGGAGCTGTGTGATGTCATCACTGAACAGGTGGACGGGCTGACCTCTGACCTCCAGAAGGCCAACGACAAGGTGAACACGACACACTCGTAGGGGTTGTGTGCTGCTGTGGTCTGAGCTGAGTAAATCATTTATTTTATCTTTCTAAAGATAAAGATGTAATTGGTAATACAAACATAAAAGCAGTTTTCTTCTGTTTTTGTTGTAAGAATTTAAAAAGAAGAAATAACACGACTCACACACTGATTTAAATATTTTTCTTTTCTTTCTTTTTCTATTTTTCTTCACGCAAAGCAACAGAGTCCTTCATCTATCTCTTGGCTTTTATTTTGAAATATGTACCTGTTCTTTGTGCCACTTGATGAACTTTCTTCAATTCAACAAGGAAAAAAAGGAATTTGCATTTTACCACAATCGAACCGTATCTTCAAATGAGATGTTCTTGATTTCTAAAACTAAATAAAGGAATTTACACCATGAAGCCTTTTTGGGAAAATAGTGCTAACCGCCGTGTTCACCTGTCCCCGCCGCCGCAGATCGTTCACCTGCAGCGCGTGTGCGACAAGAAGAGCGAGTGTGTGCGCGAGCTTCAGCGCAGCCAGGAGTGTGTGTTGTCTCGTCTGGAGGAGAGCGTGAGGAGGAGGGAGGAGGCCTGGAGCAGCCGACACACACACACGGTGTCACAGCTGGAGAACGAGCTGCAGGTAACACACACACACACACACACACACACACACACACACACACACACACTCGTCCCTCAGGTGCTTTTACTTCCCTTGGATCTGATCTGCAGTCAGTCGTCTCTCCCTGCAGCGACAGAGACGCTCGGAGCTGAATCAGCAGCAGATGAAGGAGGAAGTTTTCAGTGGATTGTCCCTTTAGTCAGCTCCTCTTGCTCCTCGTGCTCCTCCTGAAGTCACGTGACAAACAGACACGAAAATCATCACTTTCCCTCCAACTTTATCTTCCCCCAGGGGAGAGATTCACTTTATCCGTCTCAGTGTAGTTTTACATCTATTCCCTCAGGCTTCTCTCTGGAGCTCTAGTAACAACAGGTCTGTGAGCCAATCAGAAGAGAGGAGGCTCTGAGCCTCTCTTCTGTTTAAAGGAAAAGGGGGGTAACAGTAAATACTGATCTGAATGAATCAGCTGATGAATTCTTCTTTTTAAAAGCGTCCTCTCTTTACTTTTAGTTGCTGCTCTGTATCCGGGCAGAACAGTAACAGACTCTCTCTCTCTCTCTCAGGTGTGTCGCTCTCAGTGCGACTCTCTCCGCGATCACGTCTCCTCCCTGGAGCTCCGCTGCTCCTCTCTGACCTCTGACCTCTCCCGGCTCCAGGGCCTCCTCTCGCGGAGCCGAAAGGAGTCGGCCTCCCTCCTGTCGGCCTGCGCCCTGCTCGCCGGGGCGTGGGAACACACCCGCCGCCGTCTGCGGTGGCTGTGCGAGCAGAAAACCCTCCTGTCCCGGCGGCTGGCAGAGAGGGAGCTGCTGGAGGAGGAGGTGAGGAGGCTGGCCGACGCTCTGGGAGGCGAGGAAGAGGAGGGACCAGGAAGGAGGGCAGTGAGGAGGTGGAGGAGGAGTGTGTGCGCGGTGCTGGCGGCGAGGAGGTGGTGCACTCTGGCTAAAAAGACGACAGTGTTGTTTCGACTGGAAGGAGGCGGTGGCGGTT
>NW_019525085.1:376297-377129 GCF_002814215.2 Seriola lalandi dorsalis
GTCAACACACTCAGTGTCACTCCCACGTTACGATGACGCCTTCGTCTCTGATGTCCATCACGAGTTACTGTCCAGGTGATGTGAGGTCTCAGTGAAGCTGAACTCCTCTCTCTCTTCAGGCTCTGTCCGAGGCTCGGCACGAGGCGAGTCGGAAGGAGCGCTCGCTGAGGATTCTGGGTAAGCACCTGTCAGGTGTTCAGAAGGAGAGGAAGCAGCTGGAAGAGCGGCTGCAGCGAGCCGAGGTTGAGCTGAGGGACGCCGCCAGGTAACACACACACAGACACACACACACACACACACACACACACACACACACTCACACTCTACAGCAGCAAATGTGGATTCATCCGCCACTGAAAGTAGTCCCCGACACACAACTTATGGCTTCTTCTTCATGTGATGATTCTGTCGTAGGCGTAAGGATCATGTGATCAGCTACATGAAGGCTGCAGAGATGAGCTACAAGGAGGTCTGCGTGCACACACACACACACACACACACACACACACACATACACACACACACACACACACACATACACACACACACACACACACACAGACGTGGTGACATCATACTGTGTGGTCCTCAGGTCAGGGAAAGTCTCATCCAATCACGGCACTCGCTCTTAGCTCAGCCCCGCCCCCTGCTGTTACCCAGGGAACACCTGGAGCTAAGTGGAGCAGAGAGCATCATGGGAGATCCAGAGGTGGCAGCATGCCAGGTAAATGTCTTTCATTCTTTCATCACTTTGTTGCTTCTCTCTTTATTTGAGCCTCACTTTACCCCCCCGTCTCTCTCTTTCTGTCTCTCTCTGTCTGTCTCTCTCTCT
>NW_019525085.1:377314-378092 GCF_002814215.2 Seriola lalandi dorsalis
AAAAATCATTTTTAAAATCGTATAAATCCGTCAATCTTTATCAGATTAATTTAGTTCATAAAAACAAATGAATTTCGTCTGATGTTAGTTTTATTCTAGGGGAGGTAATAATAACAATATATGATAATAATGATAATGAAAAAAATAGTAATAATGATAACAATGATAATAATAATAATAATAATGATAGTAGTAGTAATAATAATGATGATAATAATGATAATAATAATGATGATAATAATGATAATAATAATAATTATGATAATAATAATGATAATAATAATAATGATGATAATAATAATGATAATAATGATAATAATAATAATGATGATAATAATAATGATAATAATAATAATAATGATAATAATGATGATAATAATAATGATAATAATGATGATAATAATGATAATAATAATAATGATGATAATAATGATGATAATAATAATGATAATAATAATGATGATAATAATGATAATAATAATAATAATGATAATAATGATGATAATAATAATGATAATAATAATAATAATGATGATAATAATGATGATAATAATAATGATAATAATAATAATAATGATGATAATAATGATAATAATAATAATAATGATAATAATGATGATAATAATAATGATAATAATAATGATGATAATAATGATAATAATAATAATGATGATAATAATAATGATAATAATAATATTAATGATAATAATGATGATAATAATAATGATAATAATGATGATAATAATGATGATAATAATAATAATAATCACCTCTCTGT
>NW_019525085.1:378819-379123 GCF_002814215.2 Seriola lalandi dorsalis
GTGTGTGTGTGTGCGTGTGCGTGTGTGCGTGCGTGTGTGCGTGTGTGTGAGTGTGTGTGAGACAGATCAGCAGCTGGTTACTGTGTCAGTTTCCTTCACTAAAACGTTTTCAGAAGATTTAATGCAGAAGGAAAAGGCCACTCATAGAACCCAGGTGACACAGGTGATCAGTGTGAATCCACCTGCAGCAGATCTTCAGTCTCGTTTCTCTCAGATTTGAACTGTATTGTTTTAATTATCTCTTTTTTCTTTGTAGTTGTGAGTTAATTGAAGAGAGGATTTAGTCCAGGACATCTGTATCAGA
>NW_019525085.1:379461-379956 GCF_002814215.2 Seriola lalandi dorsalis
ATGTAAAGAAATATGCGAAGCAGACACTACAGATAGATACAGATACATATTCCTGAGGATGTTTCACCTCTCACACCCGAGAGTCTTCTTCAGTTCTCACTGAGGAGCGGGAAGGACCAGGTGTACGAAGGTGTGCTCCTTCATCGCCGCTGTAGACGGAGAGGGCCGAACCGAAATTAGACGGTCCGGCCCACGGAGGATTTTGCGTCTTAAGGTGCGTCTCCTGCTTTCGTTCCCGACGCACAATGAATCTTTGGGACAGATCGAGGCACGAAGGATCCGCTTTGTTAGGACAGTCGAAGCGGGACAGTCTAGAGACACAATCAGTCTTCAGTCAAACTGCATTGTAATGCTTCAGTCATGTTGCTGGAGTTTCAATATAGACAATAAAAAAGATTATTTTATATATTTTTCTTGGAGAAAAACAAAATCTCATGGTGTCGTGGAGCCTGATGCTCGACTTCCACACTACGAAACATCAAAAAAAAAAACCCC
>NW_019525085.1:380218-381252 GCF_002814215.2 Seriola lalandi dorsalis
GGGGGGGGGCTTTCATTGAATATCGGGGCTGTGCAGTGGTGCTTGTGTTTCATCCACCATAAACAAGGCTGGATTACCACTGGTGCTGAGGGCCCCAGACTCTCAGCTCTGCTTTCACTCACTTGTAGACGGGTTTTATTTTAAAATCTAGTTTTATCGACATCAGCGGTTGTGACAGAGATGAATGTGTTTTGTAACTCCGTTAACTGATGAAGACCATGTCATGCAACTGAAAGGAAGTTTGTAAGTGGACCTTGAGACGGATGTTTGAATGGTGGTGAGTATTCCTAAATTGATTTGAGTGGCGGTGTTGGGGGGGCAACTGTAAGTACTTGCCCCGAGCCTCCTGTGGTGGGTTGATCCGGCCGTGACTCTACAGCCATGAAGATAGAAAAACTTGTTTTATGATTTTTCAGCCTTTGGAAAAAAAAATAAACATAAAAAAACGAAAGTGAAAAGAAAAGAAAAGAAAACAATGAATTAAAAAGCGTCAGTGTCCTGTTTTTGTTCTGGATCTCCCTTATGAATATTCTCTGCCGTTTTATTTCAAAAACTTCATGTTTCATCTCGGCGAGTCCTTGTTCCTCCCTGCCTGCTGTCCTACTTGTACCTGCGACAACACACACACACACACACACACATTTAAACACACACTTAAAACACACACGCTCTCCAACAGTGACTGCACCGGTGCCAAGTTGGACCGGCTACAAAGAGAAACCTTGGTGTAATGACACAGATATAAAGGGGGGAGGGATCTCACACACATGCAGAGGGGTGGGATAAGGGACTGGAGAGACGGGGGGGAGGAGGGGGAGAGTGGGGGAGAAGAAAGAGAGGACACACACACACACACACACAAACTCAGAAAGTCAAACCATATGTGAGGGGACACACACACACACACACACACAGAAGAGCTGTTAAATACATAATGTTCACCACACACGGAGACTTTAGTGTCATGTAAAATTCACCTCCTGCAGCCGACGTTTGTGGCGACAAATGACAGAAAAGTGACGGGGGGGGGGGGG
>NW_019525086.1:0-14191 GCF_002814215.2 Seriola lalandi dorsalis
TTTATGACTTTTTATGCCTTACTATAATATGACTTTTTATGACTTTTTATGCCTTACTATACTCTGACTTTTTATGACTTTTTATTCCTTACAATACCATGTCTTTTTATTCCTTACTATACTATGACTTTTTATGCCTTACTATACTATGACTTTTTATGACTTTTTATTCCTTACAATACCATGTCTTTTTATTCCTTACTATACTATGACTTTTTATGCTTTACTATAATATGACTTTTTATGACTTTTTATGCATTACTATAATATGACTTTTTATGACTTTTTATGCCTTACTATACTATGATGTTTTTTATGACTTTTTATGCCTTACTATACTATGACGTTTTTTATGACTTTTTATTCCTTACAATACCATGTCTTTTTATTCCTTACTATACTATGACTTTTTATGCTTTACTATAATATGACTTTTTATGACTTTTTATGCATTACTATAATATGACTTTTTATGACTTTTTATGCCTTACTATACTATGACGTTTTTTATGACTTTTTATGCCTTACTATAATATGACTTTTTATGACTTTTTATGCCTTACTATACCATGTCTTTTTATTCCTTACTATACTATGACTTTTTATGACTTTTTATTCCTTACAATACCATGTCTTTTTATTCCTTACTATACTATGACTTTTTATGCCTTACTATACTATGACTTTTTATGACTTTTTATTCCTTACAATACCATGTCTTTTTATTCCTTACTATACTATGACTTTTTATGCTTTACTATACTATGACTTTTTATGCTTTAGTATACTATGACTTTTTATGCCTTATGATACTATGACTTTATATTCCTTACTATACTATGACCTTTTATGACTTTTTATGCCTTAGTATACTGAAGCTTTACGCTTTTCTGCAATATAACTTTACATGCCTTACTATACTATGAATTTTAATGCCTTACTGTAATAAGACATTTTATGCTTTATTATACTATGCCTTTTCATGATTTTTATGCCTTACTATAGTATGAATTTTCATTACTTTTTATACCTTAATATACTATGATTTTTCATGGTTTACTATACTATGACTTTTTATGCCTTACTATAATATGAAATTTTATATTATCTATGTCAAAATGTTACCATCACTGTTCTAGCCCCATACTGTTTTGAGTAAGTCAGTTACACTGGTGATTGTAAGTAATATGGCGAGTGTAGCATCTTAATCTGGATGTTTTAATTTCCCCTAAAAATATATTTCTCACTGTTGTCTCAAATTTGTTATATTTTCTTCAGAGAGAAAAAAACATTACATAAATTGGGAAATTTTCCTCAGCCGTTTTACAAAACTCAGATAGTTTACAAGTAAATTTGTTTAACATATGACTTAACATATTTATCACATTATTATAAATCTGCTTAACACTTTGAGGTATTGATCCCTGATGTTTATTTTTCATGAAATGAGTCTCAACTGTATTTGTGTATTAAGTTTTCTGATTCTCTGGAAAATTCAACTACAAGCGTCTTCACTTCTTTCTGAATTTTTTCATTTCCTGTAATGAGGGAAGAAACTGTCCAAATACCAAAAACAAACTCACGTTTCATACATAGAGTATTTATTCAAAAAATTAAATATAACAACCAAATAAAAAGGCTCAACTTAGGACCAGGATCAGATGAGTGTTAAGACAAAAAAAAACTGTTTTACTTCTAAAAGTGACACCATTTCATCATCAGGCAAAAAAAACAACAAAAGCACATGAAAATACTGTGAAACCCAAACCTCCATTTTGTTTCTGAGTGTGGTGATATGCAGCCAACCACAGATTTGTTTTTGTGGGGAGACGGGCACTTAAAGAACTACCCCAAGTCTGTAAACTTCTAAATTTCACATTAGAAGCAGAAAAACTAAAACCATAAAGAGGTTTGATAGTGACATGCAAACACAGAGGGAAGGCCAGGCAAACCGACTGCACAGAAACTTAATGATTGCTTCATTATTGCCGTTCATCTGAGAATGAACCATAAATTAAACTCTGAGGGAGGAAAACAGGCAGTAATAGAGGGGTCACGTCCCAATAGAGATAAGGTTAAATAAATAATGCTACATAATGTCTACACTGAATTACTCTTCACCTACAGAGTCTTGAATATTCCCCTAATCTATTTTCTTTGATTCAGAAATCTAAGTTTGTGGGTTTGTGCTTCAAAGTGCCCGTCCACTAAAAACTGATCCCCACAGGCCTTTTGGTCCTGCAGCTCCAAACTGATCAGTTCTGCATATTATGTGTTCTTGGCATATGTCAGAGGTACTCACACACACACACACACACACACGCATGCACACACACACCTTACAGTATTGTCATGTATCAATATATACTTGTTAATGTAGACTTTCTGAATGTTAAGATTTCTTTGATTTACTTGTTTTTTTTCAGCACCATCAGAAAAGGCACAGTCTGTTAACGGACCGGTCGACGAACTTTCAACCCTCCTCCTTCTCTTCTGAGGAAAATGCAAAAATAATTTTAAAAAATGATGAAGTTTGAGAAACATATGAAACCCCATCAGAATAAAAGTCTTTCACCTCTCTGATGAGCTACTGAGATGATAAAATGACAGAGTAAAGGGAGGTCGTCACTGTGGAGGAGGGTTGATGGTTCAACGCCGTGACAACACGACCGCCAACAATCTCCACAAAGCAGCAAATGCATCACTTTTGCTTTTCACACACAAGTATTGCATCATCAAATTTGGAAAAAATGATCACAGACCACTTTGATTATTAAATGCCATATTTCAACACAGCTTCTGCTTCAAATAGGACTTTGTTAGAAAAAATAAGTGGTGTGCATTTACATTAGTATCTTTAAATATAAATATATCTCCGTTCAGATTAAAAATGCTTCTGTTTGTGAGGAAAAAGGCGACTGCAGGTCGATTTACTGTGAGTGGCATCATGACAGGAAAAGGGATTTCCATAATAAGGCTCTCTCTATATATTACAGAGGAGGATTAGGGCCATGTGAATTTTTTTTTTTTTTTTTCACTTTAAATCTCAGAATTCTGACATTAAAAATTTTAATTTTCTCAAAATCCTGATTTTTAATCTCTTGAATAAGGTTTTTTCACATGGCCCTAATCCTCTTCCATACTATACATATACATATATACATATATAAACTCTCTGAATCAGGCGGCGCACTAACCAACAATGTTAAACATGCCCACGACTTCTATAACTATTCAAGTAAAATCAAATGCTGGTAATGTCTGACATTAAGAAACAGCTTCAACATGACAACAAACACGGAAGGAAACGATCTGCTGAGATATTCTTACAGTTCAAACTGCAGCAGAGAAACAATCTCCATCAACCAGAAACACATGCATCTTTTAAGTGCAGTTAAACTCCATTATCCTCTCATATATTTCATCTATATGTATCTGATGAGATATTATATTATAAATGTTTTCTTATAGCAGCTAAGGTTTGGTTCTGGTGACATGTGGCTAGCACAGTTAGCAGTACAGAGGCTTTTAGCACGACGCTGTAAGAGCACTGACACCACGACCACCGCCTCCCGTCCTCCACCCTCACCCTGACCAGGCACGTTGGTTTGGTCCAAGTGATAAACTGAAGGCTTCGTCTGGATTAAACTGCACGGTCATGAAGGACAACAACCTCCAGGGCTGAGCAACAAACACTGTTTCTAAAACTCTGGAAACTACGGTCGAACCGTTCAACTCTTCAACCTTCTCTTTATTCTTCCTGGTAACTTCACTTTTACGTCATTATATTGATATTTGTTTGGTTGTAGTTGCATAATGACTCCGTTTTATCCAAAATACAAAGATATATTTAGAAAAACTGTCTTGGAAATGTGTTAAATTTCAACGGAGACTCCCACCAGTGAATCTGTCTGTCTCACCTGGATGAACGTAAACCTGCTCAGAAATTCATCATGTGTGAGATTATTCATGAAACAAAAATACTTTATGATCTCAACATAAACATCTTAGTTTGTTCTTTGGATCTTTACAAAAATACTAATTAATATGAGAAAACAAAGATGGACCAAAGTATCTGTTGGATGCTGGGAATTAAGTATTTAGTGATATCAAGAAAAACTGGAAATTATTTTTAAATGTTTTATATTATAATCTTATATTTAGTCTGATAATAATAATAATAATAATAAGTGTCATTTTTTTGTGTTTGGACAAAGTAAACAGTTTTCATAGATTTCTGAGACTCGAGTAAATATTTGATTTTGTTTTATGAAAATAGTTTTTCTTGAAAAAAAGTCAATTTTTGTATATTGTGAGAAATATTAATAATTGGAGAAAATAGTTTGTGATATTTCATAATCAATGTAAGCTGCTGTCTTTTGTGTTGAAATCATAAGATAATTTAGTTTCTGATCATTAGAAAACAAAACATTAAAAATGCTCTCACACACTCGGCCTGTTCTCAGATCAGCTACCGTCCTCTGCTCTGGGCAGAGAATTCATTAACAGACACTCAAACCCACATACCGTTAAAATCCTTCCCTCTTCAAACCAAACAAGGCACTTGATTTACTCCGTCAGACGTCGCTGATCCCGCTCCTCCATCAGAATGTCAAACACTGAACATTCCTGAATCCAAGTCACTTTCCTAAACTCTCATAACAAACGTTTCATCAGACGAATACTGATGGGAAACATTCAGCACCTGCTCTCTCTGCTCGAACACCTTATTGCACCGAAGGACTTCATCACGACTAAACTGCTCGAGTTCTTCTGAACTGAAATAAAAAATCTAAAGGTTTGTGGTCGTCAGAAGAAACAAACTCTCTGTTCTATTGCTGATGTTCATTTAAAATTCTAAAAAAAGAAAAAAAGAAACTCATAAATATCAAGAGGAATAAAACACACGGAAAGGTTTGGTGTAACGCACGGTGCCAAGATGAACTTTCACTCAGAGAAGGTTAAAATCATCCATCTCATGGCTGTGGCGTTGTTTTCCAACAGTCCTCTTCACTGCACTTAAAGTCGACGAGCGCCACGCGGCGCCTCAGAGACTCGACGCACGAGGCTTTTCTTAAAAAAGTGAAGGTTTCATTCGCTGTGTTGGTGGCGTCACTTCAACTGTGTGAGTGACCGAGGAGCCGCCGGCTTAAAGGGAGACAGAAGAGTAAACACGAAGGCGTGTTTTTTGTGAGTGTTACTCGACTAACAGGTTGCCATGGCGATCAGACAAACAACACGTACAGTATCTAGAAAGTTGAAAACACACAAACAAACAAACAAACAAACATGTAAAACTGTCGACTATATAAACCAGCGACGTCAGGCTCAGCGTGAGGCTACGGAGCGAGTCGGTCCTCGCTGGTTCGGCTTCGTTCCCGTCCATGCACCAAAAAAATCATCAGTTTTTCTTCCCGCCGCTCCGCCATCATTCAAACACAAAAACCCAGTAAAACAAAAGTTTGAGCTGCTGTTGAATCTGGAGGCTTAAAAAAAAAAAAAAAAGAGAGAGAATTCATGGTGATGTAAATACAGCAGAGGAAACGTGGAGGAGGAAGTGATGCATGGGTCGGAGCACAGAAACTATTGGCTGGTTTCAGATTGCATAATGTGGCTGTAGCTCCTCCCCCTCTGGCTTCTGTCATCCTCACGCCGCCTCAGTAGCTGCCGGCGTCACCGTCGAGTTCCAGTGACCAAAGCTGCACCAGCAGGGAGTCGGACCCTAAGACTGTGGCTGGGAGAGGTGGAGGGACGTGGGGGCGTGGGGGCGGGGTTTCAGGCAAAGTACATGGTCCTCAGTGTGTCATGGTGGATCTGAACAGCCTTCGCCAGCGCCGTCGGGTCTCTGCCGTTACTCTGCCCTGAGACGTGGCTGCCCTCCGCACTGTCCCAGGAGAAGAAGAAAACAGAGACGAGGACCAACATCAGTGACACTCAGTAAACACTCAGATAACACCTGTAAACATCTGTAAACACCTGTAAACACTCAGATAACACCTGTAAACTTCTGCAAACACCTTAAACACCTGTAAACACCTGTAAACACTCAGATAACATCTGTAAACACCTGTAAACACTCAGATAACACCTGTAAACATCTGTAAACACCTGTAAACACTCAGATAACACCTGTAAACTTCTGCAAACACCTTAAACACCTGTAAACACCTGTAAACACTCAGATAACACCTGTAAACATCTGTAAACACTCAAATAACACCTGTAAACATCTGTAAACACTCAGATAACACCTGTAAACATCTGTAAACACCTGTAAACACTCAGATAACACCTGTAAACATCTGTAAACACTCAGATAACACCTGTAAACATCTCTGTAAACACTCAGATAACACCTGTAAACTTCTGTAAACACCTTAAACACCTGTAAACATCTGTAAACACCTGTAAACACTCAGATAACACCTGTAAACATCTGTAAACACCTGTAAACACTCAGATATCACCTGTAAACATCTGTAAACACCTGTAAACACCTTTAAATACTCAGTAAACACGGGCTCCCAAAGACAAATCTATCAAATTATCCATCTACACCATCTAGATCAGTGGTTCTGAACCTGTGGGACATGAAGGTGAAAGGCCGAGAAATCATTTACAAAACAGAACACTTTTGGTGAAAAAATGTAATATGTAAATAAATTTAAATAAAGAGAAAATATAAATAATGTTTTGATCTTTAAAAACATGAAAAATGTTCTAACTCCTCTCATTGTTCCTCTGCTTGTGTTAAAGCCTCTCACTGGGAAAAGACAACGACAGGAGCTTTTGTGTCGTCAGCACCGGATCACATCATGTGTCTCAGTCCGTCACAGCCAGAGCAAAGACTGGAGAGTCACAGAGGACAGCAGGTCAACAATCAGAGGACAGATTCACTGATTCACCATCCAAACCGATCTCCTGCTTTTAGTTCAGTCCTTATCATTAAAATAAAAACTGCTCTGAGAAGACATCAGCATTATTCGGCCTCCGTATTGTTCCTGGGTCGGATGTGGGCCGTCAACATTTGATATTTTCAGGTGGGACACGAGTCGGAAACGGTTGGAAACCACTGATCTAGATATGAGATTAACCAGGTATCTGATAAGATGTCTTCATTAATGCTCCGGGGAACGACACACTGCCACAACATCAGAAACGCCAACACACAATCGATCAGATAATCCAATAGTGGAGCTCATACAAACAATAAATAAAGTGATATCTGATAAATAAGATTAAAAATTAATTAATTCCTACGATCTAAAATATGATGTTACCCATTACACTCTGTTTAATGTTCCTGTAACTTACTGTAAGTTATTAAAACAAAACTAGAATGTGTCAGTACTCATCTAATCCTGATGTTAATGTCGTTCTCCAGGTGATACAGATGTTCAAGTTCCACGTGTTTGTTCATTCAACAAATCGGAGGGTGGATTTATTAAAGGAAATTTAAATTCCTTAGAAAATGTGTTACATCATAAAAAGACCGTCTCCTCACCTGTCGTGCTCCTTGTCGACCAGGTGGTAGCGGGCGCGGAAGGCCACCAGGTGGGCGTAGTAGGCCGGTGCTGGGATGGAGACGGAGCGGGTGCAGCGGACGTAGGTGTGGCACAGCTGGTAGGTGAGGAGCTGGAACTCATCGGCGGTGAAACAGTTGTCGTCCCACAGGACGTGGTAGTGGGAGGGGCGACTCGTACCCTGGAGGGGGGGGGGGCCAAGGTTAAACACACCCCTCAGAAAAAACAGCTCCATGGAGGAGGATAACAACGAGCTGCTAAAGTGCGGTGAAGCCGGTTCTAATGGAGAAGTTACAGGTTTCTCTTCACCAGCTGCTGCTGATTCGTCTGCTGAGCTGTCACTCAAACAATATGTAACATAATATAAAACATAACTATAAAGGAAATTTACTTTAAGGCCTTTAACAAGGACAAAATCAGTCGGCCCTCCACGACTGAAGTGCAACGATTTGGTCGACAGTGTGAGCTGAAACTACAGGATAATAAACCTTTACTTGTCTTTACTGGTCGCTGGAATCAGTCTCCAACAGACGACACTTTTCTGATTAATTTGCCAGTAAACGTCTCTGAAGTGTCTCTGTCTCCACATGCAGCTGCTACAATGGTGAGAAAATATACTTATAATTTTCATATTCAGACGAGACAGAAACTACAGTCAGTTTGATGTGACGTTGCTGCTGTGATGTCACTATGACATCATCAGGTATTTTCTGTCTGATTGTGCTGAGGGCGTGTCACACAGCAGCGAGCTCCTGGTCTAACGACATAATCAACAGTAGAAAAAACGACCTGGTGCCTCGTGACAGAAAACAGCTGCTGCTTTTCTCAACACGGACATTTTAGAGCGGGAATTCTTTGTTGTTGCCTGATTTTTTTTATTTTATCTTGTAAGAAACTGACATTTTTAAATCTCTGTAAAACTGTAGTTTTTCCTCTCAATAACGTTTAAAGAGCTTCACTTCGAGGCGGAGCGGCAACTACAGAAGCCAAACACGGTCTCACCTGAATCCCAGCGTGGCTGCAGAGGTAAAAGTCGAACTCGTAGGGGTGGGTGATGTCGGTGTCCACCGTGGTGCCGGCAGGAATGTTTCCACTTCGTCCAACCTGCCAGAAACACGACACAACAAAGTGATGTGCGAGAACAGAGCCTCGGATGTCGGTTCACGCCCCAGTTCAATCACTTCCACCGGTAATAAAGTCATGAGGTCTGTGCCGCTCACCCGCTCGTTGCGATCTGCGCAGAAGAGGCGCGTGTGATGGCGTTTCTGCACGACGATGTAGGTGATCCCCGGCTGGTATTCCTTCTCCAGACTGATGCACGCCTCCCTGATGGCCAGCAGCTCGTAGTACAGCACCTGCACAGAACACACGCACTGTTTATACTACCAGGTTAATTCATCTCTCCTGCACTGACGACTTACGTGTCAACAGTATTCACACAATCTGTTTTTATTATTTTACTCTCTTCACTGTCAGATCCTTTTACATGATGCTGAGGTTTTTATTCACTGTTCAAACTCTTACTCTGCTCAGGTTCTTTGACCTTCTCTTTATTTTTCTGTGAATTACTTTGTAACTTTGTTAAGAAATAAAAGTTATTATTATTATTATTCATTGTTATAAAATACACTATATATGACCTGATGAATCAAAATATCTAAGCTCTCAGCACAAACAGGGAGATGAAAGAGGAGGTTCCACCTGTCTGAACTGTCCCTCCGACACTCCGTCCCTGTAGAAGATGATCCTCGTCGGCTTGTAGCGCGTCGATTTGTAGAACTGGATCAGGAGCTCTCGCACCATAGAGGCCAGGTCCTGGATGATCTCCTGTCTGGGCCTCTGGACCCGCACTGTGGCGCAGTACCTGCTGGGGTGGGCGTCCATACTGCCAACCACCTGTAGAGGAAGCCACAAGTCACAGTCACTCTTCTGCTCATGACTGGAAAAGCAACACAGCTGATGTTACGAGCCTTTCTGGAAAATAAGAATCAAATACAAAACCTGGCCCGTAAAAACGTAGATTTATATTTACAGATAAAACTATAGAGTCTCCTAATATAAACTGAGGTCATGGTTCTGGTGTCAGTGTCAAACTGCAGCAACTGGTACAACAAGAGTAAAATCACAGAGTCTCCTCCTCCACTCAGACCAGTTCCACGTCACTTCCTGTTTATCCACACTCAGGAAATATGAACCATCTGTGTGACGTTTTGTCATAGTTTCAGTGTGAAGTCTGTGACCTTTGACCTTTAGCCACCAAAATCTAATCAGTTCATCCTTGAGTCCAGGTGAATGTTAGTTCTGTTGGTGTTACTGCGACATCGTGTCCCCGAGAATGAGACGGACGACCTGAAACAAAATGGCCGCCGCTCTGACTGTCGCCGACGTGGAGGAATAAAAATGAGAAACTGTTCACTGTGATCCAAACACAGATTTCCATGTGTAGTTTAAGGGGGAGAGATGAAGTGACGTCTCACCGCTGCAATAGAAGGCTTCTTCCCGTCTCCTGCTGGAGGATGAGTGACGTCGGCGCCGAGGAAGATGACGGGCTGCTGGAACACAGACGGGCTGATGGACGAGAGGAGACATTACAGAGACAACGTTATGCTCTGACTGAGAGACAGACAGAGGACAGAGAGAGAGAAATCCCAGAATCCTTTGTGGTTTTACCGTTGGTGTGGAACCAGGATGTTGTTGATTCCTCCCAGTTTGACGTTGATCTTGAGGCAGAGGTTGGACAGGGTCTGAGGGGACGTCTTCACTACGTTCTTCACCTGGACGCACTGGGTGGCCATGCCGAGGAGGGTGTCCCCCACCCGCTTCACCTCCGCTGAGGGTCACATGTTCAACAGTGATCTCTTTACATTTCCTGTTTACACTTCCTCACAATCTTGAAGTGACAACACTTCTGACTTTTCTTTCCTGTCTGCTTTAAACTTTAACTGTGTTTGCTTTAGTTATTCATTGAGCCGTTGTACCGTAGACGGGTGTTTTCCCCGGCAGGATCACGATGATGAGCTGCAGCCCGGCGTAGGTGTTCTTCAGGTGTCTGAACATGGGCTCCACGCTGTCGGCTCCCTGGGCGTATTTACAGAAGCACGGCTGACCTTGGATCGGCATCCCAGCATCCTTTGAGATTTTCCGCAGCTGGTCAGTGAAGCTCCTGAAGGAAATAATCAGTATTTAAACACCGAGATAATCTGGTGTGTTGAAGGGTTTAAAATCTACTATGTATGTGACTGACTGACTGACTGACTGACTGACTGACTGACCCGTGATCAAACTGCCTTTTTCATGTTAAAACAAATTAATTTACTAAATTAATGATGACACCTGGTGATAATAAATAAATAAATGTTACAGTTTGATTTCCTAATAAAATCTGACTAATGTCTAAAAACGTGGTGAATATGATTCACTGACATTAACAGAAGCTGCACACGAGGATCTAAATGAAATGACAGTCATTACTATCTGACTGGAAGTGTTTTATTCTTTAAGTCTCTGTCAATAAGTAACTGAACAAACAATGGAAATGATTTCTGTGAACTCACTTGAGGATCTCCTCCCTGCACTGCCTCTGGGTGGCGAAGCAGGCGATGGCCCACATCTTGATCTCCACTCCGGTGTGAAACTGTTTCCCCCTCATGTCCCACACGCCGTGGCTGGGTGTGGCCACCGTGCGGTTCTGCAACGACAGTGCAGGGTTGATCTGCTGGGGCTGGCAGTCACACACACACACACACACACACACACACACACACACACACACACACACACACAGTACATGGACACACAGACAACGTATGGATTCAAAGGATTCAGGCAGCCAGTGAGATCACATGATAAAAGGCTAATGATTATCATTAGGCTGAGTGATTGATAAAGAGTCGCTGATCATGGAATTAGAGACAAATTCATTTAAATTTCATCTGTGCTCGCCTCTGATTGGCTCATGCAGATCAGATGCAAAACAAGAGATTTCTTTTCAAATAAAACAGTTTCTGTGTTTGATTTGACAATATAATATAAACAATATAAAACCACAGCAAATCCACACATGAAAGAAAAAATGTGATTTATAGACAAGATGTAATCAGAAAGAAATGTGATGTACAGTGGAAACTACGAGTCATAGGAGAAGAAGAAAGAAGAAGAAATCAATAAAAGAATTAGAAAATAAATGTGGAAATAAAAACAGGATAAAATAAAAAAACAAACACTTTCCCCCTGTTGTTCTTGTTTTTACCTTATTACTGTTTCTTTCTCAATTCTTTTATTTATTTGTCATTATAGGTCCAATTTTTCTTTATTTACTTATTTATTCTTTTATTTATTTCTGCTTTCATTTCCACAATTATTTTCTTATTCTTTTATTGATTTATTCTTTTTTTTATGGCACTAATGTTTGATTTGTTTCCTATGGAGTCACACAAGAAAAATAAATCTAGATATTAATAACAGGTTGAGGTTTCCTCATTGAGAAATTTATAATTTTTGCAATTCAAATATCTAAAGACTCACAGGAAACGGTGCGAATATGATTTGAGTTTTTGGAGGAAACCTGCTGTTTCATGCTGAAACACACACGTGCAAATGAAGCGTGATTTAAAGGGGAGGTACCATAAATGGTTCAGAGCTCACCCTGCCGCCATACTGCAGCATGGGGGCCGGCAGGACGCGGCCCGTCACCTGAGCCATCTCGTCTCGCACTCGGAACTGAAACTCCTGGACGAACGGGTCGGCCTCGTAATTCGCACTCCGCACCTGAAGAAGAAAAGATATTATTTATTATTTTACTTAACAGGAAACAAAAAGATGCTTCTTGCTCTCCTGGTCCACAGGACACTCACCAGCCGGCTGATCTCCTCCTGTCTGTCGGGCGCAGAGCGCGCTGTTGCTTTGATCATGGTGGACGTCTGGTTATCCGTTAGCTTTTTAATGCAGCGCTGTCCAGCTACGATGTTGCACACCTACATGAGGAAAAACACCCATTTTCATGAATCAGAAATAGGGCTGCAGGACGTGCAGTTTAAATCATATTACGATTATTTTGGCAGATATATTATTTATTTTATATCAATTTTAAAATGACGATAATGTGATTTTTGTTGATACAAAACAAACTTGATCTGAACAAATGTGATCTGTAGGTCGAGGCGTCTCTGTAGCTTAAACACACATCGACATGTCAACCAACCGGCTGGATATGAAAATATAATTTATGATTCATGGCACTAACTGGATTCTGATTGGACTAAAAGATTAAATGATTATTGGCTGCCAAAACATGTTTTTCACATTATCTCAAAAGGTTACCAACCACGATGACAGACAAGCTGTGAGGATTTAATTTCCAATCATTACTTTCCAGTCACCGTCAGTCCTCACCTCCAGGGGCAGGTAGGTGTGTTTCTGCTCCTGTCCCACCTGCAGACAGGGCAGGTGTGGATACTTCAGCTGCAGATTGTACTTCTCTCTGAAGTATTGCGCCACGGTGCGTTCGACCGTCTGACCGTTTTCGAGCTGCAGCGGAAATCTGCGGATTTGAAAGTAACGAGAATCTCTTATTAACCAAAGGCCTGCAGTTCACAGCTACAGGGAGGCGATGGGGAAACATACGTCTGCAGGCTGGCAGGCCGTCGGGTCACATTACAGACTCTGTACTTCCTACGCATCGTTCCACAGTGCGTCACTTCCACCTTAAGACCTGTGAAGATGGAGGAGGCACCGATGTGATGACACTGGTAAAATATGAGTAACAACAACTCAAGAGGCTTAAATTCCTTGTTGCTCCTTTATGCATCAAATAAACATTTATTACCCAACATTCAATAGTGTGACTGACATCACACATGTACAGGAGCTGCTCCTTCACTAAGCAGTGCAGGGTGAGGCGGTGACCCGGGGGACATACCTTTGATCTCTTTGGTGAACTTGACCCTGTGGGAGTCGGTGAGGGGGCGGGGCTGCTCGTCAATGTTGTGAATGTCCAGGACCTCACACATGAACTGAATGACTGGCTGGGCTTTATAAAAGGCTGTGGCTGACACTGAAACGACACAAGATCACACTGTAAGAAAATGACACTGATAAACTTTGATGATCAGCAGCTGCTGATTAGAAGAAACATCGTCATTTCAAACATCAACATCAGAATATTCAAGTTTTCTGCACAAGCCGGAGGTTCTCTGAGTTCTTCAGGTTTGAGTAAAATAAAGTAACATTTGAATATGATTAACAAATATTCAACAGCTGTGGACACAACACAACATGAGTCCCAGAATCTCTGTATAACAGCTGAGATTAAAATACATGGATTTGGTTCTTGGTTTTTTGAAGTCATCACTTTAGCATAAAGACTGGAAACAGGGGGGGCAGTTAGCCTGGCTCTTAAGCATGAAAGAAGCATGAGAATATAAATCTTCCCAAGTTTCCCAAAATGTGGAACTTTTCCTTTGAACTTCCTGGTTTCACGGTGTTTCCTCACCATCGATGTTGAGCATCATCTTCCACATGGCCGGCCGCACCGACTGATGGAAACCAAACCAAACCTCTCTCCCTCCGCCCAGCGGGTGGTCGTAGCCCTCCGGGGAGGAGAAGAAAGACCGTCCGACAGGTGTGTACCTGGTGAGGAGAGAGAGGACACGCAGTACAGTAGTCACTGA
>NW_019525086.1:14211-31532 GCF_002814215.2 Seriola lalandi dorsalis
AGGTTCTCTGAGTTCTTCAGGTTTGAGTAAAATAAAGTAACATTTGAATATGATTAACAAATATTCAACAGCTCTGGACACAACACAACACGAGTCCCAGAATCTCTGTATAACAGCTGAGATTAAAATACATGGATTTGGTTCTTGGTTTTTTGAAGTCATCACACTTTCTCAGTTTCTTGCAGAGAGTCAGAGGAGAAGACCGACACCTGTCTCATATCTGTCCATTAATAAAGAAGCCAAAGCTGCCAAATGGTTAGCTTAGTTTAGCATAAAGACTGGAAACAGGGGGGGCAGTTAGCCTGGCTCTTAAGCATGAAAGAAACACGAGAATATAAATCTTCCCAAGTTTCCCAAAATGTGGAACTTTTCCTTTGAACTTCCTGGTTTCACGGTGTTTCCTCACCATCGATGTTGAGCATCATCTTCCACATGGCCGGCCGCACCGACTGATGGAAACCAAACCAAACCTCTCTCCCTCCGCCCAGCGGGTGGTCGTAGCCCTCCGGGGAGGAGAAGAAAGACCGTCCGACAGGTGTGTACCTGGTGAGGAGAGAGAGGACACGCAGTACAGTAGTCACTGACCTTTTATAATAAAATATAAAAGAAATATTTACATTGATCTTTTCATATGATCTGAAGTTCTTTCAGTCCGACGTGGAGCTGAATTTCTTTACTTTTATTTTTAGACATTTCATTTAAAATTCTGAGCAGATGTCAGAGTGAGGGAACTCACTTCATGGAGGGGAGGTGTCGCAGGACGACGTCCACGGCGTGAACCGGGTTAGTGCTGAGGGGTTTCTCCAGGTCCAGCGGTTCGGACACGCCACGACCCGTCAGGACTTCGTGCAGCATGTGCCAGCTGACCAACGACACGAATCTGATGGTGACTTTAAAGGGGCGGTCCTTCCCGCCTTCACCTGGCAGGGTGACGTCCAGATCCACCTGAAGAGGAAGACACGGGATGTTTTAGCTCAGGTATTCATGATACAACATACAAGTTCAGCTTTAATGTAGCACTGTGCTTTAGACTGTTGTTTCTCCATATTACACAAAACACTAGTGTCGACTCTCACCCCAGCAGTGGCGACAGGAAGTGGGTTAGCAGTGTAGAGGCTTTTCTTCCCATCGTAGACCGGGAGACGGTCACCGAAGATGGTCACCTTGAAATGCTGAACCATGGAGTCCACCACCTCCCTGAGAAGACAACATGTCATATTAATACCAGTCACTGCATGACAACATCAACACACCCTAACAACCAGTTTCCTGTCTAAACACCTCCCACTGTTCTGCTTGAACACGACAGATAAACCAGATAAAACCAGTTCAAGTCTTTCCTGGTACCTGTTGACTCTGCGGGGACATTTGTCCGGTTTGATGTCCACTTCATACAGGTAGACGTCGATTTTGGGAATTTCCACCTGGAAGCAGTTGGCCAGCAGCTTGATGGGCTTCCCAATGGTGCCATAGCCCGGTCGCCGTGGCAACGAAAACAGGGCTTGGGCTCCAACGGCTCCTACAACAACACAAGTAAAACAATTAATTACGGCAAACACTGGCTGTCTCGATAAACTATAAAACTATTGTATTGGTAACTTGAGTATAAATAAAATACTTAAAGCTGAAATAATCAATATATTTAACAGTAGATCAGTGATTATGTTTTGCTTTTCTGTTCAGGTTTTGCCTCAGCGCTCTCATCGGTGCCACCACAGCTTCATTTCCACTGTACATGTATTTACTCACCAGCGAACAGCTGACTACGGAGTCAGAGGAGCGCCATGAAAATAAATAAAAGTCAATCTTTTATGAAGCAGCCCATCGACCATCAGTATGTATTATAATTCATGATTCAGTATCCACTTACAGACAGAACAAACACCAAAGCAGTGATCATGAATGTGCCAAACAAGCCAAGAGCCTTGAAGAGAAGACAAACCGTAAGCAGGAAGTGGTTAACAGAGGAAAGAGCAGATGGCTGCTGGGACTGAAGGTGGTCAGAGACGTTAAAGATGATAAACTGATGAAACTGAAACAAACGGGCAAACGCTGGGTTTTTTCTCGCCCCGAAGTCGATCTGATAATGACCGTTTAAAAGGTTGTGGAGTTGGGTGACATTTTAAATAAAGACCAGCTCGGCTGTCGCAGATTTCTCCTGACTGACGTGGCCTTTGCCAAGACGGGAAGAGAAGTAGGCGAGCGACATGCCACGACAACACGACACCAATTTACCGAAATGCCAAATTGGAAACTACGCAGAGAAAAAAAAACATCTGACATCACCAAACCACACAATTTCCACAAATGTGACTCAGACGATCCGTGTGAGCACACGCACACACACACACACACACACACACACACACACACACACACACACGCACACACACGAAAGTGTTTCGGCAGCAGAGAGCTGGTGTCAGGGTCGAGGGCTGACCCTGGACCTGCCGTACGGAGACATCATCCACTGCACTTTCTGCTGCTGTGTCCCCAGGCAGCTTCCTCCCCTGTGCTGTTCCCATGGCAATGGCGCACATGTTGCTACGGTTTCTCCATGGCAACTAAAGCCATACTGACAAGAGGAGGAAAAACAGGAACACACAGATTTGTCTCATTTATCTCTGAGCTGCAGCGTAACAATCAGTATTTTTTTCCTTTTTTTTTTATAAATTTGAACTTTTATATTTAAAACTAAAAAAGAAGGTGAAGATAAAAATAGAGCAACATTATTTTTTGAGGAATTATTATGGGAAACATCCTCCACTGGGCACAGAGCAGACAGCAGCTTCTGCACCAGCAATGACCCAAAAACACAAAAGGTTCAGTGTAGAGGAGACACAATGGAGAGATTAATGACCACTTATCAGGCTGTTCATCACACACATGCACCACGACACCAGCAGGAGCCCACACAGAGCTGACATTCAGCCCACACACTGTAAAAGAGCACTTCACTGAGGCGCTGCCCAACGCTCCCAACATCACTTCACTAATGTGTTGAGCTGATACTGAACCATTAAAACAAACGCTGGTTTAACCCTGCAGACCTCTGGTCAGGTGAAGGACTGCTCACCTCTTAAAATCTAATTCTTCTTCACGCTTCAGAGTTTTAAAATAGTGCACAACACGTCCAGATTATTACTGCTGAAATCAGTCGTTTCATTGATCAGGTGACTGATAAATCATCAGCAACTATTGTGATGATCAAATAATCATTAAGTCATTTTTTCCTATTGTCTATTCAATTCACCTTTATTCATTGTACTATTTGATTTTTTTACTGTAAAACACTTTGAGCTTCATCTCTTGTATGAAAAATGCTCGATAAATAAAGTTAATCATTATTAATCTTATTATTATTATCATTCAAGCAAAAATCATTTTTTTAATGCCCAAACGTCCTCAGCTTCCAGCCTGCGAGTGAACGCTGCATCATGTTCAAACACACTTTGGCCTGTTGCAACAGAGTAAGAAGTTTTCCCACTGGGTCTGAAGTGAGACAAAAATAATCATTTCACTGAGCGCCGTCTTTCCCTCCAACTCTCCTTTAGGAACATTCAACCTTTCACACACTGAGCTGACGATCACAGCCTCTTTTAGTTTCACATAAATTGTGGCTGGACTAAAACCCGATCAATGAGCGTCACACTGCCTCAGGTGCCTGTCAGAAATGTCCTCATCAGGAGCTGATCAGTCAATCAATCAGTGAGGAAATTAGAATGACGAGAGAAGTGAAGTCCAGATTTTCAATTAGAGCAGAAACAATCAATTAATAATTCTGAAAATCAATTCATCTTTTCAAGTTAATCTTCACGTCTTATTCTGACTGACTGTTCAAAAGTCAAATATATTCAATTAATAATAATGTCACATAGTGAAAAGCTTCACAACTGAGGAGCTGTTAAGAACTGTTCGGCTTCTCTGCTTGATAAATAACTAATAATGGTAAAATAACTAACGATGAATCAATTATAAAAATATATGCCATATTTATCAGTCGATCAATTAATCAGATTATTGTTTCAGCTCTAAATGAAAACAAGTGACAAAGATTTAACAGAGTTAAAGAGAGTTAAACAGCTGATGATAAATGTGATGTTATATAATTGTTTTGACTCAAACACACATTGGCCCTTTAATCAAATGTTTTACAGATTCTACATTAGATGTCGTCTCTAATGAAGCTTCTTTCTGTTTGTGCTCATACAGTGAAAGGTGGAGAATGAATGGGTGAGTTTCACTGAACCAGTTTGGTCTTGTTGTCCTCCCAGTCCTCCACCGGCCCCAAAGATATCAATAAAACACAAGCTGGGACTCAAACTGTGACTTCTCCTGCCCTGATCCATTGATTTCTAATTAACACAGGCAGCAGTTAACTGAACTTTATTCAATAGTTAGGGTTACTATGGCAGCAGCTGGTGTGAAAGGCTGCCCTTCAAACTGATATGTACACACACACACACACACACACACACACACACACACACACACACACACACACACACACACACACACTCTACAGTGACCGCCAAAACCCCGCTGAGAAACGGACACCCCAGTCTGTCTGCTGCGGCTGGACACCAGTGTCCATGACAGCCGGTCAACTTATTAACCACTGTGCTGAGGACGTACAGTCAGCAATTTATTAGGAACACCCAGCTTTAACTAATGCAGTCTAATACAACAGTGCTGAGGTTTATAATGCGCCGTTTTCATTGAAATAGTTTTATAGGAGTTGATTTAACTGTGAGGTTTGTGTTGCTGTTTTACACACAGAGGTGTTTCTGTTGATGTCCTCATTTAAATGAAGCGGACAAAATAACAACTGTATGAACTGCTGTATGAGACTGCCTTAGTTTTAGCTGGGTGTTCCTAATAAACTGATAGTTTACAGACTTGCTGCTCCCAAATGCGGGTCAAACGTGTGTGTAGCTCTGCAGACAGTCTGAAAATAACCCAAGTGAAGCACCTGAACGCCACATTAGCGCAGTTAAGCATGGCCGTTAGTCCGGGGTTCCCACCTGTTGTTCCGATTTCCATTCATGAGGTCTCAGTCCGGATGACCCGGCACCCAGTGATCACTTCTGCCTCTGCGTGGATTCAAACTTTCACTACAGTTCCGCTGACACCCCGCTCCCCGGCTCCCCGGCTCCCCGGCTCCCCGCTCCCCGCTCCCCGGCTCCGGCAGCTGCTGTGAACCCGGGCCGCTTTGGGGTCCCCTCGGCTGAAAGACCTCTCTCTCTCTCCGGACCCGCGTTACCACGACTGACAGCTCAAAGTTCAACAAATCGTCTCCGCTTTCGTTCTTTAAAACTCTTTTTCGTGGACCTGAAACAAGAAGATTATTTTCAGTGTTGAAAATGTTTCGTGACAGTTTAGTCACGGAGTTTGTTAAATTTCGCCGATAGCCGCGGCGGGTAAGCTAACAGCGTCCGTTAGCTTTAGCCGACCACAACTAGCCACTAACAGCCAACTCGAAACCCAAAACCGACATAAATATTTACCGGGTCAGCGGCTGTATTCGTCTTCCCGGTGGGTTAACGTGACAATCCGGTGTTCTTCTTTAACGAACTGATACGGGAGCTTCACTACCCCGGCGTCCTCCTCGGTATCGGCGAGAAACCGGTCTGAAATCTGCACTTTACACCGCCCTCTCCCTCACTGACGTCAAGCTAACAAGAATACAACAGTAAGACTTCCGGAAGGCTCCTTCAAAACAAAAGCATAACGGACAAATTACGGCAGATTCTGCAAAGCAGATATTTTAAAACCTGTCTTAGAGCTGCGATGCCAAGTGAATTTCCTGTTCATTTCCTTTTGCTTTTTGTTGTCATATGCACTCCAATAATCACTTAAAGTAGCTATTTACAGTGTTTTCCCAATATCCCTATTATCACTTTCTCATCACGTCCCATACAGATTGTACAGGCTGAATCATGCAGTAACAATACAATGATTTGAGATTTTGGGATTTTGAGATCAAAAATACTTTATATATATATATAATTTAAAAATTCCCTGCAAATGTTCACATTTTCCTTTCAGGTAAGACATTTCCATCTTCCATCTTTTTTTTGGTCAATAATTTTTGGTTTGCAGAGTTGAGTAGTATAATTATGAAATTATAATAGTATAATTTTGAACTTTGAGTATTTCCATTTGATCATACTTTATATTCTGATCCACTATATCTCAGAGGGATTTATTGTACCACACAACTTTGACTTGAAATTCAGTATTTTCACACCCGGGTGTTGCTGCTTTTAGTAAATGACTTGAACGCTTCTTGGCTTTTATTTGGACAGGGACTGCTGTGTGATTTCCGGTATAATCCTGACTATCTCTGTGTAACTTGACAGATTGTCTGTCCCTCCTCCTCCTCCTCTACAACCGAGGGAAATCCGTCAGGAAATACCAACTACAGAAAACAACGTCACTTCCTAAAAACTTTTTTTTTTAGATTCCATGCGTCATGGTTTGAGATAATATGTTGTATTTCAGGTGTTGTAACCTGTCCATCAAGCCGTCAGAAGAACACGTATCACAGTATGACAGAAATGAATACGTGTAAAAACTGATGCGGATGATTTCCATCCTGTCATGAAGATTCACACTCCACACTGTAGATGTCTCCAGAATCCACAGACATAATGTTACAGCAGCTCCAAATATAAACCATAGAAGAAAACAACCAGGAAGTGTTACACTCCAACATGAGGAGGTGCCACAGTTTTCTGAGGAGAAGTTAATGGAGCTTCCAGCATCAAACAGGTGTGATTTCATATTTAATAATTCACCTTAGATTGAATTCATCAGTTCTGTTGGAAAAGCCTCAGCTCAGTCTGTGTGTTCAGCTGCTGAACAGAACCACAGTCCAAACTGAGGTGGATCAGCCCTGGATTTTGTTATATGCTGCTTTTTTGTAAATTTTTGTAAATATTGACTTGTACATATGATGTTATTATTACCATTATTTATCTGTCTTAGTATTTGTTACTGACATCTTGCAGTTATTTTCTTTCTTGTACAGTCACTTTGCTGCTGTGACATTAATAAAGGAATATCTTATCTCATGTTACCTCAGGATGGAGAAGGTGATCAACTGTTTCCAGAAAAGGCCGGACGCTGTGGCCCGGCTCATCTGCTTCCCCTGGGCAGGTGGAGGGTCCATACACTACGCTCGCTGGGGAAACGTCCTCAACAGCTCCATTGAAGGTAACACACCTGGAGGGTGTTATTCAAGAGATGCACTTTGCTGTTTACTCAGTATTCACCATTTCTCAGGTGTGTGGAAAAATACCCTTCACTCTGGGAAGGTGAGAGTTTAACGTCAGGATCGATACGTCTTTGTGAAGCCATGTTGCTGGAAATGTTTTTCACACGCTTCCTGTCACTGTCAGTGTTCGCTGTCAAACTTCCCGGCAGAGAGAGTCGAGCCAAAGAGCCGTTCTTTCTCAACATGCAGCAGATTGTGGACGAGGTTGTTGGAGTGTTGTTACCGGTGCTGAAAGAGAAGCCGTTTGCTCTCTTCGGCCACAGGTATGATCAGAATAAAGCTTTATGAATAACATCGTATCTGTCACTGTCTCCGTGCTCTTCTCCAGCTTTCTTTTTATGTTAAGACATGTTTGCTTCCTCCTCTGTCTCAGTTTTGGTGCCTTCACAAGTTTCGCTGTAGCAGACGCTCTGAAGAAAATCCACAACCTGGAGCCGGTTCACATCTTCCTCTCTGGAGCCTCTGCACCTCATGTAAGTTTATTTCTCTAATTTATAGTTTAGACTCTTTAAATGAACACGAGGGTTTGGTGTTTATAATCCTGTGTTGTGTTTCAGTCAGAGACTCGTATCAAAGCCCCGAAGAGGAGCGAGTTGTCGGATGAGGATTTTCTCAAGTGGCTGATGTCTATTGGAGGAACTCCTCCTGAACTTCTGTCCAACCCTGAAGTCCTGAAGCTCTTCCTTCCCGCCCTGAAGGCCGACCTGCACGTGGTGGAGAACTACAGGTCGGCTGACATCTCTGTTAGTTTCTTCGTTCATGTTAATCATTCATTTTAATCAAGGTGAGATTCAGTGGGAGGAGTTTGTGTCTTCACTGCAGGTGTGAGAAGCCGGACGTTCCACTCCTGTCCTGCCCGGTCACATGTTTCGATGGAAAAGAAGACGTCCCTCATGATTTACAAGGTCAGATATCTGATGATTCATTACACTCACTCCACCTGATGATGGACGGTGCTGATGTCGCTCTCAGGATCCTCAGTGTCAGTAACTGTGGAACTTTAGGTCTCAACAAATTCATTTTTAGTTAAAAACATCAGCAGCTTGTGAAGCTGGACTGTAGAGGAGCTGGAATATTATTGATTTAGTGACAAATTCAAACAGTTCACTTCAGAAACTGCCTCAGAGCAAAGACACAAAGTTAAAACTGTTCCAGACGGATCAGACAACAGGCCGAGCTGTGTCGGCTGACGTGTCATTCATGATTCCTGAATGTAATTAATGATATTCGTTTATTTTGATCAACAGCTTGGAAAGACATCACGTCAGGAGATTTCACCACCAGGATGTTGGATGGATCTCACTTTTACCTGAAGGATTCTGGGAATGAGAAAGTTTTATTAGACTACGTCACAAAACATCTGGAAACATCAGAAATGGACTATTTATAATGAAATATGGACAATTACTGCACCGAGTCTAATGACTTCATGTTGTTTTACTAATTCATTGTGATGGATTTAATTGTTTGATTAATTAATTAGTTTTTCTTTAAAAAAAAAACAAACATTTTTTAATTCATTTTGTTTTGTCAAACCAACTTGTGACTGAGAAACGAGCCCACAGGTCGTCTGTGCAGCAGCTTGTTATGACATCATAGTTAGGTTTTGTTGCTAGGCGACATCTAGTGGTCGTAGTAATGATGACAGGACCAAAGGGTAAAAGTGTCAGTGACGTAGTAAAAAGAGAGACAGGGTGAGCGGTGTTCGATTCCCATGTTGTTTCTATTGTCCATGAGCGTTCGTTGTTGGTACGGTAACCATGACAACAGAGATCGTCTAACGTTGAGGAAGTACTTTTACTTTTAACCCAAATCACGATCTTTTCAAAAACGTAACCAGGCCATGACCGTTACTATAGTAACCTTGGCAACGATCGGCACGCCAAACTCGGCACATTCGCGTGTTTATAATGGTAACCATGACAACCAAGGTCCGGTACTATGGGCGCTATTGCAGGAGACGCTTTGATGAGTCGTATCAGAGGGTTGAATAAAATGGCAGATTAAATGTCTCGAACCGTTTCAGCTTCTTGTAAACGGAAACTCTTTAGAGTTTAGAGTCAAAAAGTCTTTTATCCAACATGATACTGAATTTAATGTTCACAGGCGCAAACGCTGGAAAACATGAGTAGTAATATTTTTCAGGCTTATTTAAAAAAAAGTGTTTTTAAAGATTAAAATGGATGACGTCATCCTGACCTGTATTCAAGCCACTACTTATTAAAAGATTAAGAAATGATTCTTTGCATTTTTATTAGTTAATATGCCATAAAATCGACTGCACAGACATATTTTCTTCATTTTTATTTCTAAATCCACATTTTAAAACACATACAGTTAAAAACTAAACCCGGTCAAAGTGTTCGTTGTTGGAGGTAAATGAAATGTTAGAAACAGCTGCATGTGCACAGATCTGAGATGGTGGACATGTCCATACATTACAAACTTCATTTGTGAATAAATATAATCTCTTTATCATACAAGTCACATTTTTACAATGTTTTTAATCTTCAAGTTCAACATTCGACGTCAAGTTTCTGACACATGAGAAAACACACAAAGATTCAGATCATAGCTTTGGAATTGATTTCATGTCACTCTAAATTAAATCTTTTATCATCTTTATAAGCAAACACAACCGATAAATATCTGCAGAGGTTTTTGCATCACATCAGGATGAAGGTCCCCCAGGACTGATTGACAGTGTTTAGATGCTTGACTATGAAACATGACAATGTTCAACAGGAGCTGGTGAATACACGGTCTCACCTTCACCTGCAGCTCTCAGCGGGGGGTGACGTCAGAGCGACAGGAGCTGGATCTGAAGAGCAGAGGTCAGAGGTCACAGGACTGTGAATGTTTCATCTGAAAACCTGAGACTGAGATTAAACTGAGAAGAAAACTTTCCCTCGTCAGTATTTTGAGTCTGTGGCGGCTCCTCACAGGGGGGTGAAGTGGGGGGGTCAGGATGCTGCTACATGCAGTCACCGTCTCTTTTAGAAGCAGGTGGGGGTGGAGGAGGCGGCAGCTCCTCGCCGTCCCTCTGCTGCGTGGCGGGAGCGTCGGCCAGCATGAAGGAGTCTGTGGAGCGGGTGCTGGTGCGGAGGGGGGCCAGGCGCCGCAGGTTGCTGGGCGTCCATGGCAACCTCACCTGAGCTCGCTGCGAGGGAGCGACCGTGCTGCTGTCGAGCTCCGCCTCCGCCAGCCACGGAGGGATCTGCATCGGGTCCATGTCGGCCATGAAGGCGGGGTTCTCGATTCCAGCTGGATGAAACAGAGAGAGCGACTCAGTGCTGAAGGTCTGAGGTTAAAGACACGAGAGCGAGGTGATGGATTTATTTACCTCCTGCTCTGTAGGTGACTCTCATGGGGAACGAACCCGGTGCGTCGTAGCCAGAGGCGCTGTCGCCCTCCGAGAACCCGAAATCTGGACGAGAAAAAATGATTTTTAAAAGGCTGCTCATGAAGTTTTATGAAGTTTATTAATGGTTAAACACAGACACAAACCTTCATCACCAGAGTGGTAGCTTTTACTCTTGTCCAGTGATTTTCCATTTGGCATCTGCAGAAAGAAGAGAAGTTTTAAATTTATAAATTACATCGTAAAGCTGAGAAACAAAAGGGATTTAATTATTTGAACTGATGATTCTGTATTAACTTACTTTGATAAATATTTTCTGTATATTTTATTGAACGAAAGAAACCAAGAATGTTAAAATGGACAGTTATGTAAATACTATAGGTACTTATATACTTTAGTACTATCTAACAATTACAAATCCATTCATTCAATGCCAGATTTCACTTTCAGAATCTGCAGCCAATAAAACACTGAAGTTTCACACTGAGCTCGATCTGTGTGATGATGATCGGAGGCTCTGACCTTTTGCTGCGGCTCTTTCTTTGTGTGTTTGGAGATGGTCTTTGGCGGAGCGACGCCCATCTTGGCCGACTTAAAGGACTCCAGACGGCTCCTCATGGTCCTCTGGAAGATCTCCTGCACCTCGTTTTCATCTTTGTTGACATCAAAGTGGCTCCGGCTGTATCGGTGCCGGTGCTGCAGATCAGAGAGGAAGGGACGAGGATGTGAGGACAAAGAGGACAAGAAGACTCGTTACTCAAACTTTATTAGTCTTGAGTTCAGAGGGTGTAATGACACTGTGATGTGTCTGAACAGGTTCACCTGTTTCCTGCCCTTGTACAGATGCTGCTGCAGCAGGTGGTGAGTGTTGATGTCCTCAGCTCCTCTCATGCCGTTCATGGTCTGCTCGTGCATTTCCAGACTCACTGATGGAACAGGGTCTCTCCTACAGGCAAACAAAGCATCAACACGTTGTTCAGGTTTCTCCTATAAAATAAGCTTTGACTGTTTCTGGTCACCAGGTGGCAGCGTCTGAGCAGCTGATCTAAGGTCAGTAGACCTGTAGTAGATCAGCTCTAGTTTTCAGGCAACGTGCTTTTGGTAGTTTTAGAATTAAATATATTTATCTTTAAATTCAGAGCTGAAACTTAAGTCATGAAGGAGTTTGTTCACCATCAGCTCACCTGTGATTGTAGAAGTGTTCGCTCACCTCATAACAGACGTTCCTCCGTGGTCGTCTGACATGTCGGCCATGATGTCAGGCATGACCTCTGAGAATTCATCACCAAACTTTTTCTTGAAGTCGACGTACGCCGTGTCGTTTCGGACAAACTCCAGAGATCCTCTGCGTTCACCCTGAGCCAACAAGACCAGAGTTTACTTCCTGTTCCAGCTGTTACTGACCAGCAGATCATCTAATATCTCCGTCTCCTTTAATGTCAACAGACGTTTGCAGCATATGATCCTCACCTCAGCCACGTAGCTCATGGCGTCCTTCAGGTTCAGCTGATGGAAGACGTTGAAGACGTAGTCTCGGTTCTTCCTCGCCGACGGTTTCATCAAAACCCTCGACATCCAATTCTCCTCAAAGTTATTCCACCTTCACAGACAGAGGAGAGAGATGACTGTAGCTTCATTCAGACACAAACACACCACAACTTCATCCAGTTCAATCATTTAAAGTGTCTCTACATACTTGTCCCTCATGTAGTTGTGTCCTATCTGTCCAGATATGTCTTCTATGGCAACAAGCATGTGATCAAACACCTGAACAACAGGAAGAGACAGACTCTGTGACACCTGGACACAAACTGTAACAGGTGAAATGTTAAAAATAAAATATGATAAAATGAGATAAGATGAGATAAAATAAGATGATGAGATAAAATGAGATAAGATAAGACAAAATAAGATAATATAAAATGAGATAAGATGAAATAAAATAAGATGATGAGATAAAATGAGATAAAAGACGATGAGATAAAATGAGATAACAAGATAAAATGACATAAAAATGAGAAGATGAGATAAAATTAGATAAAATAAGAAGATGAGATAAGATGAGATAAAATGAGAAGATGAGATGAAATAAGATGAAATGAGCTAAGACGAGATAATTTGCAGTATTACAGCAGCAAAGTGACAGTACAAAGAAAGAAAAACTGCAAAATGACAATATAAAATACTTAAAAAAAGATTAATAATGTAAAATATAATATGTACAATTAGATATTTAAATTTAAAAAAGTAAATTTAATGTCGAGTTTTACCTTGTTCTGCACTTTTTCTACGAGTGTGAGTTCAGACAGTGCAGCTCTCTTTACTTTGAGCCACGTGACCAGAGGTTTCATGGTTATTCCCTGAAACAGGAAGCTTCGTTATTGAAGCTGTGTTGTTTAATTAAAACAAATGTACCGATGAACTATGTGGCTCAATCACACCTGCAGTTACCTGAAAAATGACGGTGAAGTACACGACGATGAGAGTGGTGCTGACCATCAGATTCTTCTCTTTTATCTTGTTCTCGTCCAACATCACAGCCAGGCCGTACGCCACGGCCCCTCGCAGGCCACCGTAGCTCAGAATCACCTGGTCTATGAAGCCTATGGGGACCAGCCTGAACTTGTTCAGGATCCAGGTGATGACAAAGACACCTGTAGTGAAAAAACACACAATCACAATCACAATCTGTCTCGTGACCTCTGACCTCCGAGTATGAACACAAAGCCTCACCGATGCATCTGTACACGATGACGAAGAGGAGCGTGAGCAGGATGAAGCCGGTGTTCCACACCCAGATCGACTTGTCGATGGCCGAGATGCCGAGGAAGACGAAGATGATGGTTTCTGACCCATTGGCGAGAACCTTCATGGCGTATCTGACTGTGTTGACCGAACTCTCGTCCATGTTTGCGTTGATGTATTTCTGACAGCAAATTCCACAGAAGACGATCCTGCAGAAGAAAAACACAAAATCACTGAAAGGAAATATATTTAAATGTCTCCTTGTTTAAATCCTGCAACATGTGATGCAGATATAATAAAACCAAGTAGGTCCTCTGTCATGGAGCTCTTACGAGAGGATGGCGGACAGGGAGAGCATCTCAGCCGTCAGGTAGGACAGGTATCCCAGGACAAAGATGAAGCCCGGCTCAATGATCTGGATGTTTTTAGTGCATCTGGTCAGAAGAGAGATCAACAGACCAAATACAAAACCCAGGAGGGAACCGCCGAACGCCACCACGAAGAAGGAAACTGGAGAGAGAGAGAGACGACACATGTATGAGAAGTTATTCTCATGTTATCCACTATAACTTACATTACATGTTATTTAATGGACACTTTTATCCAAAGTAAAGATCTGTGCAGATAAACAACCGAACCCCAGGAGTGTCTCCTGACTCCCCGACTGTTAATGAACCAGGTCTCACCGATTCCTTTAATGATCTCCACGGCGTCGATCTTGGATCCTCCCAGCGACACGAACGCGTCAAACACATTGAAGAGAACCTGAGAGAAGAGGAAGAAGAGTGTGTTCATGTTCTGTCTGTCAGAGGAAGAAGAACATAAAGTTATGACATAGATACTTTAATCCTATTATTGACTTATATCCATTCATTCAAATGCTTTCTTCCTATTTCTGTATTTCTGCTCCTTTATTTTTTTATTTCCTCTTTGGTTTCTTCAAGACTATAAGACTATAATAATAATAATATCAATAATAATATTTATATACAGTCAATACAATCAACAAATCAATACAAGTAACAAAGTACTTCACGAGTCAAATATAAAACTTCAAAAAAGTCAAATGTAAATGAAATAAATAATAATATGAACAAAATTAATAATATGAACAATAAAAGCTTTTTTCTGAGGATCTCTGTTTAAAATCAATTCATCATTTAAAAACTTAAATAAAACCACCCTGTTTCTTATTTGACCTCCATGTGTTTTGAAATTTGCAAACATAAGTATGAAACAAGTATTTGAATAAGTGGAAGTATAATCCTCATGTAGCTGGTTATTGATCGACTTCACAGGTGATAAACGAGTGGAAGTTCACAGTAACGCCTCGGTGCTGCCGCCACTCCTCACTGGCAGGGTTAGTGACTCTACACATAAATAAGGAATATAATACTCAGTTACTCAAGAGCCGATTGATTGACTGATTGATTGACTGATTGATTGATTGAGGGATGAAGTTCAGACGAGGTGACGAGACCTCAGTAAGGCTAAAGGTCGTCACTTTGAAGTGTGAGTGTTTACATTCTTCACACTTCATGTCTCAGAGTGACGGATGTCTCAGCAAACTCAACCTGCTGAGGGAAAGTGAAGCGCAGCAGCAGCAGCAGCAGCAGCAGTGCATCATGGGATACGAACCACTGTCACGCCGTCGTTGAGCAGCGACTCTCCGAACACCATGATGAAGAGGACCTCGTTGACGTGGACCTGCTCGAACACAGCGATGACGGCTACAGGGTCGACAGCAGCAATCAGGCTGCCGAAGAGAAGGTACTGCAGCAGACCGATGTCCAGGTCCCCTACACACCAGGACCAGGAGGGACCAGAGACCAGGAGGGACCAGGAGAGACCAGAGACCAGGAGAGACCAGGAGGGACCAGGAGAGACCAGGAGGGACCAGAGACCAGGAGAGACCAGGAGAGACCAGGAGAGACCAGGAGGGACCAGAGACCAGGAGAGACCAGGAGGGACCAGGAGGGACCAGGAGAGACCAGGAGAGACCAGGAGAGACCAGAGACCAGGAGGGACCAGGAGAGACCAGGAGAGACCAGGAGAGACCAGAGACCAGGAGGGACCAGGAGAGACCAGAGACCAGGAGAGACCAGAGACCAGGAGGGACCAGGAGGGACCAGGAGGGACCAGAGACCAGGAGAGACCAGGAGGGACCAGGAGAGACCAGAGACCAGGAGAGACCAGAGACCAGGAGGGACCAGGAGAGACCAGAGACCAGGAGAGACCAGAGACCAGAAGGGACCAGGAGAGACCAGGAGGGACCAGGAGGGACCAGGAGGGACCAGGAGAGACCAGACCAAATTTGTTAAATATTTGTAATTTGACCCCATGAAAATGATGCTGAATGATGTATTAGTAGTTTGTGTTTGCAGCGTATCCTCGGATGTTCAGACAAGTGTCACTGGATCAGTTTGATACTGTGGAAAACTTAAAAATGTCACGATTGTCAAGGAAGTTCTGGGTCTTTTTTTAAAAGATTTTTGAGCAGATTTTTGAATAATTATTCATGATGGACACTGGAGATATCGACATCCTTAGAAAGTGTAATTCACACTGAATCTAAACATATATGTAAATATACATGTGTATCATGTTCGTATCTTCAGAAGTGAATACTTGTGTGTCTCTCTTACCCATGGCTCCCCCCTTGTGACACCCCCACAGCGACAGCCCCAGGCTGGCGGCGTTCCAGCAGGTCCCGATGATGGCGTACACCAGGATGCCCCCCAGGTTGCTGAAGAAGAGCTTGTTGGGCATGGAGTATCCCGCGTCGAGGATGACCTGAGGCAGCAGGTAGAAGAAGAAGACCGTCGGCGTCAGTTTGAACGTCTGCACCTTGTCCGCCCCCCAAATGATGCCCCCCAGGATGAAGCCAAAGCAG
Organism: Seriola lalandi dorsalis; assembly: GCF_002814215.2. NCBI lineage: Eukaryota > Metazoa > Chordata > Actinopteri > Carangiformes > Carangidae > Seriola > Seriola lalandi. Next base: position 30,490 of record NW_019525086.1, read on the forward strand.
ATGAGCAGGGCGCTCTCTGGGATCACGTCGGTCACATGGTGGTTGGCCTCGATGACTGAGAGGAGACAGGAGAAGAGAAGACAAACAAGTTTTATTGACGATAAGAAAACATCTTCAGATTCGTCGTCAGTCGACCTTCATTCATTTTAAACTGTAACTGAACCATGAGTCTAAAACTCTTGTGACGTTGCAGGTGGCAAAATCTGCAAATGATCAACTGCTGCTCTCGGTGGAGAAAGTGTCACTTGTGGTTCTGGGGATATGATTAACTCACCTGGGACGTGTGGACGTTCAGAAACCTCTCTGCAGAACTAAACACTGACTTCTGCTTCAGGCCACTCGACCTAATGATCCGACAAAGTGTCAGTGCCGCCGATTTAATAATGAAACCCACCAACCATGAGAACAGAGTCGTTAACCGGTGAGTCCAGGAACCTTTGCTCTGTTCCACAGTATTTCTCATGTGTGGAACCAGATCAATATGATTTTCTCAGGATCTGAAACCTGAACAGCAGGTGAAAGGTCAGAGTTTACAGTAATATATAATTCCTTCTCCACCCAGTTTTAAGATGAAATATTAATGAGAGGAGTGATTTTACAAAGTGTAAAACTGTGTGTGGAGTTTGTACTGAAGCAGGAACATGGACAGAGACAGAAGACGTCTTCTGTTCTCCGGAACAAACACGAGTGGAAATAACAGACGCTTCACCGCCGCCACCGACCGTCTCTTACAATATTAAAAAGAAAATCACTCAACTATTTAAAATGTCTCCTTTTCCTGAACTGTAGATTCTCATGGTTAAACATATTTTATCAACCAGCTTCTTACTATGATGATGATATAAACATAAACTTTATTATTTTATTATGGTCTTATCTTTATACTGAGTTATACTGTGTCCTCCTCATCTCTGTTGTAAACGCTGTTTTTAAAGGTTCTGTATAAATAAAGTTATTATTATTATTATTATTATCATTCTGGTTATTTCTGTGGATCAATGAGTTTAATATATATATTATATAATATATATATTATTTGACTC
>NW_019525086.1:31824-36145 GCF_002814215.2 Seriola lalandi dorsalis
GTGCATGAGTGCGTGCATGAGTGCGTGCATGAGTGCGTGCGTGAGTGCATGCGACAGGACTACATTGTAATTATTTCACATTGTTGTGTGTTAAAAATAGCTCAGCATTATCTTTGACAGAGGAATCTGCAGCAGGCCGAAGCTTCACTGTGTGAACCTGCATCATTAAACCTCTTTTCTATCGCTGCAGCTCCCGTCATGTGTTACATACCTAACTTTGCCAAACCAGCCACCAGTATCCACAGAGCCACCAGGTACGGACTGTCCACATGGTGCCACTTAAAGGTCACTATGGGAACCTCAGTGATGCTGGAGCCGTGACCGTGGTCAGTCCGGTTCGAGTCGGATCTGAACTCTGGTGGATTCAGGTGGGGGTCTCTGACCCTCCTGGCCCCTGAGATGGGCCCCCCCATCAGCAGCACTGAGCCCAGCAGCAAGAGCAGCACATATCCACAGAGTTTCATCTCATCAAATGAGCAGAAGAAGAGCCGCTCTTCTTCTTCTTCTTCTTCGCTCGTTCAACCTCAGACCAGACTGAGCCGCACACGTCTGATCGCTGCTTCCTCTGTCTTACTCCTTCTCATCTACTATCACTATCTGTTCACTCCTCTTCCTCCTCTTCCTCCTCTGCTGCTGCTTCTCTCTGTCCGGCTGAGACTCTGTGTCCTCCCACAGTCTGTGGTCAGAGGTGTGCAGAACGCTGCACTCAGCCTTTTATATGTACAGTATCTCCTCTGTGACCAAGGCTGTGTGTGTGTGTGTGTGTGTGTGTGTGTGTGTGTGTGTGTGGGAGTAACGGATGTCCAAGAAGTCTCAGTTATTCAGTCACGTTTGAAACATTCACCACTCACTGTGTTTGTCTTTTAACACATCTACTGAAGTTTGTCATGACATAAATTCAGTGTGTGTGTGTGTGTGTGTGTGTGTGTGTGTGTGTGTGTGTGTGAGGAATATTTCCACTGGCTGTCTCTCAGCTTTGTGCTCAGTAATGATTGACGCTGACGTTACTCAATCCCAGTTAAAGACTCTCTGAGAGAGAAGTCTCTTACGATCTTGTGATGCAGCGATGAGTCAGACAACAAGCTCATACTTTTGTTCTGTCATGAAAGTTTTGACATTTTAAATGAAATATATGTCATCTGAAAGTGATTTTATTTTTTCTTCATCAACAAAACCAACAATAAACTGATGAATATTTTGTTTAATAGGTGACATAATAATGCTAATGACGGTTAAATGAAAACTCAATAAAGACATTATTTGTTAACATTTGACATTGTTCTCACTAAAACACCAAATGTGTATTAATCCGCAGCAGGAAATAGTTCCATAAAATGCAGGACTTCCTTTTGACTAGCCAGCTGTTTTAGGAAAATAATGAACCTTTTTTAAAATGATAAAAACAACAAAGTATGTATTCATGACCTGTATTTAAAGCTTTATGTCGTCAGTGGGAACACATGGACCGAGCGTCACACGTGTCTTTAGAGATGAACATGTTGGTCTTTTCATGGGATCTGTGGACAAGAGGTGAAATATAGAATAACAGCAGCTTTATCCTTTAAATAACCGCGACAGGAGTTTAAAGGAAGCTACGTCCGGTCTGAGCCGCCGACACCAACACGTCAGTGTGGGTGTTCACTTCTATAAGATGTGTTTACTCCTGTTAGCGTTGATTCACTGAAGATGTGTGACTGGTTTTCTTTGGCCAACAGTCTCGTCCTGTCTGAGCGAGACAAGGGACAAAGGCCTCATTGGTGAGACGGACTGGTTTGATATGAACACAGGTGTGAGTGTGCGTCTCTCTAACAGCAACATAAACGGCTCATATATGAAGGTATTATCAGGTAAATGAAGTCACTTCTTTCACCGAGCAGTTTTAAAAGCTGTAAATCAAAGTTAGAAGAACATTTAGCGGCACAGTGGTCAGGCATGAACTCCCCCGGTCCGACTTATTAACTAATGACCTAATACATCTGCTCGCCAGTGGCTGCTCTTTAACTGCAGCTCTGTGAGCCGCAGAGAGACAGAGGTCAACGTCACGCTGCAACACACAGGTCAGACAGAGGTCACTCCCGCACTGGGAGGAGTCAGCAGTTACAGTTAAAGATTATCATGTTGTGGTTTGTCATGAAGAAAGAAATCGATTTCTGCTCAGTGACGTGTGTCATCTCTGACCTCACCCTCCAACCCGACAGCTCGGGAGGAGATGTGCATAAAGAAATGTTACTGTCATTCTTAGGTGTTCACCTGCTGCTTTTCATTCGCCACTCAGACCAGTTCCAGGTCACTTCCTGTTTATCCAGCGTCACAGTAAATATGAACCATCGGTGGGAAATTTTGTCAGAATTGCTGTGAAATCTTGAGTTACGGCTAAAAGGTGTTTTGCGAGGTCACACTGACCTTGACCTCTGACCTTTGACCACTAAAGTCTAATCAGTTCATGCGTGAGTCCAGGTGAGTGTTTGTGCCTAATCTGAAGAAGTTCCATCAAGGTGTTTCTGAGACATCGTGTCCACGAGAACGAGACGGACGGACGACCTGAAAACAAAATGGCCGCTGCTCTGACTGTCGCTGGCGGAGAGGAATTAAAATAAACTTCCTGATGTGATTCTATAAGATCATATATAGGGTTATAGGAGGTCGGACCGGAGGAGTTAATGTGAACTCACTGACTGAACCAGGAGAAAGAAGTTCTCTTATACGGGAACCTGCATTAGTTTCCATTGTCCTGCAGTCACCTGCACACTCACCTGCACACTCACCTGACGCAGAGAAAGAAATCTTTGTGACTCTGTCAAGAGGAAATAAGAGCCGAGGAAAACTGGAGCCTTTGTCTGCACTTCAACAAACCATGACGAGTGTCTCTAAAGTCAACATTCATACTGGGAACATATGATTTATGTAACTTTATGTTGTTGTACATGAATCACTGCTGAACTTTAAAGTGAAGTACCTGCTCATGTTTCCCGCCTCAGGTCCGGACTGAACAAACAAACATTCCTCAGCTCTGTAAGAGTCAGTGTTAGTGAACGCTCCAGATGTGTCCTCTGACCCCTGGCTGATGTTTGTGTTCTGCACAGCTCCTGTGTTTCAGTCTGAACAGCTTCAAGTGTGAACACTGATAAACTGAAGCTTTTCCTCCGCAGCGGCGACAGTCAGAGCGGCCATTTTGTTTCCAGGTCGTCCGTCTGTCCGTCTCGTTCTCGTGGACACGATGTCTCAGAAACACCTTGATTCTTCAGATTTGGCACAAACACTCACCAGGACTCACGGATGAACTGAGTAGATTTTGGTGGTCAAAGGTCAAAGGTCAAGGTCAGTGTGATCTCACAAAACGTTGTGACCTGGAACTAGTGTGAGTGGCGGAGGGATACGACCACGAGGACGTGATTCTACTTCATTGTTTTTAAGAAAATTGTTTTAAAAATCTACTTTCAAATCAGCAAATCAACTTTAAGTAAGAGACCAAGTGTCTGACCTCAGGTCGCTGCCTCACCTGGTAGAGCATGGACAGGTAAGATTAGTCCGACCTGTGGGTCATCCCCTCCCCCCCCTCTCTCCCCCTCTCTCTCTCCACTCTCTCTCCTGTCTCTCTCTCTCTCTGTCTCTCTCCCTCTCTCTCTCTCTCATTGAGACGATGATAAAGAAAAACCTATTAACATAAACCTCTAACAGTGATTATATATTTGATATATATTTGCATATTTCAATGATTATTTTCATAATTGAATGATCTCTGGATTATCTGATCAGTGTATTAATAATCTAGTCCATCAACTAAACTATCTGATGGACTGTGTCATCGTTCAGTTTATCCAGTAATTATTTTTATTTTTAAAACAAAGGCAAAATAAAAGCAAAAAAGCCACAAAAAATAAATAAAATATAAATTAGTGTTTAACCTTGTCAATCAGTAAAATCTGGAGACATTTATTTCCACAAAAACTCCAAACACAAAAGGTTTGTCGCTGCTTAAACATCAGGAACACGTTTCTGTGTTATCACTAATAATCCGTCTGACGGGTCACTGTCAGTACAAACACTGTGTAACACTCACACATGGACTCACACACGGACTCACACACAGACTCACACACGGACTCACACACAGACTCACACACGGACTCACACACAGACTCACACACAGACTCACACACAGACTCACACACGGACTCACACACAGACTCACACACGGACTCACACACGGACACGTCAACTGTAACACATCAGCTGATGTGTCTGTTTTCATCCATTAATCAGTCATTTCCTGCATCACATCCAGAAAACCACAGTCCCATATTTATGACAGCTGAGGTGC
>NW_019525086.1:36454-37031 GCF_002814215.2 Seriola lalandi dorsalis
TTTCTCCTTATCTTGGTCTTAAACTTAAGGAATCCCTTAAAGTCGGTTAAACTGTTGCTCTAAAGACCTTAGTGACCAAAGTTCACCTGGTGAAGTTCTTGCAAAATCAACGGGAGGATGAGATCACAGGTATCACAAGTGCTAATGGCATCAAATCAACAGTTTCCATGGAAACAGTAAAACTATGTATGTATGATAAAATAACTTGATTTTACTTGTTTTCTTGACTGAATTTCCAGCAAAAAATCATCATACACAATAAAACATGGTGGTGGTGTTTTACTAAAGTGCAGTTTGTTTTACGGAGTTACTTCATTCTTCTACGTCACTTTTCTGGGGGAAATCTTTAGTGTAACCTCAGTGACGCCTCACGGCCATGTAATTACACAGCATCACAAACTTTACATTAGAAGCTTCTGTTGTATTAGACTGAATTAGCTTTAGCTGGCTGTACTTAATAAACTGGCCACTGAGAGTGTGATCAGATTATAGAATATGATGCACTATTTTTGATTAAACCAACTAACGGCATGAAGGTTGTAAAAACTAGTTCCACCGTGGAGGTTAATGCATCAGT
>NW_019525086.1:38210-45258 GCF_002814215.2 Seriola lalandi dorsalis
TATTTGCTTTTTTTTTTTTTCTGAGATATCGTCGATTGTTTAAGCAAACGGTTCAAAAGAGGAAAATCAATCCAACACAGACATTGATCCAAACACTGAAGCAGCACACTGACGTCACTGCAGCTTCTTACAGTAAATGTATTTTAGATTTTACTACTTTCCTGCTCCGCTCTGACCTTTCAGAGTCACACACACACACACACACACACACACACACACACATCATCATCTTCACTTTAAGTGGTTCAGATATAAAGTCTAAGGAACGGTGACCAAACTGCAACGAGATACCTTTTTCTTTTGGTTGTTTTATTGGATATTATTATATATTCTTATATTAGAGGGTATTTCTATTTGTGTCTTCATTAGATAACAATAGTGGAGAGATGACAGGAAACAAGGAGGGAGAGATCCAACAAAGATCCCAGTCACACTCAAACTGCAGCTGCAGACGTTTCTGTCACCTAAAACTAATGTAGTTTAACACGGTGGACAAAATATTAGAAACACCTCTCAGCATAAAGCAGCACAAACTACAGCCTCCAAAACGACCGTCGAGTTGAATCAACTTCCCTTTAACCATCAACAATTTTACGCACAAGAAAATAGACAGTGCAGCTTTTTCTAATTATTCTCCAAAGCTATGGAATACAGCTGAAAACCTATTTATTTAACTTGGCTTTTAATTCATTCTCTCATATTTTATTTTTCTCACTGGTTTCTGTTTTTATTTTCATTTACATATTTTATCATCTACTGTCTTAGATTTTTTTATTGTAGTTTGAGCCTTTGAGCCACATCTCTTGTAGGGAAAGTTTATTATTATTATTATTATTATGGAGGAGGGTTTGTTACAGGATTGTTGTATTAGGCTGCATTAGTTATAGCTAGATTTAAACCTATAAACTGATATAATCTGATGTCTAACATCCATCATAGTCTTTAAACTTATTTTATGAAGTGTGTTAATTTGCTTTGTTAACTGCATATTTCAGGGAAATCTTTCAAATACTTAGCACACATCCTCCTCAGGTATTACTCCATAAAACACGTTAGCCACTCGAGAATTCAAGATGGCCGCCATTTCTGGCATCCACAAGTTCATCCACCATTTTCTCATATGAATAATCCAGGTGTCAAATCAAACATTTTAATTATGTAGAAATTTAATACACTATTAAAAATTAAAAGTACATTACATCAAAAATATTACTCACAAAAAGCTTGCTAACTAGGCTAGTGCTAGCGAGTTAGCCTTGATAGCTAAGTTAAGACAAGTAAACACGTAGACTGTCGACTCCTACAGAACTTTTGGTTCATCATTCGTCATAAATGCAAAAACATTGTGTTTCATGAAGAATTTTTTACATTACATTTTAGAAATCGCACAAATAAAAATTTGAGAGTCTAAAACAGGTTTAAAGTGCAAAATCACTGAAATCTGTCCCGTGGGGAAAATTCTCCCATATGGCAGCCATCTTGAAATTTCAAATTAATGGCCCAAGAAGAATAAACATACCAACTTTGGTGCTTGTCTCCACATTAGAAAGATTATTGCATCCACCTGCTGCGCTAACAAACGTGTACAGGAAGTGTCCGACGACATGAGGACGGGAAGGCCGTTTGACCCGTTTGTCTCCCTTATTGGAAAAGAAGCGCCTGCACCCCCGACATCCTCTCCCTCCCCTGCCAGACTACACAACAAAAACTGTGTTGACCCTTCATTGCCACTATCCCTGTGTGTTTAGGTGACAGAGACTAGTAAATGAACCCTAGTTTGGACGCGCCGTCTCTTTTCCATGAGTCGTTAATCACGGTTTATCTCCGCGAGTCGCAACCCCTCTAGTTACAATTTAAACAGCTGCTGTTCTCACTGGCAGGAGCCCTAAGAGCCTTCATTCACTCCTTCTGTCTGTATTAATCGGATCATTATCTGAGGACTGAGAAAAGGGTTTTTCCAGTATTTTACAAAGAACACATTTACACAACAGAAGGTGTTTATATACATCTTTCCCTTAAACTTCATTTCCTGGTTTTTGTGTTTAACCTAGACACACATGGAAAGACAGCACTATACTTAACAAGGATGTCTGGTGTATCTGCCTTTTCACTGATAAAAGACAGACTGAACTCTTTAGTCTTCATATCTGTATAGGACATGTCAGCAGGATGCATCCACACCCACATCTGCAGATTCCTATTAAATAACAGCAGCAGTTAAAACTAAAAGAGCAGAACATCCAGGATGTTCAGGCAATAAAACCAGGAAAAGTTCAGGATTTCTTTTCCTGGATTCGCTCCAACATCTAATTACTTCTTCTTTGTAGCATGACCAAACTTCCTTCTTAATTACCTTATAATCTGATGACTGATCTTCGACTCACTAAAAAACAACCAGGACCAAAATCACACGTGTCATTCCCCTATTTCCTCGCCCTGTTTCTATTCAACCACACTGAAACCTGCAGAGTCATTTTCTCCTTCTGGACACCAGCATGGACTTCAGGAAGTTGCTTGCATGGCATCTCTGTTGACAGTTTATGAGTAAACTGGCTGCATCGATTGCTGCCCTGCCTTTAGAAAAGTCCGAGACTCGTATCTAAGGTCAGTGGTAATCAGGGTCTTTGTGAGGGCAGCCATCAACAAAGAAGTGCTCTGATTGTGTCTTGATCTCTGAGGTTAGTCATCAACAGGACGAAGCTGGGAGGAACTAGATCAGACTCGCTACAGACCGCCATGAGGGTTTTTGGAATAAATAAAAGAACGAGCTCAACATGATGCCGTCAGAATTACAGAGTCACAGTTGCAGGAAATCATGATTCATTTTTCCTGACAACTAGAACTGAGACAATCAATTAATCAACTGACAGAAACTGAAAAAAACCCAATTATGACAATTATTTAAATCATTTATCAAGCCGACAGCAGCTCTGTGAGGCTACACTGATACACCATGAGCTACCAATGCTAACATGCTCATAATAACAAGCCAACATGCTAATGTTTAGCAGGTATAACATTTGTAGTTTAGCGTGTCTGCATGCTAACATTAGCTAATTAGCACTAAACACAAAGTACAGCTGAGGATTATGGGATGTCACTGGTTTTGAAGATCATTGCTCTCAAAACAAAATACTGGAAAATCTGAAGTTTTGAGTGACAACTGACAGATGATGGTTTTGTGTTTGATTTAGTTGCATCTGGAGCAGATTTACTGACTGAAGTTGCTTAAAGTTCATGTTTCCATGGTTTGTACAGACGATATTCTCTGAACCTCTGGGTGAGCTGCTGCCTGCATCTCTCCTGCTGCAGATCTCTGCATTAAATAAAATATTCTCTGGTTCCAGGTTCTTACCTGTGAGGATTTCCTTCTTTTCTCTGTTTTATGTCGATGTAAAAGGAAAATCTTTTGTTTTAAAATGTTGGTTGGATAAAACAAGATTTCTCAAAATGTCACATTGAACTTTATCATTATTTATCATTATTTTATGATATCTTATCGACTAAATGATTAACACATTGATCAGATAATCCACAGATCATTCAATAATGAAAATAATCATTAGTCGGAGGCCTCTCTCAGGGATGTTATCAAGTAGGAACACACTGACTCAAACTCTAAAACATATAAGTTATAATCACTGTTATAGTTAAATGTTAAACAGTTATATATGTTATTAGTACAGATTAGCTTGTTATGTGATGGGGAAGTTTTATTGAGTCACTGAGAGGAAGAAACATCAGTGAGAGTCAGACACAAAGAAAAAAACACCCATCTGGTATTTTCCTCATTCCTGTCATCGTCATCTTTTACATGTTTTAACATTTGGATCAGTGTTTGCTCCAGACAACACGTCATTGACTGATTTAACCTTTATCTATTAATAAACTCGCTCAGTTACTCAGTGTTTTCTCCTTTGATAACAAATATTCAACTATTGTAAATGAATGTTTCTTTGCTGGAGTATTTTCTGTTGTGCAATATGGAAAACATGGCAGGAGATAAGAATGGAACTTTTACCACACAGTTTCTGCAGAGTTCCTTCAGTTAATACTTTAACACTTTTAAAGACATTTTTAATCACATATTGAATCACATTTAATAACTATTTCACGGTCCTTTTGGCCAAAGCATGAATGACTTCAATGAAAACCAGCAGCACATGACATTAATTATCTTTTCAGTACTTTCCATCATTATGTAACAATAATTCCACTTAATATCCTTAATTAATCATTAAATCTGCAGTGTTGAACTCTTGTCTCCCCCTTCTGGCAGTGACAGTAATTACACAAACACTGTTGAATACAGAGAGATTTCCACAGTTCCAAGATAATAATGAGTTATTATTCAGGTGGAGTAAATGTAATGGCTACAGAGCCTACTCCAAATATTTTACAAATGTCAACCTGTCCAGGAGCAGGAAGGTGTCATCCATGTCTGTCTCAGTCCCTTCTCTTCTTTCAGCGCTCTCCAACGAGGAGAAGCCAAAACCAGGCAAATCATATCATCATATATATATATATATAATATGATTTATTTTAATATTTCATATAGACTTATAGAGGTTATTTGTAATTGAAATTAAGACTTTTTAATGACTTCAAAGGCCTTTTTTCTTTGTGGAAACTGGAACTGATTTTCACCACGTCTAGATATCCTGTACAACAAATCAACATGAATGTGATTATTGTTAATCACTGACAGTGACTGCTCTTTAAATGTTTTATAAATCTAACACTGTACTGACACAAAGTGGAGAAGAGTTCAACAGTATGAAACTTACACAAATACAACAAATACAACTGTATTGTTCCCACTACTGAATGTAGCTGTTTAAAAGTCACAGCATGTTCATCTGCCACAGAGAGTTTGTGGTGTCAAGTTACAGACGGTGTTAAATAAAAACAGTGCAACCTGCAGGGACTTCGCTTCTCATCACAGAGTCTAAGTTTACAGTTCAAGTTAGTAACAGAAATGTTGAACCAACAGAGGCTGACCTTTGATATGAGCACAATCTGATATTACTCAACTTATCTCATTTATTATAACTAAAGAGCAGGTGATTGCCTACAATATAAACATGAATAAACACTTTCTATACAGTCTGACACACAAACTGTAACAGTGTCACCGACACACCCAATAAATCACGTAAGACCTGTTAGATTCTGAAAGAAACATGAATCAGTCTAAACTATGATTCAGAGAGGCAGTGTTTCAGATTGGGGATTCGTAACTCACTTACCTCAAAGACTTCAGCTGCACATTGAGCTTCGATTCAATCGTGACGTCTTGATCCTTGTGAGGAAAACTTCAGCCTGGACTCATGATGCTGCTCAAAGAGACAAAAGAGGAGGTTAGAAAAAGTATTTCCTTCATGTTAGGTTGCTTTACTAAAACCTGTATCCACATGCTTTTTGCCATTCTGTGTATTTTATTAAAACTGTATTTTTCTGCATATCTCCTTAGCTAAACTCACAAAGATCAGATAAAAAAAGGTGAGAAGGTTGTGAGAATATAAAAGTGTAAATCCACACTGTAGAAACATTTTTAATCAATAGTTAAATCATTGGGTTTCACCAGTTTTCATTTCATCACAGTTATGAATGAACATAACAGAATGAGTATATGACATCTGAATAACTTCCCCTCGTCTGATGCAAGTCACCTAATGGCCACTAGAGACTCCCATAAGCTCATCATATACAAGTCTTTTTTGTTAGATCACCATTAATGAGCAAAGAGTATCATACAACACACAGACATATAGATATATACCTTTTTCACAGAAGATGTTACTAGAACTGTAAACCTACATTTAACATGCCACAGAGGAAAAGCACAGATGTAAATAATGAAATGTTTCAGTTTCAGTTTCAGGGTGTTGTTAATGCTGGGACACTTGAACACAACAGAGTGTCAGTGGTGGAAAGTGAATATTTACTCAACTTAAGTACATTTTTGATGTTGATTAATTTATTGATGTGATGATAAATTGATGAGACTGATGGTGACAGGAGCGTTCTGTGTGTGTGCTCACATTCAGACAAATGCATCAAAACTCACTGGACGACATTCCACCATTCAGCAGAACAATAATCCTAAACATAGAGCCAAAGCAACCACAGTTTTCCAAGGTGAAGAAGTGGAATATAAAGACTAGTTAAGTCAAATACCTGATCTCAATCCACTTGGTGAAAACCAGCCTGAAGGCAGAGAGGCCCAACAACAAGGAGCTGAAGGAGGCTGAGGTGAAGCGTCACAGGGAACATACAAAGCATCTGCTGATGTCTACGGGTCGACTGGCTGCAAAGATTTAGAATGTATAAATAGCCTATCTGACATTAATTAATGCATGATTAATCCTTAATTAATGTTTCAGAGAGCAGCTATCACACAATATCATGTCCTGTTTTACCTAAGACATGAAAACATAACAGCCATAATGATTTAAATGTATTTTATTGAAAGTGAAAATGACAACAACATTCTGTAACTGCTGGGATTTATAATACAACCAGATCCAGATCAGATCCAGGCCTCAGTACCGTCTGTCTGCTGCCAGAACCTCAGTCAGTGAAGATGCAGCTCAGGTACCTTTATAATCTTCTGACCCACAGATCTAATATCTGTGGATCTACAGTCCACTTCAATAGATACAGGTCAGATTTGACCTGAACAGCCTCAATGTACAAACATTCACAGCACCCGAACAAAAGTATAAAATATTGTAATATTTTCATTTTGGTGTATTTTGGGTCACTTTAGGAAAAGTCATCAAATTTCAGGCTAAAAGACATTTATAGTATTTTTTTTACTGCTGTCTACTTTACAATTTGACCCGAACAGCTTGTAAGGTTAGTTAGCTTAGACTAGCGAAGAATTAAAGCTAGCAAGCTAGCGCTACAGCAAGCTAATGTTGCTAGCTATAATGTTATTATCGTAAACTCAGCTCCTTAGCCTTTTAGGGAGATGATAATGCATTTCTTGCCACTGGTTAGATAGTGATAAGTTATAGTGAACGTATTTTCTCAGAAATCTAAA
>NW_019525086.1:45601-67665 GCF_002814215.2 Seriola lalandi dorsalis
TTTGACGTTAGTTTGAGGTGAGCGGGAAACACACATCACATCACATCGTCAGGGAAACAGACTTCGGCACAGCACGTGACGTTACCCAGCATGCTGCGGGGCGCTGACAGAAACCGACAGAGGAAGAAGATGCGAATCGGTGAGTAAAGTCTGTTTAAAACACTACGAAGTCATATATCTACAGGTGTATACCTGCCGTGTTTGGTTTTAACGCGGCGCTGAACGTTCGTGACGAATATGAAACTACGTCATTGTATTTCGACGTTGTTTTTAACCAGGAAGCAACAGGGCGGCCGGTGTTTAAATGCCTCAAACTTGGTGTTACGGGTGAAGCATTTTGTCGGGGGGGGGGTTTGTGTGTGACGGTATGGAGACTAGCTAACATCGCCCGGGAAAGCTCCAAACCCGAGTGGAGGCGTTTTGGCAGCGGGAGAGAGAGGCTGGTATCTGAGGCTGATGTCTGCCAGTGCTGGGCAAGGACAGAGCCGAGCCCGCTGACAGGCTGACGTCACTGTCAGCTGTTTGATCTGCCGGAGCGGTTTATCGGTCAGAGGCTTTTTACCTGGGTGGTGAGATTCAGTTGGACCTGACGCCACTCTCACTGCAACTCACTGCCTGAAGGCTACAAACACGTCATGAAGGTATGACGTTACAGAGCTGTTGCCATAGATACATTAGTTTTTATTTGGATGTCATTAACATCCTTTGCGCATAGAACAGCTTCCCCAGGTTGCAAAATAAATCTGGCTCATACTTTGGCCATATTTAAAAACAATAAAATCAATTAAAATAAAATACATTTGAATTTAAATAAAATACATAGAAATTAGACAAAACTTCAAGAAACACAAGACAAAAGAGAAATACACTGAAAGATTTTAAGGCTAACTGTTTGATCAGTTTTAACCTCAGCAGTCACAGTACAGTTACACAGCTCTGCATCTAATAATAATCACAAAAATAACCCCAGGACAGTTCATCTGTCAGTGTTGAGGACTCTGAACCTCAGTCCCGTTTCTGCGAATTAATGGATTTTATTGAGTTTTTGTCAGTGTGGATAATTCTGTCTGGATTTAATAACTAAACAGATTTTGTTGTTGTTTGTAATTTGTTGCAGTCTGAAGTTTAATCCAGGCCGCTGCCCTGTCTGTGGTGAAACACAGTTGAATACTGAGGCCTTGTGGCATGAAAATGTGAGTATCCCTGTAATGCACAGAGAACATCTAGTGTGGCATATTGCTGTTGTCAGAAGCCTAAAAGTCTGCACATTGAGACACTGAAATAGAAAAGCCCAAACAAGCATGTGTCAACACTGTGATAAAGCCTCCAGTGTTAATGAACACTGTCACAACAGTGTCCTGATTTCACTTTGTGCTGCAGGCTGTGTGCGCTGACAGCTGCTGTTGGCACTGGAGAGATTTTCCTCTTTTATATCATTACAGCCAAACTGACACTGCACAACATTTCTAGTCTTTCATGGTGGCTTTAATGGAGCAGGATAATGCATGTGTGCACACTGCATGCGCAGTATATGTCCTGTTTATTCATTTACATTTACATTTAAATGGAATCATTTGTCAGATGCTTTTATCTATAGTGTATGAACATAATGTTCATATGAACAACTGCTTATTATTATTATTATTATTATTACAAATTCTTAAAAATATATATTCTTTTTGAATAATTGTGACCCAGATGTTTTGTGAGCGGGACATTTTACATTTGAAAAATAAACAGTGTTTTCCTGGCGGACAAACTGTTTAACGGACACTTCTTCTAAATGACCTCAAACGCATCATTGTTGGCATTTCTGTAGTGCAATTCTCACTACTTAGCCACAAATAGAATATTTGCTAATAACAATATATTTGTGATAAGCTAATATCAGCCAATACACTGTGCTGCTCTTCTTGCTAATTCATCAAACAGACTTTAACAGATAAAGAGAGAAAGAGAAAGTCTCAGCAAAGTCTGAACTGGAATAAAAATACCATAAATAACATGTAATGCTCGACTTTAGAGAGACACAGTCACATCGTGGACTGGTAACATCTACATTATAGAAACCTGCAGTGGGACCTCTGGGGTTTTGTGTGATGTGGGTAACAGCTGATCACGTTCAGCTGAACTGTCATTAAAGTAACAGGATATTTTGCTCATATTCATTTCTTATATCTTATAGGCTTGGTTCTCTTTTTAGCACGTAGCTGTTAGCTCCTTAATTTTCTTGTCAGTTTGTGAATGTGAATCTCCTTTTCAGTCTTTGTCAGTTATCAACAAAGAGAACAGACTATCAATATACAAGTTTTCAATATTTTCACTCAATCAAACAGCAGATATGATTGTTATGTTTGAGTAAACAAATCAACTTCACATCACATGACAACCCAGTTTTAAAGTTCTGTCCTCAGGCTGTTGTGGAACCAACCCTTGACCAAGGAGATAACATGAGTACAACGACCAACACATTGAGTTGTGTTGCAGCAGATGAGATCATCACGATGCGTGTGTTTACCCTGAGGGTGATGGTGCCTGTTCTTCAGGATGTTCATCACATGTCTGCTGTGTCAGTGGCTACAGAGGCAGATATAAAGGAGGCTAAAGAAAGCATCTCATCTGTCTCTCTCTGCTGCAGCCTCAGATATGGATTACAAGGTTGTGTTTTCAACCTTGGAGACCGTGTGTGAAGACAACATCGCTATCCTGTGTGGGCCTTCTGAGTCTTCTGACTTGCCGTACGGCACTGTTGCCGAGCGCCTGATCACATGTCTGAGACAGATTCAGGAGCACGGTCGAGCTCTGGAGCCCGTGGTCGCCAGCTTCACCGCCATTTATCACCACTATGATTTCGACGCACAAACGCCGGGGAATGGATACCGCACCCTGGTCAAGGTATGACTCGCTGCTGGACTGTGCTGTGTTGTGTGACCTGTTATTGATTCTTACAAGTTTTGTGTAAGTAAACAAAACTCAAGTGAGCATAGTTGCTGTTTGAGTGTAGTTTGTAGGTTGTCAACAATGACAGGTTAAATTTAATCATCACACATTACATTTGTGTAGTTATAGTTATAATCTGCAACTTTTCCACATTAAAATGTCTAAAAACAACTGGACTTCTGTTCTTTATGTTGTCAAGTTGTGTTCTTACATCATCACAAATGTTTCCATCAATTCAAAAACCAGAGAAATCTGTGATTTTTATCATGGTAATGTTTCATTGGTCGCCTGTTGATGACATCACATCCTCTATGATCAGTGTGTTTGTCTGACAGAAGCTCAGCATTGACTTTTATCTAGTTTTAAGCCACAGACACTTTTTCCTCCTCGGTGGTTTCCGTTGTTAGAACCAGATGATTTTAGTCGTCGGACGTCTGGATCTTTATCAGAGAAACAAGCTGCTCAGCTGCAGCTGCTTTCTGGGTGTTTCTCCTGGTTTTAATCTCCTGGTGTGTTTGTTGTGGAGAGGAGGAAACCTCTGTGGATCATTCAGCTGCTGGTAAAAACCTGCTGAACGTCTGGTTCATGAGCGATCGGAGAAACAGTCAGAACAAAGGTTAGCATCAGTCTCAGCTCCAGCGTCGCTCAGACTCTGACTTTAAATGTGAAACTGACTTATTTAGTGTTTTTACTGGTTAGAATCTGTTTGATTTCCTGAACCACTGACACTGAAGGAATCCAAACCTTTCAAATGTCGTTTCCCTTCATCTTCAGTAAAATCCACAGTTTCTTTGTCTCTCCTGTTTGTTTCAGGTCTTACACTCCTGCCTCTTGCACATCATTCATAAGGGCCGGTACATCGCCTCTAACTACAACAGTGCCTTCTTCAGGGCCGAGCACAACGCGTCTGAGATGGAGGCGTACTGCAGCGCCCTGTGTCAGCTGCGCGCCCTCCTCCACCTCGCCGAGCAGCTGATCAGGGACAATGACTTCGGCCAGCTGTACTCCCTACAGGACAGGGAGCTGAGCCGCAGGTTGGTGCAGGAGTACAGCTCCATGCACAAGGCCTGTTTCTACGGCCGCTGTCTGGGCTTTCAGGTGAATTATTCCTCACAACCTTTGTTTGTTTTAACAGATATGTTAAAGAAGTGTGATTCAGATTATTAGTCGGTTAACACTTTTCACGCAGGTACAGTTTATGTCACTGATCTTTTTTCCTTTCAGTTCTCTCCGGCCCTCCGTCCGTTCCTCCAGACCGTTGTCATCAGCATGGTTTCCTATGGAGAGACGTATGGGAAGCAGCAGTCTGGGTTGGGTGAGTCTTGTTCTTCTTTATTCTCAGGTCCTTGTTTTGATATTTTCAGATGTGATCATCTTTAAAATAAGTTTCCCTCCCCCTCCAGGTTTGGCAGCTCTCTCTCTCCTCACATCAGGGAAGTACGTCATCGATCCTGACCTGCGGGGCGCTGAGTTTGAACGCATCACCCAGAACCTGGATTTGCAGTTCTGGAAGTCCTTCTGGAACCTCACAGAGTCCGGCCTTATAACAGTAAGCAGGGTCAAACACTGTCACTATCACTCTGATGTTACCGGAGCTGCTCTTCAGTGGTTTCACTCCTCTCTCCCTCCTGACTGTCTCTGTCAGGGCTTCAACAGAATAGCCTCCAACCAAGTGCAGGTGAACTTCACCCTGACTGTGCCTCCTGTCACACTGCGCCTTCCTCTGGCCTCAGACCCCAGTCTAACAGCCACTGTGTCGCCTCCAATAGCCCACTGGGGCCCCGGGCCGGTCCACATGCGTCTGATCTCCTACGAGCTTCGAGAAGGACAGGTGAGGATCTACAGCTCTCAATACACCTAAAGTAATAAACAAACAAATCAAAGCAAACTTTATTTATACGACACTTTTCAAAACGGATAGAAGAGATGACAGATGAAAAAAGAAAACAATATATTTAAAAACAAAGAGAAGAAAGTGAACAAACCACAAAATATTTCAGTAATTCATAATTATAATTCTTTATTCAGATAAATTACTTTGTACATGGACTTTTTGTCTCCTGTTAGAATCAGGATCAGAATCTGGTTTAAGCCGGTTTTAAACATAAAAGGAATTAGCTTCGATGTTTTGGTTCATAACAATAAACATAAAAATATAAACAAATATAAAACAAGCAGGTCCTGCAGGTCAGAGACATTACATATAAATAGAAAAACACCTTATTGCTTCTCCTTTAACTTTATAGGACAGTGAAGAGCTGCTGGCTTTCTCCCGAGCCGACCCTCCTCCCATCTCCGTGTCTCATCTCCCCTGGGTGCAGAAACAGCCGCGCTCCCCCTGGCTGCTCATCCACTTCCACGGAGGAGGTTTTGTCGCTCAGACGTCCAGATCTCATGAGGTACAGAACAGACTGATGGAGTTACTACATTTAAATCATCTGGTTAATGCTACGACGTACAGTTGATGGTATTGATTACCAGGGGCGGGTTCTCGTCAGCTGAGGGAGTTACTGAAGGATGTTGCTCAAAATTACGGCAGGGAAAGAGATTTTACAGCAGTAAAATTCTACTGTTTCCATGGAGACCGTTGATTTGCTTTGGTCACTAAGGTCTTTTGTGCAATAATTTAACTGACTTCAAGGGATTTCTGAAGTTTGAAGAGAAAACCTTAAAACTTTAAATACTCCAGGGAACATTTTAAGGAAGGGAAGGAAGGAGAAGACTTAAGGGTGTTTCATGCAACTGTTTTATTTTAAGGAAAGATCTTAACTTAAGGCGTTTCGTTTGACCGGCCCCAGGGTCTTACAGTCTTACAAATCAACAAACCATTTATTAAGCAGCTGTTGCTTTGAACTTCATCACACATCTTTTATTCTGTTACTCTCATCTTCCAGAATTACATTCGGAGCTGGTCGAAGGAGCTGAACGTCCCCGTCCTCTCCGTCGACTACTCTCTGTCACCTGAGGCGCCGTTTCCCCGAGCTCTGGAGGAGTGTTTCTACGCCTACTGCTGGGCACTGAACCACTGTCACCTGCTGGGTGAGGGTCACACTACACTGGGCTGCAGTAGACCAATCAGGAGAACTCATTACATTTTTATTTATTAATCTGTTAATATTTCTTGATATTTTTTGGCCATTAATCTGCCTGTAATTTGACAAAGTTACTGCTTATCTTTTCTTCTTCTTTTTTTTTTACTTAGTAAAAAGAAGCTTAAGAGAGAAAACTATAAACACACTGAGAGCAACAAACATGTTCAGTATACACTAATATATTCACATGAGCAGGTCTACAGACTTTAATAAATGCTGCAGAGCAGATACACTTTCATAGTGCTCCAGCTCCAGCAGGAGGGCACCACATGTACTGATGTGTACACACTATCAGTTCATTATCAGAACATGGAAAGTGTCATATGTGCCCACTCACATGCCCAAGCACTGCAGAAATGTAAAGACATAGAAATAGGATGAAAGGCTAAATGGTAATAATGATCTTTTGAGGGAGTTTTCAGTTATTGGTTTGTCTGTAAAACGTAAGAAAATTGTGAAAAATGCCCAAAGTGACATTTTCATTCATTGTTTTGTCCAGAGTTCAAAGACTTTGCACCAATGAGACACTTGGAAAAGCAGGAAATCTAATAGTTTCAGCAGCTGATGATCATGTGAAGTGATTTAGATAAAAACATCCACCAAATAAACTTTTAAAATCTCTTCGTTCTTTAACATATTGAACATATAATGATCATCAGTGTTAATAAATGTTAATGCTTCTGTCTGTTCAGGCTCCACAGCGGAGCGGGTCTGTCTGGCGGGGGACAGCGCCGGAGGAAACCTCTGCATCACTGTGTCCATGAAGGCCATGTCCAGCGGCATCCGAGTCCCCGACGGCATCATGGCCGCCTACCCCGCTACCCTGCTCACCACCGACGCCTCGCCCTCCCGTCTCCTCACGCTCATCGACCCAATGTTGCCTCTAGGTGTTCTGGCTAAGTGCATCAACGCCTATGCAGGTATGTGGGCGTACTGTGTGTGTGTGTGTGTGTGTGTGTGTGTGTGTGTGTGTGTGTGTATATCAGTGTCACAGCTCATTTAACTCGAGCACTTTCTGTCACTGGAACAGGAAACAGAAAACCACACGTGTTATGTAAGATGTTGATATTAACCCTTGGTCTGACCTCCCTCCCTCCCAGGTACAGACTCGTGCACGGTGCAGTCTGCGGTGGGCAGCAGCAGTCTGAGCGCTCTGGGCAGAGACACGGCTCTGCTGCTCAGCGATCTCACCCAGGGAGCCTCCAACTGGATCCAGTCCTTCCTGGACCCCATGCGGAGCTCAGGTGGAGCACGCTCCCTGTCCTCGCCACAGAGGAGGTCTCAGAGCGGCGAGACCGGCAGGACGTCCAATCACACCTCCACGCTGGCTCCCGGAGCTTACCCACAAGGCTTTGAGCCCCTGCGCTCCGAGTGCCTGGCTTTCATTCGCCCGACCTCGTGTCCCATCATCAGGAACCCGTTTGTGTCACCGCTGCTGGCTCCAAACAACCTGCTGAGAGGCCTGCCGCCCGTCCACATCGTGGTAAGACGGGGGGGGGGGGGTTACAGAAGACAACAGAGACTCTTATTTTGTTTATTTATTTCACCAGGAAGATTATTCCAGACACAGCTTCTTCCTGAGCCTCTTCTTACACACCATGAAATCATTGTGTAATGTGGTTTCACCTGTTTTATTTTACCACCAGAAAATTACAAGTCTTACAACTTATGAAAATTAATGAGAATCCTCTGTGTCGGCGACGGTCTGAGCAGCAGCCATTTTGTTTTCAGGTCGTCCGTCTCATTCTCGTGGACACGATATCTCATTAACACCTTGAGTGAACTTTTTCATCACAAACATTCACTCGGACTCAGTGATTAGTTTTTAGTGGTTAAAGGTCAAAGGTCAGTGTGACCTCACAAAACACTTTTTAGCTGTTACTCAAGACTTTCCCTTCACAGCAGTTAAGACAAAATTTCCCACAAATGGTTCATATTTTATATCTTATGACTCTGGATAAACAGGAAGTGACCTGGAACTAGTGTGAGTGGCGGAGGGATACGACCCAGAGGAGGTGGTCTAGTATCAGTTTTCTGTTTGTGGTTTTCAGTACGTGTCCTCCATGTCTCCACTCAGGCCTCTGCTCTGGACGCCTTGCTGGACGACTCTGTGATGTTTGCCAAGAAGCTGCGAGACATGGGTCAGCCGGTGACTCTGACGGTGGTGGAGGACCTGCCCCACGGCTTCCTCAGCCTATCACAGCTCGCCAAGGAGACGGTGGTCGCCACTGAAGTGTGTGTGGCGCGAATGAAGGAGATTTTTGAGCAAGAAAACCCGACGTCTGCACTTCACAAACGGCCATAGAACCCGTCCCTCCGGCTGGTGTTTCTGTCCTTCTTGGGACTGAAAGAGAGAACTGACAGAATGTGGAGAGACGGATGCAATAAGTTTAAATAAAGGAAACAAATGTTAAGAGGATGCAACAAAACTGTAAAGATGGAGGAACCTGCACAACGACGATGTTCTTCTACCAGCTCTAATATGATCCAACATGATGATTAGAAAAGGAAATAATCTGTATTTTTCTACTAAGATTCACACACTGAGGATGCTGATGAAACGCACATAGAAAATATCACAGACTGACATTAAAAATCACCATAACCAGCCCTGACAGTGACTCACACACTGACCTGTCAGTAACAGGAAGCTGTTGTGCCTTCAGATTAAAGTGTTTGGATCGTTCATCAAACGGATCAGGATTAAAGGTTTACTTGTACAGGAAACGCACTTTAGATGCACTGTATTATTATTATTATTATTATTATTATTATTATTGTTAGATTAAATATATCATCTGGTTTTTCCAGTTTGTCACATGTTTACAACATATTGATCAGGAGGCCTTCACCTTGTATTAACCAGCAGGATGTGGATGTGGGTGTAAAAGTAACTTGTTCTAATGTAAATGAATTCATAAATATTATATATATTTAACACAGTGTTGTTAAACTTAAAGTCTGTATTAAATCAAAGCTGCAGAGATTCCTGGTGTTAGATGTTTCCTTTGTTTGAAGCGTTCTGATGTTAACTGGGACTCGTTAGTGTTTCCTCCTCGGTTCTGTGCAGCGTGTTGACGAACTTCCTGACCCTGTGGAATCTTATGTTTTACTCTTAATTTAATCACACATTTCATAAATAGTGTGTTTAATCCTGCTGTGTAGAAACATTGTTAAAGCGTCTGTGTCACATGTGGATGACTGATTGTTCTGCAGGTTATTACAGACAGTAAAACGTCACAACACATTTATAAAACATGAACGTTACAGCAGAATAACCTGAATGTGACATATTTAACACAGCTTGACATTTCCCATCCTTCACGATAACCGCCTCCACCTTCACACTGTTTGCTCTTGCAGCACTTGTCAGTGTTCCCATACTGTACATGATGTGTTTGTCATTTTTCTGGCACCAGCTCCGTCTCCGTCTCCTTCTTCTATTGGTTCTTCCTCAGCGCTGACCATCAGTGACGTCGACCGCAGCAAACGCACACAAACTTTAAATGTGAGGAGTCGAATGAGATGCCTCCCTGTCTGCAGGAGCCCAAAGATGTTGTTCCACGTCTTCCTCCTGTTGGCGGCGACTAACGGTGAGTTTGAGTCAAAGAAAAAACAAAAGTATTAAGTAAGTACTTTCATCACCTCAGGTTTCAGAGATGTTTCCTCTCTTGAGCTTCTTTAAAAATAAAAAGTTACGCAGTAACTTCCTTTGCTAAATAACAGGCAGATTAAAGGCCAAAAACAACCTCCCTCTGATAATAATAATAATAATAATAATAATAATAATTTACAGAGCACTTTTCAAAACCTGCTTAACAAAGGCAGAAATAAAATAAAACTAAATAAAATCTAAATAAAATAATACTGTGTTTACAAAGTGTTGTTTAAAAGTTGCTGTATAAATAAAGTTATTGTCATTAATATTATTGTAGATTGGCACCGTGAGAACTTTTATATGTGATTGTGAGATATGTTCTTCTCTTGTTTCCTCTCCTGTCTGTTTCCTGTTCAGCCGCCTTCAGCTTTGACGACAGGATCGTCGGGGGTTACGAGTGTAGACCTCACTCCGTCCCCTGGCAGGTGTCGCTCAACAACGGCTGGCACTTCTGCGGAGGAACCCTGATCAACAGCCGCTGGGTGGTCAGTGCTGCTCACTGCTATAAGTAAGTCAGAGTTAGACCCGCAGCACCCAGCTCCACCGAGAGAGGAGTGTTCACCTCTGCTCTGTTCCCATCATGCACCAGGGATGAGAACATTGAGCTGCGTTTGGGTGAGCACCACATTCGCTACAAGGACGGCCCCGAGCAGTTCATCGCCGCTGCTGCCGTCATCCGCCACCCCGAGTACGACCGTTACACCATCAACAACGACATCATGATGATCAAACTGGCCGAGCCGGCGGAGCTTAATGAGTACGTGCAGCCGGCGTCCCTGCCCAGCAGATGTGCCCCTGCAGGGACCCAGTGTCTGGTGTCAGGGTGGGGGGCCACTCAGAGTCCCTGTAAGTTCCTGCCAGTGAATTGAATCCAGTGGCTGCAGGAGTCGGGAGAAGATCAACCGTCAGGTGTCTCATGTGTCTCTGTGGTTTTGTGTTGTGACACAGTCGGATGTCTGAAGTGTCTTCACTGCCTGGACCTGCCCGTCCTGTCGCAGCAGGACTGTGAGCGCTCCTACCCCGACAGGATCACCGCCGCCATGTTCTGTGCCGGCTTCCTGGAGGGAGGAAAGGACTCCTGCCAGGTACAGCACAAAACCACACAATCAGACTTTAGTTTTGTCTGTACAGATTTCAGCTTGTTGACTCAGTTTCACGTGACAAAATAACTTTGGAACTGATCTGGTCTCTATACAAGTTTCACATTCTGCTTTTCTAAACTTTTTGTTGTGTTATTTAGTCAAGTTATCAATTCATCTTCCCATTATTTCTCAATTAATCCATTCATCGTCGGTGGTTACAAGTGTCGAGCTTCATTATTTTCCGTCTGGTCCATCAGGGAGACTCTGGGGGTCCTCTGGTGTGTAACGGCGAGCTGCAGGGGGTGGTGTCCTGGGGATGGGGCTGTGCTGAGGTGAATCGTCCCGGAGTCTACGCCAAGGTCAGTTCCTCTAACACGCTCCAGACTGGAGAGGCATCAGCAAATTATCCATCAAAGAACTTAATCAGTGAATTAACTATTTTGCTTTAAGTAATTAAGTTTTTTTGACTTAATATCAGGATACAAAGACAGAGAATAACTTTACTAGATCCAAAAATTAATCTTGTTTTGATGCTCTTGTCTGTGTAGAAATCAGGATCATTTGTGATGCTCATCAGATTTTAGTCAGAACTGCTTTAAAATCCAATATTTGATTTCATCACTGAAGGATTTTGTCCGTCTGTGATGTGTTTTGTAAAATGAACCATGTAGTTGTTGCTGTAGTAGTTCAGTTTATATGAACATTAGACGTCCTCAGGTGTTTTCCTGTTTCTAAAAGCGAAGCACACAAATGAAAAAACGCCATTTTGACCTTTTTCATCAACTACTTTTATGTAAAGTATTGAATGTGTTCTCTGTATTTATCATTTCTAAACTTCACTGGCTGCTGTGTGTTTCTGTCTCCACAGGTCTGCCACTTCTCTGACTGGATCCAGTCCACCATGTCCTCTCACTGACGTCCTCCTGCAGAGGACAGATCCACTCTGTCTGCAGCTGCTGTCCATTTCATGTCATCACACTGACTCTTTATAAGAGGAACATATTTATGACTTTGCTAAGCAGCTGTTGAATGTTTGACTGTTTGTGGATCATGTTTTTAACAATGACAGTAAAATATCACCATGAACAACCTCACGCTGTTTGACAGATTCATTTTATCAGTCTGTTGTTTTGTGTTTTTTAAGTCAGTATTTTTATCTGTGTTGCTTTTAGACCTCAAGGTTGCCAGGTTTGAATATTTGTTGTGGGAAAAACCCCCAGCTGCTCCAGTGCAGCGGCCCAGAGTCTGTCAGATCAGACTGGGGCTGTGCTGGGAGTGAACTGTGAAGTGTGTGTGAGGTGTGTGTGATGTGTGTGTGTGTGTGGAGCACTGCAGCGACCTGGTGAAAGTTTTAAAAAGTGGAATAAAATTAAAAAGTAAGATTAGTGAATAATGTTCTTTACATTGAGATCACATAAACCCACAACACAACCCAGACTGAACTCTGATCTGTTTTCCCTTTGGATGAATCATACTTGTGGTTTTTTTCAGCCCACTTATATCACAGCTAGCTGCTTTGCACACCACTCCATATCTATTCTCTATTTATTTCTTCATGATATGAAAATCTATTCACAGAGTCTATAATCCATCACAGTAGAAATCTGTATTAAATGTTCTCAGTCATGAGGAGCTAATGTAGCTCAGACTTGTCGAATCAATCTGCACTTAAACTGTTAATTGATTTTCATGATGGACAGAAATTAATGGAACAAATATGTCCACAAATTTAAAACTAACATAAATTTTACAGTGAATATATTATATATAGACCTAAACCTAATGAATTATGGTGTCTTATAAGTTTGAGAGCTGGGTATGGTAAAGTTACATTAATGACACAGTAATACAAATATGATTCATTCCTTTATTCATGTCGCTGCTGTGCTTTTACTCCAGCGGCATAATTCTGACAACGTTTCAACCACTAATGGAGAATATATTCATGAAAATACATTCATCCTTTGAAATGTAGCGTAGACATTATAACGATGTACATGGCAGTACCGCGGTGTGACGGAAGGGGGCAGCGGCGTGATGGAGTCTCACTTGTGATAAACAGCAGAGAGACGCCGAGGAAGAGAAGACGAAGAAGAAGGCGACCATGTTGATTTAAAGGAAGAAGAAACACAATAGAGACGATTTATTTCAAGTAAAATTCAGTTATTAGAGCGACTTACAAAGAAAAAAACTGATCAGCTGCGAACTGGATATCCCTTGTAAAATAACAGACAAACTAAGGTAGGTTTTTCCGTGACTTTGAACCGTCCGGTTTCCGTTAAAAACATAAGAGTTGTTGTGAGCAGGCTAGCTAACGTTTGTGCTAAATTAGCCTTGAGGCTAGCGATCGTGCTATATAGCATTACGTTACAGATTAATTATCAAAGAACCAATGATAACAACATGTATCATTATTGTCTTTGACTTTTATGCATATAATTTTCAAATTAAAATCTTGCTCTTCATCTAAAGTCAAATACGAGTGTTGCAGCGGCTTAACAGCTAGTTAGCCTAAAGCTAACACTGGGTTCGCGTTAACGTTAGCCTAAAGTCGCTAATGCTGATTCTTAAAAGACGCAGCTCTCGAAATGTTATTGATTTACAAAGGAAAATTATAAACCCAATGAACCTACACAGATTGTTGAATATTTTATAAATGATTAATGTTAACTGTTTTACAAATAAATTGTTTGGAAAATCTCAGCAACCAAAAGTAAGTTGACGTTTATTTGAATGGAAGAGACTCAAACTGTCACCAGACAGATATTGGCTGTGATTATGAAATTAGTTTCAGGTAGACTCAGAGCCTTCACTGTAGGACAGCCGTGTTAAATCAGTCTGTGCTTCTTAATCTGCCTCTGAAGGCTGACACCTGGCAGCTTCACCTGTGCAATCTAAACCAATCCATTTAGTGAATTAGCTGCTAAAGCCTTTCACTGCTCTGAACTCCTGCAGGAGAGTGTTTGTCATCGAAGCTGCGGTTAACTCATTTGTTGTCATTGTTGCTTAATTCCCCACTAATGAGCTGAAACCGACCCCACCACAGGTTACAGGGACAAACAGTGATGTATTGAATGTATTGAAAATGCTCATGTCATTGGTTCTCAGTGTGCTGGAAAGTCTTGAAAAGAACTGATTTTACTTCCCTAAAGAAAGGTATAAGTCTTAAATCTAGTCTCCTGGCTGCTGTAAACAGCACATTAGTTCTAATATGTTTCTGTGTGTGATTGTTGGCTGTCAGAAGATCTTTCTAACTAAAAGTGAGGCAGGTAGACAGCGGGTTGAGCCTCAGGAAGCTGTTCAGTCATTCTGTGTTTCAAACACTTGGACTGCTGCTGCCACAGAAGCTCATCAGCTCGTGTCAGTTTTAGGAAAAATTTAAATGAACTTGATTAATTAAATTTTTTTTGTGGTTAATTCATCCATTGTTTTACTGCTTACCTAGTTTCAAATTGGATTAATTATATTGGTGGTAATTATTATTATTATTATTCTATAGTGTTAGGAACTACTGAAAAAATGGGCTATGATAGTATTAGGCTATATTGTCCATACTGGTTTTCCATCTTTCATTTTTTTACCATGATACAGGTTTTTAATTAAATTCTATGATGTATTAGAAAGGTCTTCAAAAGTCTTGATTTGTACTTTATGAGCCCTTCAATGTAAATCTGAGTGGTTGTTAACAACATGGGAAACAAGGAAAAAATATTTGTGCGACACAAAATTGATCTTAAGCAAAAATCCTCCATTTTCAACTTCTCAGTTTTACGGGTTTGTTGTTTGAATAATCGAGACACGGCAGATTAATTTATTATGATGGACGATTCGTCAGCTGCTTGTGAACTGTTTTCAAATCTTCGCTGGATTTCTTTCAGGTGACAAGTTTGAGTTGTTGGCTGACTTTGAGGAGGCAGCGGGTTGATCACGGCCACACTCAAACACTTCACACAGCGACCTGAAGACCTGAGGTGTCCACAGAGAGACGGTCGAACACCTGGAGCAGGAAGGAGACGCACACAGAGGACTCGACAGGGGTGGAAAGCTGTTTGGCTTTGGACTAGATAACCCCTCGTATGACTTGTGTTTTCAGGATCCATTTTCTTTTCACGCGTGGAGAAACAGACACCCACACAGTGGAAATAAACAGAGCATTACAGACTATATGATTTTGGGGAAAGACTTGTACAAAGTTGGACATCCTTTTTTCAAGGACAGGGATATTGAGCAACTCTGATGGACTCGAAGTGGAAACAGGAAATATTGTTCCATTTAGAAACAGAAGTTAAAGTATTGAACTCAGATTAAATTGAAGAAGCTATTCCCCAAGTTCAGATTGCCTTAGTTGTTCTATTTCAGGACTTAAACCGCTTTGATACTTGTTCACATATAATTTTTCTATATTGTGGGCAAGTATATTCATGCATTTGAATGCAAATTTCTCTTCATTTTGAAGAGCTCTTGTGTAAAAAGGTGTTTTTTTGATGTTCCTGTACGTCAGTCACTCTGTTGTTGAAGGGGACCGAACTGCACGTACATGTGTATATGTAAATACTACCAATCCACTTCTGTTGTTAAAGCTTTGGACTTAAGAATAATAGAGAATATTGTTTGTTAATGCTTTATTAAACTTTTTTACTTTTGAAGAGAATTTTTAAAAAGAAAAACCTAAGAGGCAAAAATCTAATACTTTGAAGAAAAAAAACAACAAAAGCAAGGAAAACAGGAAAAATGGCAACGGCCAGAACAGAAAACGTCGGCCCAGTCGTCATGGGACTGAACAAGCAGAACGGGCAGCTCAGAGCAGGACAGACCAAACCAGCTTCAGTCCAGCCAGCACCCACGACTCAAGGGAAAGCTCTGGGTGCTCTCCAGAAAGCAGGCGGCGCCCCCCAGGACGGAGGAGGCATCAAGTTCGGAGATGACTGGAAAAAGAGCCTAAAGCTCCCTCCCAAAGACAACAGGGTCAAAACCTCAGTGAGTCCCATTGAACAACAGTTTCTAATCATACCGTAACCTGTAAGTTCTTTTCTACCTTTTCATCCTGACCCTTCTGTCCGCTGCAGGATGTGACGTCCACCAAGGGGAATGAATTTGAAGATTACTGTCTCAAACGAGAACTCCTGATGGGCATCTTTGAGATGGGCTGGGAGAAACCATCCCCCATCCAGGTACGCTTCATTTCTATCAGTGTTTCTTTATTGATCAGAACAACCTCACATGATCATCATCCACTCAGCAGCTTTTCTGGAGAATAGCTTTCTATTCCTCTGTGCCGGCGGCGGTCAGAGCGGCCATTTTGTTTCCAGGTTGTCTGTCTGTCCGTCTCATTCTCAGGACATCTCAGAAACACCTTGACTGAACTTCTTCAGATGTGGCACAAACATTCACTAGGACTCAAGGATGAACTGATTAGACTTTGGTGGTCAGAGGTCAAAGGTCACCGTGACCACAAACACTTTTTTAGCCATAATTCCAGACTTCACAGCAATTATGACACAATTTCACACACATGATTCATATTTTCTCTGAGTCTGGATAAACAGGAAGTGACCTGGAACTAGTCTGAGAGGAGGAGGAGCTGATTCTAGTTTTAATGACTGACATTATGTCTGAACCACTAACCTGTCAGGAGGCTTCATGGTTATAGACTCAATGTTTGGAACTCTTTTGGTTCATTATAACTCAGTCCAGTTTTATTGCAGTTTAGTGCTTATCATCTTCACAGGGTCAAACATGTAAAACACAGTTTCAGCTTCCAGGATGAAATAAAATGCTAAAATGTAAAGTCAGCGACACAGTGTAGAATGGTTGTGTGTATAAGATCATGATGTGTTTAGGCATTGTGTTGTCACAGAATGAGTCTAAAGACGAGATCTTTGGTTGGTTGCAGGAGGAGAGCATTCCCATCGCCCTGTCTGGACGGGATATTCTGGCCCGGGCTAAGAATGGGACGGGGAAAAGTGGAGCTTATCTGATCCCACTGCTGGAGAGGATAGACCTGAAGAAGGACCACATACAGGGTGAGAGCCATGATTGACTTGCCTCTTCTTCTGTCCTTGGCTCTTGCTTTCTCCCTTTATCTCTTTTTCCCAGTTTCCTCTCCTCTTCTTTTTCTACCCTCTCATCACATTTCTAATCTTCGCTCCTCAGTCGTCTGGTGTTCACTTCTCCCTCTGCGATATTAACTGTGATTTCTCCTGTACGTTGTTGATCCTCAGCCATCGTCATGGTGCCCACCCGTGAGCTGGCGCTGCAGGTGAGCCAGATCTGCATCCAGATCAGCAAACACCTGGGAGGAGTCAAAGTCATGGCCACCACCGGGGGCACCAACCTGCGAGATGACATCATGCGCCTGGACGAGACCGGTAAGAGTCCACTTCATGGAGTTTAGTACATCCAGTCTGGATGTTGGGTTATGATGTTCAGCTCGTCCAGAACATTATGATTCATAATTCAACATTATGTGTTTGTAGTTAAAGTAAGTTTTCAGATTCAGATGATAAAAACAAAAGTGTGATTCCCTCGTGTTTCCTCCATCAGTGCATGTGGTCATCGCCACACCTGGCAGGATCCTGGACTTAATAAAGAAGGGAGTGGCAAAGGTGGATAGGGCCCAGATGATGGTGATGGATGAGGTAATCATCAATCACAGAATGAAACCTGAGTGTGATCAATAGTTTATCTGATGATCTTCAGTCTCTAACAGTTTGTCAGTGTTTGCTGCCGTCGCTGCTTCATGTTGAATTCTCCGTGTCCGTCTCCTCTCAGGCGGATAAGCTGCTGTCTCAGGACTTTGTGGTGCTCATCGAGGACATCATCAGCTTCCTGGCCAAGAACAGGCAGATCCTGCTCTACTCTGCAACCTTCCCCATCAGCGTGCAAAAGTTCATGGTGAGCAGTCGGCTAATTGCCACGCCGCTCGTTTCAGACCCGATGGCTCGAGGCCACTTGGCACCGCTCGGCTCTCGCTGCAGACCGAGCTGTTCTCTCGCTGCGGCTCAGATCTGTGTCTGTGGCGTCTTCACCTACATCAGGATTTGATTTTGACACTGTGACTTTTTAAACCCTAACACATGTGTGTGTGTCCTTGCTGCAGGCCAAGCACCTTCAGAAACCCTATGAGATAAACCTGATGGAGGAGCTGACTCTGAAGGGCATTACTCAGTTCTACGCCTACGTCACTGAGAGGCAGAAAGTCCACTGTCTCAACACACTGTTCTCCAGGGTAACGGACCAACTCTACGTTCACTGTTCATGCATTTCAAACTGTCCTTCTGTACTTGTTGAAGAATCCAGTTTCCTGTCGCACCATGTTTTCTGTCCAGTGTCTGAACGGGATTAAACTCTGTCATCCTGCTTCAGTTTCCTCTTTCAGGAACAGACTTCAGCTCAGCAGGTTGATGCAGTGACTCATAACAGTGTCTCTCCCTCCCTCACAGCTTCAGATCAACCAGTCAATCATCTTCTGTAACTCCACTCAGAGGGTGGAGCTGTTGGCCAAGAAGATCACTCAGCTGGGTTACTCCTGCTTCTACATCCACGCCAAGATGATGCAGGTGAGACAGATGTTGACTTTTTGTTTGTATGATGTTTGTATTTTCTCAGGTGGCCAATAAGATTAAATGTGTTGCTGAATGTTTATCAGACTCATTCACGTATCTAGGATTTAGATTAATTAGGTTCAGGTAAATATTAGATGTGCAAGTTGTAAATATAATCATTGTGTCTACAAGTTGTGAGAATCTGGTTTATGTACAAACGACTTGATGAAAATTATGAGTTTCCATCCAAATGTTTTTAATAACTCTATTTGTTAAATTTATGTTTCTGGGAAAAGAGAGAAAAGATTTAACAACTTTCCCCAAATACAAATGGAAGATATTTGAACCATATTTGGCCAAAATCAGCAAAAGAATGACTTAACACACATTTCCATCCATTAGTTATGTAAATATTAAGAGTTGCTAAGATAAACAGCTGGTTAATTGAACCAGCTGTTTTTAATTGAAGAGTGACAGCGAGGCCTCGAACAGTGGAAACACAGTGAAGACGACATGATGGAAATAAAGCCTTTGTTTGTTTCATGTGTGAATGTGAGGTAGTTACTGCCTCATCCGATGGTTTCATCTCTTCAACAGAAGCTTCAATATTCAAGTCAAATGCTTCATGTACATGTGATTTTTCCACCTCGGCCTCAAACACGGAAACATTTACAATGTGCTTTAAAACAGGTGGAAGATAACTCTTATTTTGTAGGATGTAATTACTACATGAGGATATAAATGTTACTCAATGAAGAACCAGTGGTGTTGAGCTCATAGTGAGGGGTTTGGTCTTTAACAGTCTAGACTGAGACTCATGGCTCATGTGTGTCTCTGGCTGTTCTCAGGAATACAGAAACCGTGTGTTCCACGACTTCAGGAATGGACTCTGCAGAAACCTCGTCTGCACAGGTGAGTTTCTGTTGTATCCTGTAACATTTCAAAACCACCTGTTTAATGTTGATGTTGCACTGACGTGATGTCCCGTTGTCTTCCTGTAGATCTCTTCACCAGAGGTATCGACATCCAGGCCGTCAACGTGGTCATCAACTTCGACTTCCCCAAGAACGCGGAGACTTACCTCCATCGTATCGGAAGATCAGGTTCGTTTAGTCACTGAAACTGTGAACTGATCCATTATATTATATTATAATATAGTGTGTGTGTGTGTGTGTGTGTGTGTGTGTGTGTGTGTGTGTGTGTGTGTTCCTGTGGGAGACCTGTAGAGCTCCATCTGCCTGTTTGCTTTTCACTGTGGCTGTTGGATGTTTTCCAGGACGCAGCGTCTGAACCGACTCATTCTGCTGTAAATGAGGACGGACACGGTGTGAACTCTGTCTGTTATAAAAAAGATAAAATGAATATATTACACACTGTCTCTCTCTCAGGGAGGTTCGGTCACCTGGGCTTGGCCATCAACCTGATCACGTCAGAGGATCGCTTCAACCTGAAGGCCATCGAAGACCAGCTGGTGACCGACATCAAGCCCATTCCCGGCAGCATCGACAAGAGCCTCTACGTGGCCGAATACCACTCATCCAGCGCCGACTGTGACGTGGAGGAGGTGGAGGAGAAACCAGGACGTCAACAGGATAGCACCTAAACAGGTGAGACTTAACTTTGAGATCAGTTTTAGGCTCCGCCCACACTGCTACGTTTTCATTTTAAAATTCATCTGTTTTCCTTCGTTACTCGACTCCGGGGTTTTCCAGCCCTGAAAACAGACTTCTGGAAACGCTGCTGGCCCCGTTTTATTTTGAAAACTCTGGGGTTTTATTTTGAAAACTGTTGGTTGTGTTGTAGTCTGGACAGAAACTGAGACCTCTGTAATAATGAGGTCACACCCACGGCTTCTCCTGATTGGCTCTCATCAGCCTGGACTACCAGTGGTGAATACAACATGATGATGAATGACAGTGTCACTGACCTTGTTGTCTTTGCAGCAGCTGTTGTTCACTTACATTCTCTGTTTTAATGCTACAGCTGTCTCTGCTGTTCCTCCTTCAGAGACAATCTACTTCCTGTTTACAGCGGCTCGCACATGCTCAGTGTAGGTGATGGTCATGTGAGAGAGAGCGGTTTAGTTTGAAAAGATTTTTTTTAAATGAAAACGTAGTGGTGTGGACGGAGCCTTTGACTTTTTCATTACATTACAAACCTCCGTCCTGCTAACGTTGACTCTTGTCTCCCTGCAGGACATTAGGAAAACGGGCTTTTGCACAGACATCAGCGCTTGCACAGTCTTCAGGCAACTCTTGAGTTTCACATTTCTCCTCCTCGTTTTCAGAGCCTGACAAATGGATGTAAAGGCTGTTTTTTATTTCTAAGTATTTCCTTTCTTTTCCTCAGAGAGCTGCCTCTTTCTTTTTTAAATGAACTGAGAAAGTTAAACTCTTGTTTTGCACCAAACTCGGTCGGGACTATAATATGTTTTCCTCCTAATATATATGTTGTTAGACGTGGGTGTGAATGAGCGTCAGAGCTGTGGTGAAGCGTCTTCCTGGGCGAGTGTGTTCATCACCAGCAGCAGGGTTGGTCTGTTTTTAATGTTACAATGGTGCACTTAAAACCAGCCATCGTTCTGTCCACTCACTGCTGTTGTCACTCAAGTGCCTTATTCCTCCCATGTTCACTCATTCAGAGTCTGCTGTCTTCTGTCACGCAGCAGAGAACGAGCACAAACCAGATGAACTAAATATTAATCAGATTTTATTTAAACGTTACATTATGCAAAGGGAAACGGACGACAAACACACACACACACCACACACACTCCTGCTGAGAGGTGTGTATGGGTGTGTGTGTGTGTCCAAACTTAAACTCCTCAAACATCCTGAATGTGAACGTTTATTTTTAATGTGAACGTTGCAATAAAAAAAGGGCAGCTTTATTTAAATACTGCGTGACTGTTTTTCCCTTTCACTATGAATAAAACATGAGCAGAGTTAAAATGGGAAGACACGAGCCCTCGTACTGAGTCATGGATGTTAGCTTACAACCACACAGACGCCATGGGAATCGAACGGCTGTCGGCGGACGCTTGCCTGCAGACAGTCGCTGTTGTTTGAAGATTCTCTTACGTAACAAAAATCACATTTGGCTGGTGAAACTGTAAAATCCATCAGCTTCTGGAGCTGGTGATGAAAACCTGCGACGCTTCAAAACAGCTTCCATCGCAACATTTGCCGTTTCCTTGGCGACAGATGAGCGAGTCTCATCGTGTCAGGAGAAGAAGATTCACAGGGTTTATGTTGAAGTTGGTGCAAAACAATAGTTTGAATTTTCTGCCACTTTCTTTTCCTCCCACATCTTAACGTGGAAATATAAGGTTTATAAAACAAGCTTTTCTTTTTTCTTTTTCTTTTTTTTTTTTTTTGCAAATCCTGAGGTGAAAGTTTCTTTTCTTAAGCCCCATCCTGACAGAATAGAAGTTGGTGAATGTATCAGTTGCCAATGTAAAGTCTGCAGCCCAGTGGTTGAACGCCGAGCTCTTAAGCATATTAGACAGTTGTCGTTTGTTTCGCTGCTGCTGCGTCAGAAACTCCAAACTGTTTTTATCAAATTATAGAAATAAAAAAACAAGAAAAGAAACGATGTCATGAAATCTGCTCGCTCTGTAAACGACAACGTTCCCCTTCAATTGAACTACGACGAAAATCAGAAGAAATATCAGTTTTCTTTCGGCAGCAGCAGCGATATCTTTTTTTTTAATTTTATTTTATTTTATTTTTTTGCCCCCCCCCCCCCG
>NW_019525086.1:67685-69524 GCF_002814215.2 Seriola lalandi dorsalis
CCCCTCCCCGGCACAGCTTTGTTTCATAATGATAAAATGTGAGTTATTTTGAGGGGCGGGATCTGTTTGAAAGCAGAATTGTAGCATCTTTGAACAGGCAGCTGTGAGTTTTTTTTATTTTTTTTTATTTTTTTTTTCGTCCTCCCCGTACAGAGCGTCACTAATGATTTAAAAAAAACAAAAACAAAAAAAAAGACTTAAAAAAAAAGATTATTTTTGCTTTTTCAGATTTATTTTTGATGTTGCTTAAAGCAGTTTGGCTCTGTGAGGCTTCAGCACTGGGAAACTTCTGGAGGATTTTGGGTTATTTTTGCAGAAGCCAAGTGTTTTTATCAGACGCTCTCTGGGCGTCTCGAGTCTTTCCCTCTCTCTGGTTCTTAAAGCAGCGGCAGAAACTTTGATTTAAAGTGGTTTTTCCCTCCAACACCTCGTTAGCTTGACGATTGAAGTGCCAGAGAGACGCCGGGTTCTACAGGAGAGAGTTTGAAGGAAGCGTTGAAGCACTGTGATCTTCTTGAACCTGTGACAGATGATCAAAGTGCTGTGATTTGTTTTCAGCAGCTCAATCCACCCCCACCCCCCACCCCCCCCAGGGCAATCTTTATACGAGGTGTTATGAATCATTTTGAGGAGACAAAATTGTAAATGATTCATTGTTTACACTAGTCGTTTACAGTTGTAAAAAAAAAAAAGAAAAAAAAAGAAAATACTTTGCTTCACGGGTGGAGGAGGTCGAATTATTTTGTTTCCTTTTTTCCCTTGAAATAGATTTTCAGGATTTACATTGAAGCAAAACCAAAAAAGTGGTGTGCGTGTGCGCATGAGGAAAGGTGTGTGTGTGTGTGTGTGTGAGTGTGTGAGAGGGAGGTTCAGGCAACTGTTTGAGGGTGTGTGTCTTAAAGTGATAAAGTGTCTGTGAGTGTGTGTGTGTGTGTGTGAGAGAGAGAGAGAGAGAGAGAGAGAGTGTGTGTGTGTGTGTGTGTGTGTGTGTGTGTGTGTCTGTGTGAGAGAGAGAGAGAGAGAGTGTGTGTGTGTGTGTGAGACAGGCTGTGTTGTTTAGATTCTCTACGTTTACATGCAGCTTCAGTGAAACTCACGTCTGGACTAAAATCTCGTTTTTGAAAAATCAGATTTCATTAGAGTTGCAGTCGACCTGGTTTCTCATGATGTGGCAGTTAATCTGAAATAATAATAATTATAATAATAATAAAAGTGTCCTGTGAACAGTCTGTGGCTGCATGTGAGCGTAGCAGTTGTACGTCAGGTCTCAGACTCGTCTTGTGTTTCTGTTGTACGACGTCTCGAACATCAGTGTGAGAGTTCACGCTCGTCAGGGATGAGATTTTTGTCGTTTTTCTTTTTCCATCTCTTTCCTCCTCCAGGAGTTTGTGGACATGAATTTCATTTCCAATGAGACATTTCCCACTTTTCTGTCCTTGATGTCTTGTTGTCCATCACGTCTCTGACAGTCACTCCAGAAAGAAAAGATTAGACAGAGATTTAGAGCCAAACCTGTCGAGACCTGCTGGAAGTGATTGTGGATTTTTTTTTTTTTCCAATGTTGACTTTTCAAATGGGCTTTTATTATATATTATATTAGACGTCAGACTTTTGCCTGATTGACTCGGAACACGCTCGACCCCGTAAAGAAAACTCCCCTTGATGCAACTTCAGCTTTATTTTATTTCCTCCCAGCAGCTTCTGTCTCTTCTAACGTTTCACTCACCGAAGTAATTGTTGAGATCTCAGGAAGAGCTAATGTTGCTTAAAAAAAGTTTAAGGATCACAGTTGTAGTGAGAGAAATGTTAAAACTGACGGAATCGTTGGTCGGAGCAAAT
>NW_019525086.1:69824-71090 GCF_002814215.2 Seriola lalandi dorsalis
AAGAGTAAAAAAAAAAAAAAAAAGATAAGTGAGGAGTCGGGTACAGAACAGCAGTTCTATCGTTTCTCCCTCGAGCTCTGCAAATTCTTAATTGGCGAAATTCAAAAACTAAATTAAATATTATAAATGTCTGAATTGCCAGTAACATCTAAATTGAATTGCTG
Organism: Seriola lalandi dorsalis; assembly: GCF_002814215.2. NCBI lineage: Eukaryota > Metazoa > Chordata > Actinopteri > Carangiformes > Carangidae > Seriola > Seriola lalandi. The sequence goes on from NW_019525086.1 coordinate 69,989, forward strand.
CACTGACGGAAACTCGCCCACGCTCCATTTGAGCCAAATGTAAGGATGAGCTCAGCAGATTGATGTAAACGGAGGATCCGGTCGCAGCAGCTCGTCGCTGCATCACTCAGAACACAGTGATGTCCCGACTCTGAATCAGCTCAAGTGTTATGGTTTGAATTCAGCTGAGGATATTACAGCAGTATTTCTCTAGAACAGGGATAGAAAGGAGTTTTCATACAGAATGACTCTGAATTGGCATGAAAAAAAAAAAATGTTGGTTAAACTTAAAACTTTCTTTTCAACAAAACCCTTCTGTAGTCAGTATTTCAGTTGTCTAGTTTGTACTTGTTGGTTCCTCGGTGACCCCGCATCATTTTGGACTTGAAATTCAATCGAGCCTAGAACCAGACTCCATGATGTTTTGGGAATTGATAACTTCCTGCGTCATTGTCCCATAATTTTTCTCTATTGTGCCATTAGGTTAAAAAACTCAGAAAAGATTTTGATTGGGTGGAACTGCAAAAATGTTTTTTTGTTCCCTGTTTCCTTATGAAAATGTGGCACAAGGTGTTTCAGCAACCTGTGTTCATCACTCTGTCCTCGACTGAAATACATGCAGGGCTGTAAAACTCAATAAATTGAACAGAAATTAACATCGTCTGTCGACTCTTCATTTTTCCTCTGATTGATTCTATCTTTTGCCACATGGTTTAAATAAATCTGAAATTACCTGATGGCCTGACCAAATTCTTGAGGAGGACCCTGAAAGCTCCAGCAGAGGTGATCAGTGTGTGTGTTCATTTCTATAGCAGATTTCATACAGAAAAGTACGAAGGACAAAAAGTGAGTAAAAGTGTATATATTTATTTATGTCACTTTTTTAAATATACAGTAAATACCAAAATACATTTTGAAAATAAAAAATGCTATTTGCTTTTATAAATCCAAATAATTCTGCATTTATTTATACTTGTCATTTCTTGTCCCTCCATAAAAAGGCAACTTAAAGGGTTTTACATCATGCATTAGAAACACAAATAACTTAAAACTAAAAAAATCAAAAGAATACAAAACCTTTTTAAAGGAAATTATTAAGTTAATAACAGACACATAAACACAA
>NW_019525086.1:71279-77921 GCF_002814215.2 Seriola lalandi dorsalis
TGCTGCCATTTGACCTTGAAGGTATTTCATATAAACATTTCACTACACCCGCCCTTCAAACAGCGACCCACTGACGTCTCAGCTCTCCACCAATCACTGAGCTCAGAATTTTACGTCCCGCCCCTTTACAGCCAACCTCACTCTAATCTGCCAATAGTGTTTGAGCAGGAACATTACGGCATCGATATGAAGCCACGCCTTTGATTCTTCAGCTAGATAAAATGACTGACAGGTGTTACTGCCAATCATTTCTGCGAGTCACGGCCCGTCATCCAATCAAAACGCGTTTAGAGAAAAAAGGCGGGCGGTACGCGTCACTCGTGTCTTCTTCTTTGGTGCAACTGGATTCATCTTCCGGCTGCATCGTCCTCTGGAAAGCACAACGTGAGTAGCAGACGTTTACGCGGTGTTTTATAAAGCGTTAATTTTCACCGGGAACATGTTGTTATTTTAGCTGCTTTTATCTGACGAGCTAATGTTCGTTTTCCTTCAGCAGCAGCAGCGATCTGTTTTACGGCTGTTAGCTGCTGGTTCAGAGGCTAAACCCAACGGTAGCAAGGAGCTAGCTTAGCTAACGTTTCATACTAGCTTTCATTCAAAACATTAAATACATTTAATAAACGGGGAACTTAGTGGCCACTGTTTTCTAATTGATTCCCGTCATATAACGTTATTTTTTTACTTTACGGCAGCCGGTGTTTGCTTCCTCCTCCACCTTCAAATGAATGAACATGATGTGGGAAAGGTTAAAGGGACACTCCACCAATTTCACACATGAAGATCAGTTTACTCAGCAGATTCTCCTCAGCTTGTGGCCTGTGACTCAGTTTATTGATAAAGTCTGTAGCTGTAAAATAAGCTTTCTACACTGAACAATGACAATAATATAATATATATAATAATTAACAGGAGAGACTGTTCACATGGACTTTTATTTATCACATAATAATCACATCTGTTGAAGGTTTGTGAGCCTCTATATAAACATATCCAGCTGAGTTGCACTAATGTACAGTCTATTATAGTCTATTACTACCATTGAACAGTGTATATTCTATCCTTAGTCTCTTTTTCCCCACTATTTATTCATATTTTATATTCTTTATTTATGCTATGTAATTATTGTATATAATTTAGCCTTTATTTGTGTTGATTGTTACTTCCCTCTTATACCCTGTTCATGTCATATGGGAGTTAATGTAATTACCATTTTCTGACTTTTAAGTATCATTCACGTCAAGATCCAAGTAATAATTGTGATTTGGAAACTGAATTTCTGATTCATCTGACCCGGCTCTTGATTGATTCACAAGTGCCTTAAATAACAAACAGATATGGTTGCCATGGTAACCAGTCCATCATTCAAGATGATTAGACTCAGATTTAATGGATGTAGACTAGATTTATATTGACTTTACACTGGTGTTTATACCCTTATACACCCAAGTCTAGTTCTGCAACTAATGATTATTTTAATTATCGATTAAACAGTCAATGATTTCCTGAGTAATTGATTATTTATTGAAGTCTAAAATCCCAAAATATTCACTTTGCGATTATGTAAAACAGAAAATCATTACACTGGAGGAGTGGGAACAAGAGAGCTCAATAAATTAAACCATTGATTGATTTATCAAAATAATTGCCAATACATTTTCTGTAGTTCAAATAATCAACTAATCGGCTCTGACGAAGTCTTCAGACGTTCAGCTGCTGTGACTTGTCGAGTGAATAAATCTGTGTACGTCCCGTTTCTGCCACCTGACACAGAATTGAAGTCTCTTCATTTTTCACCGTTCTAAAGTTCTTCAGTTGTAATCATTTAGAAGAGTTTGTTGACTCTTGTGGTTTTCTCTCCTTGTTTAAGTCCCTCTCCTTCCTTCTCTCTGTCTTTATCCCTTTCCCTTCCATTCCTCCCTGTCTTCTCAGCATGGGCAGTGTCTTGGCTGCCAGTTCCCCCAACCCTCCGCCACCAACCTCCGGCGGTGCTGCTGCCCCCGGGTTGATGGTGCCGCCGGGCTTCGGGATGCCTCCGGTCTCCTCAGTTATACCCCCTACCGGGGCAGCAGCCGGAAAGGAGCAGGAGGCAGAAAACTCTCTACCTAACCCCGGAGCGTTTGACGAGTGTCATCGCAAATGTAAAGGTAAATGGAGAAAACTGAGCAAGTTCACATCAAAAATACCTGAGTGTACCTGAATGAACCTCATCTGATATGTTTCTCCTCAGAGGTTTTCCCCATGCAGATGGAAGGTGTCAGGCTAGTTGTCAACAAAGGCCTTAGCAACCACTTCCAGGTCAGTCCAGTTCCTTCTACACTAGAACTTCTTACCAACAGGGAACAGACGTTTATCAGTTTTTTCCCTGTACATGTCACTTTGAATAATTGCTTGTACATAGATTCATGAAGCGAGTGACGTCTTCGTAGCTCAGGTTTTTCTGTGGGATTCTGGAAAACATCCACTGAACTTTAAAAGCTCTGGACAGTGTTGGATGAAATGAACCGAGTGCGTCTCAGCGGTTCCACTGTGGCTCAGACCAAAGAAAGGAAACTGCAAACGTGTTCACGGTCCATTTTTGAAACTGTCTGAACTTCCTTTAAGGTGAATCACACGGTGCTGCTGAGCACCATGGGTGACTCCACCTACAGGTTCGGTGCTACGTATGTTGGAGCAAAGCAGACGGGTCCAGCAGAGGTGAGCAGCAGTGAAGTCATGTGATTCTCATCTGTAAGACATTTATATTTATATTGATTTATGTTTTGAGCTGCTGTTTCTGTTCAGTTTTTTCCAGTCATGGTGGGAGACATGGACAACAGTGGCAGCCTCAACGCCCAGATCATCCACCAGATCAGCAGCAGAATACGATCCAAAGTGGCCTTCCAGGTCAGTTAATGATTCATTTTATTAATATCATTTCCTCCATACTCTGATTATAGTACGTCTTTACTCTGCTAGTTTATTTCTCTTTTTCTTTTTCTCACTATACATGATTTTTATTAGAGCTTTGAATGAGCTCAGCACAGATTCGTCTTATTGAAGTGTAATAAATTCAGAAACAGTGTCCTGGTGTCAAAGTGCTGGAATAAACCACAAATTAAAAAGATCTTTATCGAAATTGTTTGTGTGTTTATGTAAAAATAACAAATGATCAGCTGATTTACCGACAGATTTCTTTTAAAAATCTAAATAGTTGATATTGTTATCAACTTTAAACCTCCAGTATCTTTTGTGTTGTGATGTGAAACTCTGAAAGTCTCTGTCCTCAGACTCAACAGAACAAGTTTGTGAACTGGCAGGGAGACGCCGAGTTCAGGGGAGAAGATTTCACTGCAACTGTTACACTGGGAAACCCAGACGTCCTCGTCGGCTCTGGTAGGTCACCAGTCAGTCACCAGTCAGTCAGTCACCAGTCAGTCAGTCACCAGTCAGTCAGTCAGTCAGTCACTCAGTCAGTCAGTCAGTCAGTCACCAGTCAGTCAGTCAGTCAGTCAGTCAGTCAGTCAGTCAGTCAGTCACCAGTCAGTCAGTCAGTCAGTCAGTCAGTCGTCAGTCAGTCAGTCAGTCACTCATTCAGTCACTCATTCAGTCAGTCAGTCAGTCAGTCAGTCACCAGTCAGTCAGTCAGTCAGTCAGTCAGTCAGTCGTCAGTCAGTCACCAGTCAGTCAGTCAGTCACCAGTCAGTCAGTCAGTCACCAGTCAGTCAGTCAGTCAGTCAGTCAGTCAGTCAGTCAGTCACCAGTCAGTCAGTCAGTCAGTCAGCAGTCAGTCAGTCAGTCTTAAATCTTTGTATAAACATATTTTAAATGTTTTTACAGTTCTCTAATTCAACCACAACAAAGAAATTATCTGAACCTGAACACCTCTTATTGTCCCTGTTGTCCCCTTGTTGTCCCCTTGTTGTCCCCTTGTTGTCTCCCTGTTGTCCTGTTGTCCCCTTGTTGTCTCCCTTTTGTCCCCTTGTTGTCCCCTTGTTGTCTCCCTGTTGTCCCCTTGTTGTCTCCCTGTTGTCTCCTTGTTGTCTCCTTGTTGTCCCCTTGTTATCCCCTTGTTGTCTCCTTGTTGTCCCCTTGTTGTCTCCTTGTTGTCCCCCTGTTGTCTCCTTGTTGTCCTGTTGTCCTGTTGTCCCCTTGTTGTCCCCCTGTTATCCCCTTGTTGTCTCCCTTTTGTCCCCTTGTTGTCCCCTTGTTGTCTCCCTGTTGTCCCCTTGTTGTCTCCCTGTTGTCTCCTTGTTGTCTCCTTGTTGTCCCCTTGTTATCCCCTTGTTGTCTCCTTGTTGTCCCCTTGTTGTCTCCTTGTTGTCCCCCTGTTGTCTCCTTGTTGTCCCCTTGTTGTCTCCTTGTTGTCTCCCTGTTGTCCCCTTGTTGTCTCCTTGTTGTCCCCCTGTTGTCCCCCTGTTAGGTATTGTTGTAACACACTACCTCCAGTCTGTCACGCCGGCTCTGGCTCTGGGGGGGGAGCTGGTTTACCACCGCAGACCAGGAGAGGAGGGGGCTGTGATGTCATTCGTGGGCAGGTACACAGGTGAGCCACAGGTTATTGTGACTGTGTAGTTTGGATTGATAGAGCTGGAGGTTTCACTCGGACCCCTCCCCCCCCCCCACAGGCAGTAACTACATCGCCACGATGACGCTCGGCTCAGCGGGAGCTCACGCTTCATACTACCACAAAGCCAACGACCAGGTGACGACCTCCTTCACCTTCTCCGCTCATCAGACTGTTTCATGTTTCCCTCCCGCTCTGACTCCGTCCTCCTGTCCTCCTGTCCTCCTGTCCTCCACAGCTGCAGCTCGGCGTGGAGTTCGAGGCGAGCACTCGCATGCAGGACACCAGTGTGTCGTTCGGTTACCAGCTAGATGTTCCTAAAGCCAACCTACAGTTTAAAGGTGGGAAGACGCCTCATTATATTTGTTATATACAATAATAATAATATCATTATATTTTCTTTCATCCAGGCAACACAGTTTTTTGTTTTGTTTATTGTAAAGCTGATAGTCGACACTTGAATAGAGCGAGACGTCGTCGTCTGGTTAAAGGGGTGTGACACATGTTTTGCATTAATTATATTTATTGTATATAAATGAAAAAGACCGTCATTCAGGTTTGACCTCGTGTCACGTTTTATAAGAGGAAACGGGGAACAGACATGTCTGCACATATTCAGTGTTTTTATCTCTTATCTTTGATGAAGCAGATCTGACTTGGTGTCTGTGTCTCCAGGGTCAGTAGACAGTAACTGGATAGTCGGTGCCACATTAGAAAAGAAGCTGCTCCCTCTGCCGCTCTCTCTGGTCCTTTGCTCCTTCCTCAACCACCGTAAGAACAAGTTCCAGTGCGGTTTCGGTGTCACCATCGGTTAGACGGACTGAGCGACGACCTGCGGACGGACGGCGGACGGACTCGCTCTGGACGAACAGACTCTGCCATGTGCTCCACACTACTGTGTCCCATCACCTCGGACTGTCCACCACCTGTTCGGCGGATTGGGCCGTTAACCGTGACGTTGTTTTCCTCTAGACTGATGAAAGGTACTAATGTAAATCTAACGACTTTAACCCTCTAATCGCCTGATTGGTCAGAAGTGTAACAGAATGTGATCGGTGTGACTCGTAGTAACGTTACAGAACCACAGAGCTCTTTGTCTGAGTTCAGCCTGTCGCCTTTTGTTTTGGATTTTATTCTTTTTTACTGTAAAGTCTGTTTCTGTCTGAGCTGCAGTGGATGAAATCATCGTCATGTGTTGAGTAACGAGTTAACGGGAGGGAGTGTGCTGTATGTCACTTTCACAATCATCACTTGTTTTGTTGCCTTTTTTTTATGTTACATACATTTGGATCAGTATATATATGACTGTATATACCTCTGGGAAACTGATAAATACCATTTCTTACAAAAACCTCACGTCTCGGTCGTTTGCTTCAGTCCGTCTCGTCTCACCAGGAAGTGCTTTTATTTTGAATTCAAGTCTGTTTAGGGTTTGAACCACAGATCGAGGTTTGGACGAGGTCTCAGAACATTATTAAACACAATGATGAAGCACAGAACTCCTGAGAGACTTTCCACTAAATTCACTTCCTGTTTCAGAGTCTGTTGTTTTTGTTTTAGCATCAGCTCGTGTCTCTGAACAGGGTCCTGAGTTAAACCAGGTTTCAGTCGAGTGTCTGTTCAAGCACGAGGGAGACATGGTGCTGCAGTGCATTATGGGAAGAACTAGTGTGTGAATGTATATTTTTTCCTTTGTGTGAGTCGGTTTTCATCATGGTAGATTTGTGGTGAAGCTTTTAATTACAATCTGTGTGAAAAACAACACGACCCTGCGACACAGAACTTCATCATCAAGTTTTATTTAATAAAATTAACACTGGTTAAAGTTTGAATAAATATCTTCTGTGGAGGTCTGAGCAGCAGACGGTCTGTTTACTGGGTCAGCTGAGTGAAGGACTCCCACAGAGCAGCCAGCTGCTTCTTCAGGTTCTGGACGTCGGTGTCCAGCTTGTCCTTCAGCTCCTCTCCGTATGGAGCCAGGTTCTGCTGGATCTCCTGGGTCTTCTGCTTCAGCTGGGTCTGGAAGTTCTGGGTCAGGGGGATCATGCTGGTCTGAAACTCCTCCAGACTCTGCTCCATCTTCTGCTTCATCTCCTGGG
>NW_019525086.1:78246-81728 GCF_002814215.2 Seriola lalandi dorsalis
CGCACAGCGACCACGTACTGGTTCACGGCGTCGGCGCTCTGAGAGATCTTTGCGCTGCGAGACAGAAAAGAAACGGTCAGTAAGTGAAAGGTGTTTGTCTCTGATGTCATTCAGCTTCTTCATCCAGTCGTCTCTCACCTGACTTCCTGTCCCAGCTCCGACGCTCTGATCTGCTTCACTGTGTCTCCAGCCGTCAGCGTCGCTTTAGCAACATAGTCCCAGAAAGCCTCTTCCACCACCTGCAGCTTGCTCCTGGGCGGCTCCTGCCACAGGATGTTGGCATTGCAAACTGCAGAAGAGGTCAGAGGTCAGAGGTCAGAGGTCAGACAGTTACTGAGGTTCACATGGATCCAAAAGAGAAAACTCACTCACCAGAGAAAAGTGCGAGAACCACAAGAACCTTCATGACTGAACTGGAACTTAACTGCTGGATAAAGAATAAGTTAATTAATATTAATTAAGAGTTAATTTAAACATGGAGATATTAAATAATGACATGTTTTACCTTCAGAGCTCGTCTCTTCTCTCTGTGTCTGAGGCCTGTGACGAGCTGCCGGACGCTCGCAGGTTTTATAGTGGTGTTGAAGAGTAAAGTCCGTCTGTCGCTGCCTCGCTGGACGAGTCCTGTCACTGCTGTCGCTACACGTCACGGCGTCGCTGTCATCGCTCGCTCGTCTTCAGTTCAAACTTTCCTCTGACACGTCAAGTGATTCAGTCATTTCCGTTTATAAACAGAAGTTCAGCAGCTGAGAGTCAAACCGATGATTTCAGAGTTTATACTTTGGTGTTATTGTTCATTAGTGTTTGTGATATTAATTATTAATTTCATTTATTTTTGTGTGGTTATGGAGCGCTCATATTAGCACCTGTTGGTATAATTATAAAAGTGAACGTTATAAATCCTTTTGTTAGGAAAAGTTTCTTCTTTCACATGTTTTTGACTCTTCAGTGAAAGTTTCTGGAAGAATCGGACGAAGTGAACGAGACTCGTCCTCTGAGACTTTCAGTTTGTCTCCTGATTCACTGCTCGCATTGCACACTTTTATCTTTTATTGCACACATTCTTTGTCCTTCTTACCCACAATGCAACTCAACCGCCAACAGTTTGAACATAGATTGAGCTACAGGGGTCAGTTACACTCAGCTCTCTCTGTTCACGTTTAACAGACACAGTTTCCTCCAGAGCCACAAACGGTTTTCACATGTACAGTCGGACTCTGGGAGCTGTGATGTAAACACACAGTAAATCACATGACCACAAGACAAAGCAGGTCAGTCGGTGAATGAAAACAGAAGAATCAGTTTTTGTCTCTATTCTTTAAGTCTGTCTTCTTGTTTCTTTGAGGGATATAATGTTAATGTGTGTTTCCCACCTGACCTCTGGTGACCTCTGAGTGACCTCTGGTGACCTCTGAGTGACCACAGAGCACCGTCACCACTGAGTCACAACACTTCACCTACAGCTGTAACACTGATATTATATGGTATTTTAATCAGAGTGAGACGTCTCTCTCCAGCTCCCTGTTAATCAGTGTTTGTTATCAGCCTGAGGAGGAAACAAACCTTGATCATCTGCAGGTCGGAGGAACAACTGGACCAAAGTCCTGCTCACACCTCGCTGACCTACGAACCCCCGACAGCAAGACCGACAACGCTGAAGTAAAACTACAGAGTAAACCAGTTTTAATTGGTAACAGAGTGAAATATTAATAATCACATGATCTTACTCTGAGTTTCTGTCACACATGAGAAAACAACGTTCACGTCTCATTAAATCAACTCTGGGATTCTTCTGCTTTTATTCAGATGTTTTATAGATGATAATGTTTGTGTGATTGTTCAACAGTTTATTAATGTGATCAGTAATAAATTATATTATCAACCAGTTTAGTTCAGTTTTAGTTGATGTGTGTTTGTGTCTTATATTTTATATAATAGTACAATATTTACTATTATATAAAATATATATACAATATGTTCCTTTTTCTTTTTTAGGCTTTTTATCAACATGATAAAGTCTGGTCCTCAGGCTGTGACTATAACTATAAATATAAATACAAATATAAATATAACTATAAATATATATACAACTATAAATATAAATATAACTATAACTATATTACATAACTGACTTTAACTAACAGATGGATCTCCAGGACGTGGTTCATTCTTATTCCCCTCAGGATGAACTGTAATAACCTTGGTGATCAACTTTTCTTCTTATGTCATCATCAGGTCAAAACATACATTTCTTCATTATTTTAAATACCTACAAAATGAATAACATTTAATAACATAACAACCTTTAACATGGAAAAAAATGGAAGAAATCTCAGGAAGAGAAACGGGAAGGAAACGCTGAAAATAAAACTGAAAACCAAAACCAGACAGATGTAAGATAAATGATTAGATTAAACATAAAAACATTGAGACATAAAATAAGAATAAAAGTGAATGAGAAGCATCAAAACCCTGAGAGCAAGAAGAGATGTGTGTATGTACATACAGATGTTTGAACATACAGATGTGCACAGTGTCACACTGAGCGATTCTTTATCTAGAGACTCAACAGCAGCTGGTTCCTCAACAAAGACTGAATTTACTCTAATAATCAGCTGTTTCCGGTGTAAAGCAACATGTATGTGATGTTGTGTCAGACGTGTTGATGAGGGTCTGATGTGGAAGCAGCAGCAGTGACAGCTCGACACTCGGCTCTGGACTTTACTCTGTTCTCGGATCAGCTGCCTATAAAACCTGAGCGGTGAGCAGGACGCTCAGACTCCCGCTCAGGTAAACTCAGGTAAGCTCAGGTAAGACACCGCTCACCGTCACTCCTGCTGCTCTGAGACACGACAGAAAAGCACAGAGAGATAATGAGCATGTTTCCTTTCAGCCGCAGAGACAGTCATGAAGCTCCTGGTGGTCCTCGTCCTCGCCGTGTTCACAGGTTCGATCCCCGTTTCTGCTGGAAACTTTTTCTACGTGTTAAAGATTGAACATCACGTGACACTCTTCTCTTCTGTTCCTTCAGGTTGCAATGCAAACCTCGTGTGGCAGAATCCCCCCAAACACCAGGTGGACATGGTCAAAGATGCTTTCTGGGACTACGTTGCCAGGGCAACCATGACCGCCGAGGACTCCCTGAAGCAGATCCGACGGTCTGAGCTGGGGAGGGACGTGAAGTAAGAAGTGATGTTTTACTGTGTGAGAGACAGTGAGAGACAGAGTGACCAAACAGCACACTCAGCGACATCAGAGTCAATTCATCAATCAATCGTCAATCAATTTTCTCAGTGAGCCCCGCCCACTTTAGAGCAACAAGTAAAAAAAGATGTTAAAACTGATTCAACTTTAACTGAAAGTAGGAAGCTGATGGAGAAAAAGTTTCCAGGTCCTTTAAAAAGAAACTTTTCTGTTGATTTAGTTTGTAATGTTTTAAAGTCAGATTTCACACACAGACTTCCTGTCTCTGCAGCAGCCTG